>NC_082647.1:89116861-89429134 GCF_028023285.1 Balaenoptera ricei | reverse complement strand
TATATCTGTCAAAATAGATGTTTTAGCTATTTCATCCTGATATTATAAAAGACTTAGAATAAAGCTCATGTCATGGTAGAGCAAGATGAAAAAAATCTGTGGTAAAAAGCACAAATTGGTTGTGAACACTTAATAGATATCAACCATGCCTACTTTCTAATGTTCCATTAACTTGCAGCTAAAATGAAGATATACAGATTATTTTAAAGATTAAATTAGAAAACTATATTCATTTCTTACTCTAGTGTCTGTCACATAGGAAGCACTCAATAAATATTAGCTGTTTTATATTATCTTTAATAAATATGCTTTAAATTTTGGGTATATAACACATCACTATTTTGAAGTAGATTGCCTAATCATAAATATTTTCCAAATCAAATGTCTATTTAATAATGAAAAAGTAGGCATTACACTAGATATACACTTTAACTTAGGATTTGGCCATTGTAGAATAAAACTTTCTTCCTCATAAGTACATAGACTCCATATGTACATAGACTCCTGACACAGAGTGTCAGGCCATTGTAGAATAAAACTTTCTTCCTCATAAGTACATAGACTCCTGACACAGAGTGTCAGGCTTTGGTGATATTTTTTTATCTACTACATGTTTTATCACAAGAATATAAATATGTTTGATTTAAATTGCAACAGTTGCTAGAACATGCATAAAAAATATTACTCCACTTTCTCTCCTGCATAAAATCCATAATTAGCATAACTATCCAACATACAATCGAATCACATGAGTGTCGCCTGAAGTACTCATGACAAGATGTTAAGTACAGCTTTGTCTTTCTAATTTAAACAAGATATTGTTTATCAGGCATAGAGGAACATACCTCAACATATTAAAGGTCATATATGATAAACCCACAGCTAACATCATATTCAATGGCGAAAAGCTGAAAGCATTTCCTCTAATATTAGGAACAGGATAAGGATGCCCACTCTCACCACGTTCATTCAACATAGTTTTGGGGGTGCTAGAGACAGCAATCAGAGAAGAAAAATAACTAAAAGGAATCCAAATTGGAAAGGAAGAAGTAAAACTGTCACTGTTTGCAGATGACATGATACTACACACAGAAAATCCTAAAGTCGCCACCAGAAAACTACTACAGCTCATCAAAGAATTTGATAAAGTTGAAGGATACAAAATTAATATACAGAAATCTGTTGCATTTCAATATACTGGCAACGAAGTATCAGAAAGAGAAATTAAGGAAAGCTTCCCATTTACTATCACATCAAAGAGAATAAACTACCTAGGAATAAACCTACCTAAGGAGGCAAAAGACCTGTACTTTGAAAACTATAAGATGCTGAGGAAAGAAATTGAAGACAGCACAAACAGATAGAAAGGTATAATGTGTTCATGGATTGGAAGATCGATATTGTTAAAATGACCATACTACCCAAGACAATCTGCAGTTCATTGCAACCCCTATCAAAATACCAGTGACTGTACACTGACTGTACAGTACATTTTTCCCCAGAAAGTACACATAATAAGAAGTAAACTGTATTAAAAAGTGAAATTTCAAGAGTACGATCAGATGAAAACAGTAAAAAAAATGAATATAAAAGGAGAATATGGGGGGCTACGAATTTTCTTTAGCATATATTCCCATTCTCAGTCCGAATAACATGGAATACTTATTTGAACTGCTTACGAATACCTGATTGTCCCTTTCAGAGCCTGATCCTGTCATTTAAAGAAAATGCTATTATTAGTGATTTAGATAATTATGTCAATATTCCTCTAAGTGTTAGAATAATACTAATTTGTTATCTTTCCACCCTCCCCCTCTAAGCCCTACTACACAAGGAAAAGACAGCTATATGTTAAGCATTCTCCTCAAAAAATTTAAATCTTTTCTTTAAAAAATTAAATCCTCCCTATCACAGAGTTTGCTAGCATTCCCCAAATCCATTCTCCATTTCTCCCTTAGTAATAGCATCTGCAATGTTTAGCTTGGCACATGGAGTCTGAGATACCACATTGTCCTAGTCACAGTTTCAGCTCAGGTTTGGCCATGTGACTACGTTATGGCCAGGGGACTCCTGGGAAGTGCTCTTAAATGCAGGGTGCCTTTCCATCCTTCCTTTCTCTTTTCTGCTGTCTGGAACACAGACTTGATGATAGAACTTCGAGCAGCTATTTTGGACCTGAAACAGAGCTGAGTACTGAGAATAATGCAGCAATAAAATAGAATCCCTAATGATTTCCTTAATTTACCATGCCAACACTGGACTCCTACCTCCAGATTGCTTTTATATGAAACAGAAATAAACTTATTATTTTGGATTTTTGTCAGTTGTAGCCAAACCTAATTTTAACTGAAAAACCCACACCCATGGGGTTTTCTTTTGTATTAATAAACAAAAATATTACTATCAGAATACTTGCAAACTATAACAACAAAAAACAACAGAAGTATCAAAAGCATAGACAGTTAATTACTTAACTGGAGAATTAAGGTGATCCAAACTACTACTGATTAACTAAAAATCTAAAATTAAAATAAAACAAACCCAAGGTCATAATTATTTTAGAAAGCATTTATGTGTACAGTTTTCTAAATTCCATTTCATGGAAGGGAAAGCAAAAGTATCAGAATCTATGGTTCATTGATAAACACCTGTTCCCCCTGCAGTTGTGAGCATATTAGGTGACATGATGTGGAAACAGAAGCTCCAAGGAAGAGGGATCAACTGTGAGAGTAATGTCACAGGAGTTTTACATGTGACTGTTGTTCAAGCTCCAAGGGGCTAGGCCCAGCTAACAACTACAGAAATGAGGTTCTGTTGCTTCAGGGAAAGTAGGTTCTTTAAGGATATCCATCTGAAAACAGATGGAACTGATCTAGAGCAGTGTTTTGCTCCCAGACAACGGGGCTGGCAGAAACTGAACAAGAAAGTTGGACCCAGCCAGTCAGCTGGTTGGGATAAAGGACAAGAGGAGGCTACACCTAGGGTCAATCTCAAAACTTAAGAAGTTAGCAAACCACAGAGATGGTAGGCAGAACTATTTCAAGAAGACAGACCATGACAAAGTTATTGAGGAAAGAAACAAAGGAACAAATAAAAACAAAGAAACAAACAGTAAAACAAAATGAATCACTTCTTTGAAGCAGCTACCATGAAATCTGTTTGCCTGAAGCAGAGTTAACTAGGAGGGAAGAGGTATGGAGTGAGCTCTGAGGTCACTCAGGAGCTTGGGGTCTGCATCCTGGCAGATGGAGAGTCATATGTATGTTCTGGCTTTGTCATATGTGCCTTTTAAATGGATCACTCTATCAGTATGGAAGAGGATGGCTTAAGGGAGAACCAATTTGGATTTAGCCTTTTAGGATACTGAGGCAGTGGAGGGAAATAATGAGGGCTTCAACCAGGGAAGAAGAGGTAAAAAGGAAGAGGAATGATCCTTTTCAAGGCATAATTAGGTGTTAAAATCAGCACACCTGGAGATCTGAGCAGTGGGGAAGCGGGAGAAGAATGGTATGAACCAGGGCTCTCACTATAAGAAGCCAGGGCTCTAGTTTGGTGGGTTTGCAGATGGTACTGCCCAACTGGAATAGAAAATAGAAGATATTGGAGGAAAATCAGGTTTAGGGGGAAAGAACCTGTTCTAGGTTTGGAAGATATTGTTTGAAGTACCTATTGGACATCCAGGTGGAAAGAGGCACAGGAGTTTTGTCTTTCTGAGTAAACCTCAAGAGAGCATTTTGGACTCTCGATACACTAAACTCAATGTAATGGCCAGTTACCCAGGTTTGGCTGGGGCCTGTGACAATGGCAAAATGATAAGGCTACCCTTTTTTGGTCATAGCTATGGCAAGGGTCAGAGCAACGATACAGCGTGAGAGAAAAACAGCTATATGCAGTCTATAATGCATTACAACAGGTGGAAAACATTATAATAGGCCTATGTGAGTCATCGAGCAATGCAAAAACCCACTATTCAGGGTCTAGAAGAGCTGTGCACGACATACAGGACCCCCATCGACATTGATAGTGACCAAGGAACCCACTTTACCCACCACAAAGTTCAGGAATGGGCCTCTAAAAATGACATATGCTGGCATTTCCACCTGCCCTACAACCCCACTGCTGCTGGGCTAATTGAAAGGATGAAAGGACTACTTAAACAACAATTGAGACAGGAAATCTATAACCGAACATTCCAAGAGCAATCATCCCAGGGCCTATGCCACGTTAACCCAGAGACAACTAGTCAACACCATCTGAGTTCAACTGTTGACCACCAAAGGACCACTGCCAATTATAGGTCAGGACAATAACTCGCCTTTGCCCTTACCACAGAATCTTCTCCCCGAGGAACATATTATAAAATGGCCCCAAGACTGGCAGTATTCGACATCAGCTGGGGGGATTGAGTGTGGACAGGTGGTGTGGTACTGCAGGCCAGGACGAAAACCACAGACCACTATGGATACTGAAATGATTTGAGATGGAAGCACCTGCCAAGACAGTGTGTCTCAGAAACAGAAAAAGAAACCTGATGACCAAGGAGCCTTCATAGCAGCTTTGAATGAAGACCTTCAGCCCTCTTTCACATAAGAGAGAAACAAAATTTATAAGTCATTTTATCGATAGTTTCTTTTATTTGCAGAAAAAAAAAAATGTAATGCTATGCATTACAGTGCATAGCACTGTAAGAAAAATCCAAAAAAAATTCAGTTGACTAAAATGTGTGCCACATTATTGTGAGGTTAATAAAAACAACATTTTTCAGTTTGTCGTTACTATTACCAAAAAAACTCCACAAAACTCAGGCTTATCCAACTGGACATCATTGACCATATGCTGAAGTGATAAAACTTGAAATGATCCAGAGGCCACATTTGCCAACCCTACCTCTTCCCCCAACAGGACTATTACATGAAGCAGAGACTGCACACTTCCGAGACAGGATCACTACACTAAAGTAGGCCTTTGTTATGTTTTTAGACGTGAATGTCCTGAGAATGCTCATGAGGTACATAGAGGCAGAGTTTGAAAATTCAAACTGATGAATTAAGGTAGCTGAGGAATATATAAATCATGTGTATAATATTGGGAATTATAAGTACTATTTTAATAAGCCTTTAATCCCGATGTATAACTTTGTATTTGGGAAGTTTAGAGCTAGAGTTTCAAACTCATCTCCTTAACAGGTTGCACAACCACAGAACAGCCCTGACCCTAGAGGAGGAAATGAAAGCAATTCTAATCTGCAAATAAAGCCAACCTTTTAAAAACTGATTTAAAAAATAAAATCTCTGGGTGAGGAACTCTTATCAATTTCTGAATTGGTTAGCCCAGTAGGTTTATTTCCCCAGGGGTTGGAAAGGACAGTCCTGTGCACATCATTTCATTTTATGCTACTGCTTGTTAGCATGTGTTTTTGCTTCTTCTGCATTTCAGTTCCATTTTTGCCAAAAAAATAATCCCCCAGCTTGTCCTTAGAAGGCTTCTTCCCAGTCAGAGATGGGATCAGATCACAAACTGAGCTAGGGAAGGAAGCCAGATGACATCCACCTTGGCTTACTCCTTGTGGTGGAGTTTTCTAGATCTCTACCTGGGATGGCCCTCTCTGCCAGGAATTAGGCCAGATCCCTTTAGGCTGTAAAGTAAATTGGACATCACTTTTACTTGGGCAGTATTTTAAGTTTTTGTTAACCTTTCTTTTAAAATTCTTTTTAAGTACTGTAGTTCTTTTGAGGTTTTGACTAAATTTCAGTATGATGTATTTCATGATCTCAGTTCAAAATACGTAAATAATAAAACCAAGGTTTTAAATTTTAAAAAGGAGTAGATTTTGTTTCCGGGATAGGCTCTGCCTCTAGATGTGTGACCCTAGATAAGTCATTACACTTTTCTCTTTTTTTCTCTCTGTAAATTGACAGCCTTTGCAGCTATCAAAGTCTATGGTTTCATGGAGTATAATGCAAAAAATAAATATTAAATCAAGTTTTTCCCAGGACTGCAGTGGCCCTTTGTAAAAGGTTATAATTTCCTTTGAAGGTTTTTCCCTCTTTCATATAACACCCTCTGGTATCTGCGATAAAGGACAAGCACCATTACTACTTTTCTCTGTTTCAAAATAAATTCTGAGTTCTTTTTCCCCATTGGGACCCCTTTGAATTCTTACCACTACATGTTTCTCTATGGTTCCTACTATTTGTATCTCACAAGGCTGTTGTACTTTTTTTGTCAATAGCTATATCCACCTCCCCCATCAAAGATAAAGAAACCTCCCCTGCTGAACTAGCTCCTTACCCCACTGACCTTCAACTCCGTCATAATTAGCATTACAAGCAACTCATATTTTAGCCATTCATATTTGAAGGTGAGGAAGCCATGCTCCTTTAGCTGATGCCTCACAGAGCTTTGGGCAAGGCCTGCTTGAAAAGCAGTTTGACCCCTGAATAGCTTTTTGCTCATATAGTTCCCAGATGATGGCAACGTTTCCTTGTTTAAATAAGAGTTTCCCCCTTTGCCGTCCTTTGCTGGAAAATAATTAAATTAAATACACATTAGACAGGCTAGAGTGAAAGAGTCAAGCAGAATTAATATTGAAAATCTGCCCGTAAGTATGTTCTTATTACAAGTTACTTGAACACTTCCTTTTCTCTAAAATGAATATAGAACCTGCCTATATAACTTCGTAATGATGATTAAATGAGATAAAAGAGAGTCTGGCAAATAAAAAGCACAGAATAAACATTATCTATTGTTATTAGATCATCTTCAAATATAATTAAACACTTATCATGATAAAACATTTATCAGTATTGCGCTAGCAAAAGAAACCTTTATGATTTCATCTCTAAAAATTGTTAGTGTTCTCTCCCTTTGAGAACTTACATTATTTCCTGGATAATAAATGCGTAAACCTCTCTGAGTCTACCAAAAGTGTCATAAGATTCTTGGGAATGTAAGGAAAAGGGGGCAGAATTTAAAAGATTAGGAACCTGGAAAACTGAATAAAAAGGGGAAAGATGAAAGAAAAGGAACTGTAAACTTAGTTAAATAATTAGTAATGCAATGATGGAAATGTTCATAAAATAGAAAAAGCTAATATTCAAATTGGCAGGATTTAAGGCTACAACAGTATAGAAAGATTGAGGGAAGATGAGCAAAAAGCTCAGTGAAATCTTACCATATGCTCCAGAAGTTATTCACACTTCTCAGTTAACACTTTCAGGTTCTTGTTTTATGCTTATCTCCCAGACGTGCCTGTATTTAGAATCAAGGTAGAGGCCAAGTTTTATTTATTCACTATTGTATTCCCAGCACCTAGCCCTATCGTAGTAGGTGATCAATAAATATGTGCTGACATGAAACAAGTGTATGACAGAGGCCAGTAGAAACTACCTCCCCGACACTACAACTGAAGCAATTTGGAGATGTTACTATTTTAATAGCAAACAAAATTTAGAAATTATAAAGAGATTGTATTTTGGAACTGAATGAAAAATAAAATATCCTGCAAGCAGATAATTACTGATACATTGACTTAAAAAATATTTGTCATGTAGTACTTAGCTGGTACTGAAGATAAACGTGTGAAGAATTTAAATCTAGCCCATGTTCTCATGGAGCTTACAATCTAGTAGGACAGACTATGCAAATAACAATTTAATTAACTGAGATAAATGTTCTGAAATAGAAGTGCATCATACTTTAAGATGTGTAACTGGGTCAGGAGTTGGGGGGGGGGATAATTTGTGACATTTAAGTTGAAGGATGAAGTTGGCATTAGTCAGGCAAAAACTGGTGGGTGGGGGGTAATTCCAGGCAGAAAGAATAGCAGATGCATAGGCTTTGAGGAAGTAAAGAGTTTAGCCTACTCCCGTAATGGAAAGAGTCTGATATAGCTGAAATACAGTGGACAAAAGGAAAAGAGGTAATGGATGAGTTAAACAGTCAAGGACAGTTCATATAGACATTCGTATGCAATAGTAAAAAGTGTCTTTCTGGACTGTAGTTTGTGCAAACCAGATTGATGTGCCTTTTATTGAAAAGAAGATTGAGGGGAAAAGAGGGAGTAGTGTTTAGTTTTGGATTCATTCAGTTCAGATGGTGAAAGCACATCCAAGTAGTGATGTCAAGGGGACAGTTGAACTTTTGCCATTGTGCCTCCATTTGATACCTCAGTTCTTTCCTGTTGGGCAGTCTTGCTGAAGTTCCAGCCAAGTTCACTTGTATGTTATGGCAGAGGAGAAGATGCTAAAGCCCTTGAAGGTGAGAAGGGGGGTGTAATATTTTACAGAGCAACATTAATATATTGAGAATTTTGTTTTTCCCTGTTGGGTCACAGGTAATATACAATCGAGGGAGGCAGCAAGTAAAAAAGGAGTAGAGAACATGAGAGAATAAAAATGGGACATTGACTGTGAATGTAGACAATCTATACTCATACTCTGTGTTTGTTAAGTTTAGGATGACTCATTATATATAGTCTTTACAAGTGGATTTAGGACATACAAATGATTGTGACTAAGAAGGAAAGAGAATAATAAAGGATAATGCTTTAGATGAAAAACAAATACCGTATGCTAACACATATATGGAATCTAAAAAAAAAAAAAAAAAAAAAAGGTTCTGAAGAACCTAGGGGCAGGACAGGAATAAAGACGCAGACATAGAGAATGGACTTGAGGACACGGGGAGGGGCAAGGGTAAGCTGGGACAAAGTGAGAGAGTGGCATGGACATATATACACTACCAAATGTAAAACAGATAGCTAGTGGGAAACTGCCACAGAACACAGGGAGATCAGCTCAGTGCTTTGTGTCCACCTAGAGGGGTGGGATAGGGAGGGTGGGAGGGCGACACAAGAGGTAGGGGATATGGGGATATATGTATATGTATAGCTGACTCACTTTGTGATACAGCAGAAACTAACACGCCATTGTAAGGCAATTATACTCCACTAAAGATGTTAAAAAAAAAAAAAAAAAAAAAAGCATCCCAGCATCTCTAAAACTTATTCAAGCCCCAAACACTTTGTTCTCAGCACAGCTTTTAGTGTCCTGCAGAATGGTGGTCTATGACAGACCAGTTTGGGTAAAGCTTACCTAAGTCAATGATGAAATATTCCCTATTTTAAGAAATGTCCATAGTTAAGAGGTTCTCAGTTTTCTTATTCATTTTTGTATTCTATAGGCTTCAGAACTAGGGAGTTCTACCTGATACCTAAACTGTCTGACAGAAATATCAATCTTATTTTTCCCAAATTCTTACTTTCTTAATCAGATAAGTCTAAGCATTTATTTCCTCTCAGAATGACTCTGAACAGCCAAAGAAAGATGTTAAATCATATGTGCACCTTCTCTTCTCTACTTTAAAGAGACCTAATTAACTTTTATCATTCCATGGTGTCAAATTTCCACTTATTAAATATTTTATTATTATTCTTTTATAGAAAATAAAGTTTTAGGGTATAGTCTTATATTCCATACTGTCATTGCATTTGGATTTTAGCCACGTAAAAAATAAGATATCTGAAAAGTAGACAATATCTTGTAAAGTGCTAAAAATATATGGAAAAGAAACACAAAAATCCTTATCTGCCTTTTCTCCATTTCATTTTATTGTAACATATTACCTGAGTAGATTTCTCTCAATTAAGAAAACTCATCAAATGAAAATCCTTTGCTAATTAAGTAACAAAATTGTGAAACTTCTCAATGCACAGCAGATGTCATATTTGCACATAAGTATTGAGTGGACTGTTGTTGACTCAGAATTTTTTTGCAGTAATTGACATAATCCTTTTCCCCTAAAAGGTATGACATCAAGGCTTCATAAAAGAAAATCAGACGGTAAAATATTCACCAACATAATCAACATTATATTAGGTTGTATGAAGTAAATACCTGTATCCATTGGCGAACTAAAATCTAGTTTTCCATTTTTATTTTAATAACTACATTTACAAATATAAATGTAAAAACTCTTAAAGTTAATAATTCCTCTCTTTTCCAGCTGTATGTTCTAGTGTGTGAAATACAATAAGCTATTTTTAAATAGTCCCACTTACTAATTCAGATCTAAATAATGCAGTTAAATATAAAACCCCAATTTCTTAACCTTCAGTGAGAGTTGCACAATTTTTACAAACACTACAAAATCTCTGGATAATACTGATAAGCCCTCAAAAAGAGGATGGATTATAGAATATCAATAATTATAAAATATATATTGGGTATTACATGTAAGCACTGTGCAAAATAACGAATATACAAATATTAATAACAAGATATTGCTGATACCTAAGTGTCCATCGACAGATGAATGGATAAAGAAGATGTGGCACATATATACAATGGAATATTACTCAGCCATAAAAAGAAATGAAATTGAGTTATTTGTAGTGAGGTGGAGGGACCTAGAGTCTGTCAGAGTGAAGTAAGTCAGAAAGAGAAAAACAAATACTGTATGCTAACGCATATATATGGAATCTAAAAAAAAAAAAAAAGGTTCTGAAGAACCTAGGGGCAGAACAGGAGCAAAGACGCAGACGTAGAGAATGGACTTGAGGACTCAGTGAGAGGGAAGGGTAAGCTGGGATGAAGAGAGTGACATGGACTTATATATACTACCAAATGTAAAATAGATTGCTAGTGGGAAGCAGCCGCACAGCACAGGGAGATCAGCTCGGTGCTTTGTGACCACCTAGAGGGGTGGGATAGGGAGGGTGGGAGGGAGACGCAAGAGAGAGGAGATATGGGGATATATGTATATGTATAGCTGATTCACTTTGTTATAAAGCAGAAACTAACACACCATTGCAAAGCAATTATACTCCAATATAGATGTTTAAAAAAAAAAAAAAGACATTGCTGATGTCTCCAAGGAGCTTAAAGTGAGTGGAGGTAGACTGAACATTAAAAACAAAGCAGAATACGTCAGCTGACTTTATGCAGAAATTTTGCAAGCCAGAAGAGAGTGATAAAATATATTTAAAATGATGAAAGGAAAAACCTAAAACCAAGAATACTCTACCTGCAAAGCTATCAATCAGATTTGAAGGAAAAATAAAGAGGATTACAGACAATAAAATGCTAAAAGAATTCAGCAGCACTGACTTTACCACAACGTTAAAGGAATTTCCCTAAGGGAAAAAGAAAAGACCAACACTAGAAAGATGAAAATAATGAATATTGTTTGGCATCCACAAAAACATGTGGACGCTAAACAATATGCTACTACATAACCAATGGATCACTAAAGAAATCAAAGAAGAAATTTTAAAATACCTGGAGAAAATGAAAACAAAAATACAACAATACAAAACCTGTGAGACACAGCAAAAGCAACTCTAAGGGGGAAGTTTATAGTGATACAAGCCTACCTCAGAAAACAAGAAAAATCTCAAATAAGCAGCAAAACCTTACACCTAAAGCAACTAGAAAAAGAACAAACAAAACCCAAAGTTAGTCGAAGGAAAGAAATACTGAAGATTAGAGCAGAAATAAATGAAATAGAGACTTTAAAAACAATAGGAAAGATCAATGAAGCTAAGAGCTGGTTCTTTGAAAAGTTAAATAAAACTGATAAACCTTTAGCCACATTCATCAAGAAAAACAGAAAGAGGACACAAAACAATAAAATCAGAAATGAAAAAAGAAAAGTTACCATCAACATCACAGAAATACAAAAGATCATAAGAGATTACTATAAACAATTATATGCCAATAAAATGGACAACCTCGAAAAGATGGATAAATTCCTAGAAACAGACAATCTCCTAAAAGTGAATCAGAAGAAATAGAAAATATGAACAGACCAATGACCAGTAATGACTTTGACTCAGTGATAAAAAACAAATCCCCAACAAAAAAAAGTCCAGGACCAGATGGCTTCACAGGTGAAGTCTACCAAACAGTTAAACAATTAATACTTATCCTCCTTAAACTATTCCCAAAAATTGAAGAGGAAGGAACACTTCTGAAATCATTCTATGACCAGCACCACTCTGATACCAAAACCAAAGACACCATGAAGAAAAAAAAAAAATACAGGCCAATATCACTGATCAACATAGATGCAAAAATCTTCAACAAAATATTAGCAAATTGAATTCAACATTATATTAAAAGGATTATATACCATGATCAAGTGAGATTTATCACAGAGATAGAAGGATGGTTCAATATCCACAAATTGGTCAATGTGACATACCACATTAACAAACTAAAGAATAAAAATCATATGATCATCTCAATAGATGAAGAAAAAGCTTTGCCAAAATTCAACATTTATTTATGATAAAAACTCTTAACGAAATGGGTAGAAGGAAATACCTCAACATGATAAAGGCCATGTATGACTAACCTACAGCCAACATCACACTCAATGGTGAAAAGCTGAAAACATTTTTTCTAAGATTAGGAACAAAACAAGGGTGCCCACTCCTGCCACTTTTATTCAACATAGTATTGGAAGTCCTAGCCACAGCAATCAGAGAAGAAAAGAAGTAAAAGGAAACCAAACTGGACAGAAATAAGTAAAACTGTCACTATTTGCCGATGACATGATACTAGATATCGAAAACCCTTAGACACCAGTAAAAAGCTATCTGAACTAATAAATGAATTCAGTAAAGTTGCAGGATATAAAATTAACAAATAATTCTAAAATTGTATGGAAATACAAAAGACCCCAAATAGCCAAAACAATCTTCAGAAAGTAAAACAAAGCTGGAGGTACAGTCCTGCATGATTTCAAACTATACTATAAAGTAATGGTGATCAAAAGAGTATGGTACTGGCACAAAAAAAGACACATAGAACAATGGTTCAGAACAGAGACCCCAGAAATGAACCCACGCTTATATGGTCAATTAATCTATGACAAAGGAGGCAAGAACAGCCCCTTCAATAAATGGTGTTGGCTAAACTGGACAGCTATATGCCAAAGAATCAAACTGGACTACTTTCTCACATCATGTACAAAAATAAACTGAAAATGGATTAAAGACTTAAACATAAGGCCTGAAACCATAAAACTTCTAGAAGAAAACATAGGCAGTGTGTCTTTCACATGGATCTTAGCAATATTTTTTGATATGTCCTCAAGGGAAACAGAAGCAAAAATAAACAAACGGTAATCCATCAAACTAAAAGGCTTTGGCACAGTGAAGTAAACTATCAACAAAATGAAAAGGCCAACTGAATAGGAGAAGATATTTGGAAATGATATATCTGATAAGGAGTTAAAATCCAAACTATATAAAGAACTCATTCAACTCAACATCAGAAAAACAAACAACCTGATTAAAAAATGGCAGAGGACCTGAATAGACATTTTCCCAAAGAAGACGTCCAACAGGCACATGAAAAGATGCTCAATATCACTAATCATCAGGAAAATGCAAATCAAAACTACACTGAGATATCACCTCGCACCTGTCAAAATGTCCATTTTCAAAATGATTATATATAACAAGACTTGCCAAGAATGTGAAAAAAAGGGAACACCCACGCACCATTGGTAGGAATGTAAGTTTTTAAAGCCATCATGGAAAACAGTGTGGAGGTTCCTCAAAATATTAAAAACAGAATTAACATACGATCCAGCAATTCCACTCCTGGGTATATATCCAAATAAAATGAAAACATTAATTCAAGAAAAATATGCACCCCTATGTTCATTGTAGCATTATTCACAATAGACAAGGTATGGAAGCCACCTAAGTGCCCATGGATAGAAGAATGGCTAAAGAAGAAATCGTAAATATATACCATGGAATATTACTCAGCTGTAAAAAAAGGAATTAAATCTTGCCTTTTGCGACAACATGGATAGACCCTGAGGGTATTGTGCTAAGTGAAATAAGTCAGATAGAGGAAGACAAATGCTGTATGATTTCACTTACATGTTGACTCTAAAAAAAAGATAAATGAACAATCATAATAAAACAGAAAGTCATAAATACAGAGAAAAAATTAATGTTGTTGCTGGGTTGGGGGGGTGGGTAAGGGAGCATGGGGGAAATAGCACAGTATAGGTTTAGGATAGAATGGAGTTTTAGAAAAGAGTGTAAAAAAATCAAAATTTAGAAAAATCGAACAGGATATACATTTGAAATATTCTTACTGACACCGAAAAAGATTGAGTACATATATTCTGCTTGGACCATTATCATCAAGAAGATTAAGTATTTTATAATGGGCTCTAGAATTAGATACATTAATCATCACTTGAGATAAGTATCTATGCCAGAAAAATTAGTAGAGCAACCTTTTGGAGGGAGAGGCAGTATAGTATAACTTGAAATAGGCAATGGTGTTACAGAACTCTTTTTGTTTAGATCAGTTTATAATTAGTTCTTCCAATTTTGCTTCCAATTTGAATGAAATGAGTGAATTTGATTCATATTTATTCTGAATTTAATGCATATTTTGAAGATATATTCCAAATTGATTAATTGAATTATAATTCCCTTTGTAATATATAGTGATATGGTAAAGAAATTCAGATGATCATTCAGGACAACACTATATATATATATATTTATATATAAGCAAATTATATCATAGTACCACTCTAGCAAATATGAAGAATGAATAATTATATTTTGCAGTGGGAGAAATTGAAGTGCATAGAGATTAATAGTTTACTGAAGACCACTGACATTACCATAGATACAAGTTGGAATAGAATAATATTTTTTTGTCTTAGTTCTATAGACAGGTTACATGACATTTCTTGCAACAAAGCATATGTAATTTCTGTCAATGAGATCATTGTTGTTGTTTTCTGCATTAGGCCCTAGAGCAGATTCAAATATATACATGTATATAACTAAAATAAGAAAAAGAGAGCATTTTGATAAAATATTTTATTATTATTAATAATAATATAATCATGGTTATAAAAATAACAACTTTATTAACTACAGAAAATGTATATACACGTCATAACCACAGTGTTCCCCTTTTGGGTAAGCATCCAGCTATACCACTCAATAGGCAGATTATCTATTTCCTATTTACACACAAGACAAACAGTCATAACATCCACAGTATTCCATTTTCAGTTTCCTAAAGACAGAAACTTTCTGTGCAAATGGAAATGAACCTACTTAAAATTACACTGTCAAGATTTTCAGGGTCCAGAGAATTTTAACATTTTTTTTGTATTAGTAAATTCTTAGCTGAAAATTCAGTTGAATATTGAAAGATAAATTCTTATTGGATTTTATTGTGAAAAGTAATTTATTCACATAAAGACTATATCTCATTTAAAATAACTTTATTTCTCAAATGAATTTGTCTATAAATATGGGATATAATTGATTGAAAGTAGTTCTTTTTTGGACCAAGTCAATTTAAAAGTTTTTTAGTATGAGAGTTTACTAAAATTCTTTACCTCATGATCCCTATATTGAAAAACCACTATTTCTTTTTTAAAAATGTTTACAAACAACAAGAAAATTCCTGACAGCAATTTCTTATTTCTTGACAGTGTTTTTTTCAAGAGAATGTTGTGGCTATAACATTCACTTTGTACAGTACCATTGGTACCAACAAGAAATATTCACAGGAATAAGTGAAATACAATTTTGCTATCACATGTCATTATTGTTATTTTTCTTGCCTTCCAGTGTCTCACATTTCCCATAGTTTGAAACACTTAGATAGCAAGCAAGAGCCTGTTAATACTAGAGATTGACTCAATATAAACCATTGTACTGAGGACCTGCCCACAGCAGATAGGTAAAAGTCATTACACATTTTACAATAAAATTAAAGAAGTATACCAAAGGATTATCATCCCTTCTGCACGGCAGAGGCATTACGACAAATATTTTAATTTTACATTACTATTCCTGGTAGACATAAGAAAATGTCCACAATTATAACAGCATATAACCATTATTCAAACAGCCAAAATAAAAATAACGTTGAAAACTTCTCATTTAAAAGATCTTTTTTCCATGACTCAAAATGGATTTTTAGATAAATTGGATTTTTAATTTTTCTTTGTAGTTTATTAAGAAAAGAATGCCCAGGAAATAGTATCTTTCACCAGAGAAAAATGACATGATTATTCCCTGTTGTACCACCTAAAATAACATGGGTCTTGTTCATCTTGCTTTTATGATCAATTCCATCAATCTCCTCCTATTAAAAGGAAACTCTCAAAGAAAGAACTGCATTTTACACATGTCTGATGGTTTGTTGGTGGTCTTGTTTTTACCCTTTAATAAAATGGAAAACACTGAGTTCAAAATGTCTATAAAGTTAGCTTCATTTTGTATCTAGGCCATCCCTATCTCTCTGTGGAAATTTAGAGGAAAAGACATAAAAGAAATATTTTAAAATGTGAGTATTTAAAAGACTTACAATTCAGTAAATGTTTTACAAATATCATTAATATGTGACAATAAAATTTTGCCATTTAGCAAGAAGAAACTGAAAAATACTTTAATATTTAGACAATATGCCTTTGAAATTTCTGTATGTTAATTATAATGGTATATTACACAAGGGAGAGAGAAATACAATCAGATAAGCCGGTATGGACTAGCAACTTGTTGGATCTCTCTTTGCTTTCACTGTTTCTTGATACCAGCACAGATCTTATTACAGAAAATAAATAAATAAAATGGCACAATTTGGAAAAACATTTCTGGATTTGCTGCCCTCTACTCTGTGGACTAAGCTCTTGAGTAAAGTGAAAACCGTTTTACTCAAGATGGAACATTGTCTTATGGAGCTTTTAGAGCATCATTTGAATCCCTGGCCTTAATTGAGACCATCCAAAAGAAACAAATTAGAGAAATGGAAATAGTAGATTCAAAATATTCAAATAATTATTTTTAGAGAACTTTTATACAGGAATATTTTGTGAAAATTCAGAACCTATCCTATTGCTCTTTGTTATTTCATTTCTTGGCAAATACATGATCTTTAGCTAATCATGACTAATACAACAATAAGTATGATTTGGTTGTTATCATACAGAATACAAAATCTGAATATTTCCCATGCAATAGGAAAGATCTATGTAAAATAAAGATAAAATTAAGATTTTTTGATAAAATATCTCATTCAGCAGATTTAACTGTATTTTAAAAAATAACTGAATACAGAGTTTAGACAGGCTAGTTCCTTTCCTTTCCTTTTACATTTTTTTCCTTTACTTGACTAAAGTTTTATTAGGCTAAAAGACTTCCAGGTAGAGAAAAGTATTCTGACTTCTTTCTTCAATATATATTTTAATGCATAATTTGATAAAAAGCTATTTACAAATTTTGGAGACATGGAAATTTTCCTCTTAATTATTGTTTTTAATTTAAAGAAGGTGAGATAGAAGCCAATCACAGCAGCAAGTCTTAGAGTTAACATATTTAAATACATTTTAAAGACCAAAACACTTTTAAACTTCAATTAGTCATCTCAGAATTTTTTAAATACTTTAGGAAAAAAGATCTAAAAACATCTTGCATAAATAATTGTCCCTAAATTTGAAGGAAAGAAATAATACTAATACACATATTAGCCTCTTCTCTTTAAGAATTAGAAACTACGTAAAATAACTTGGATGATAAATATACGTAAGAACCTATGTTAGGTGTTATTTAATTTCGCAGGTCATGACCACACCTCACATGCCAACCAGTAGAGGCCATCTGCAGATTATGGATGGAGGATGATCTAGTCACTTCTATCTTGCACCTTTCCTTAATATTTCTACTGGTCTTTAGAAATTTTTATATTTTTCTTAAGGAAAAACTATAAGTACACAATTTCAGAACATTTAGGGGTTATATTAGATACACTACAATTTGAACTGTAGTGCATGCACATGTGTACCCAGGCATTTGTGTATAGGTGTATGCTTTTGTAAAGAGTATATGTACCAGTATTACAGGATACATGGTGAGGAGAAATGAATGAAATATAATGTATGACATATTAAAGGTAATATAATTTAATATAGAGTTACAATTTAAGGACACAAGATATAAATTGTTTTTGTGAGGTTGAAATAATGTTTAACTTATGGCTTATTATTGAGAAACTAACCTTGGAAAGCAGCCGAGAGAGATTAGTTGATCTTTTCCATTATATCTTTAGCATCCAGCAATTATACCTTTGCATTTTTTAATCCATTCAAGTATCTTCAGGAGATATGTTACTACACTTGCATGTACCTTAATTCACTTCAACATTTACAAAATAACACTGACAAACAAAACAACAGAAAACACCCATAAATATTAGTGAGTATCTTAACAAACATGACACTCAAGTAGTTGTCTTGGGATTTTTTAAGTTACATTTTAATTCCATGTTCTCTGAAATCTTCATGTAAAGGAGAGCTGTATTATTGGAAGCTTCAGACAGAGTTACATCAGCTACGACTGTGGTACCTTATACGTTAATATAATTTTGTGTATCCATTTTGCATAATATGCCACTCGGACAAAAATACCAGGACGATTTGGAATGGCACATCCACGACCAGGAACGATGACACCAAGAACCATTCTCATTTTATGTTGTTCACAAACCAGTGGGCCACCATAATCTCCCTAGGAAGAAGACATGCAACAATAACAACAACAAAGTATTATTTTAGAAATAAAAATTGACAATTCATTAACATTTCCTCTCAAAACATTAACATCTCAAATATACATATGTGCAAAAAAAGAGAATAACTTCAATTGAAATATGAAGACATAAAATTGATGTACTAGACCATGGTTGTCTTTCTGTTGGACTGAGATAAGTACAAAAGCTCAAAGTGTTCTATCATGTGTAGTTATCATTTAAGTATGACGTCTTTTCTAAAATAGTCACTCATGTTTTAAAGTGGTTTTTGCCTTTGTTGAATGCAGACTAACACATGACCATTGATAGCTCTTTAAGAAGATAGATTTCATATTTATTTTGACTTTCTTCTGATGTTCAAAGTATGTTCAATATAGAAAATTTGGAAAATGTAGAAAAATACACATATCCAAAAACTCACCTGTAATCATACAGTTTTAATGATTAACCCACATTAAGTTTTCTCTTATTTCTAATTTTTTTCCTTTCCCTCAATCCTGCCCCCAGAATGATTTTAACAGTTAAATAAAAACTTGTAGGTGGTAAAATAATTCTGTTTACTATGTGGAAATTGCTTTTCCAGGCAGAAAGAAGGAATGTTTCTCCACTTAGTGTTAGTAGTTAATATAGTTATATTTATATTTTTTTCCCCTTTGTGGAAGGTAGTCTGTGATATCATGGCATTTCTTGTATGGTAATCCTGTTGTATCATCATATATAGATAGGTGATAGATAGATGAAAGATGAATAGATTGATAAAGTGATTCGTGTGTATATTTTTATATACCTATGTTTATACACATTGTTATATATGATCATTAAAAAATGCTGCATCACTTTTTTGTGCCATGTAGCCTTCCTAGGATTGCAGTGACTAATTTTGGGCATCTTTGTATTTAGAAGAGTGCTTCCGACTATCTTAATTTTCCCCCAGTAGTGATGTGATGAGATAAAACTAAACTACTGCAAAATTTAGTTCTGTAATACAGGCGGAAAGAAGAGAGCTATTAACATTCTATGACAGAGAAAATCAAGGTGGGGGTGAAATAGAAGATAAAACACTAAGGAAAATAGTTTAGTCAAAGAGACTTCATATAAACTCTGCCACAGGTGTTAATCTGGTTTTTAAATTAATGCACCAGTGATTACTGATATGAACTCTTCAAATCAATTCATTTTGAGAATTGATTTTGAGGGACTTTCACTAAATGTGATGCTATTGCTATTATACAAATGTTTAGGAGATTTCATTTTTAGGTGTCTAGATTTCCCTGGTTTGGTGATTATATTACCCTGTTTCAAATATCAGTGATGTAAAAAAAAAAATTCTGGAGGATGAGTGCATTTTTGAGAAGTGGCTGAATCAATTTGATTGACTGTAAATATAGATAAAAATAACAAATATGTGATAAATTTTTCAGTGCTAAAGTTAGGAATCTAAGAATGTATAGATGACAAACCAGATTACAGGCTATTCCTGAAGAGCAGATGTCAAAGTAGTAATGGCAGTAGGGCTGGGATAAATGCAAGCTTTCTAAATATCTCAAAGATCTGGTCTAGCTCAAAACTTTGTGTTTACAGAACTCAGTAATAAGTAAACAAATAGATAGATATATTTATAGATAAATAATTCTTTCTCCTAGTAGATTTTCATTTGTGATGAAAATCTTAGTGATACTGATTTACTGGAAAAAACACCAAATTTGAAAGTGGTTATAAACACATAATCAGTTTTTAATTGTATTATTTTAATGCAATTTTTAAAATTCATTAACTTAAAAACATCAAAAATAACAGTTTAACAGCTTGTCTATGTGAAATAGGGATAGGAACACTGCCAAGTGGAAAGAACAGTTGCTTAACAAATGAAAATGTCCAAGCTCTTAAAATCATAAACTTTGACCTTTTGGTTTTTTAAATAGAATTTGTTTAAACACACACACACACATACACACACACACACACTGGCTTAACCAAAAACATATTTAAAAGTTTAAAAGCAGGCATGTCTCTCTTACTAAAATTAATAGAGTTAAGTTAGAATTTGGGAAGATCAGATACATTTAGAAAAACATTAGAAAAATGCAAGCTATTGTATCAAACTGCATATTGGATACTTATAATTTGAACAGCTTTCTCTTAGAGTTTTGGCTGTATTATTTTCTTGTTTTTTGAGAGACAAATGTCATCTTCGTTTGCTGCTAATGAAACATGGATTGCTTCACTATTTAGCTAAAAAAAAATGTACAAGGATAATAAGGGTTATCTTTTTCAATTCCTCTCTCTTAGAACAGGTTGGTGTACAATGATTCTCATTTGAGAAAAATAGAAAATATAAACACAAGAAACTATGCTATCTATCACATACTCCTTATGTAAAAATCTCCGTTTTTACCTCGCATGGTCCTGATACAATATTTTCAGCCCCAGCACATATTTCAGACTCATTCAGAGTCACCTTCCCTTGATGATATTGGCTGCATTTCTCATTCCCCATAATATAGAGATGTGCTACTCGTAATAGACCGTCCGAGTTGATCACTAGAATGGCGCAAAATATGTACAGTTAATGAGCACAGGGTAAGGTAAGAAAAATAAACAAATATAAAATATTTTTACAAAATACATATGATATTGCCTTATCTTTCTAAAAATAGCTTACATCCAGTGTAGCCCCAGCCATAAACACTGCAAGTGGTTTTTTCAGGAATTGTGCACCCATAATTAGGTAAATCAATTGTACTAACAAAATCATCCAGAACAGCAGGCCTGAAAAGAGAAAATATAATGGTAAGTAACCTTGATTGGATTCAACACAAAATTAACATATTAAAATGTAGTGTGAATGTTTAATATGATTCATTTAGAGAGAATAAACAATTTTGCTTCGGAGTAGGTAGTAGAGAAATGAATATTTACTTACAAATATTTAAGAATAAATGGTCACTGCTATTTTTTTAATCATTATTTTACCTGTTAAAGTTATCATATAATTGCTCACTAACCTTTGGTTTTAGAGCAGGCTGATCATACTGTTGGTCCAATTTCATTTATTCACTTTTGAAAAATTTGAAAATGCCCCTCTCTTTGCCTCTGTACACACACACACACACACACACACACACACACACACACACACACCATGTGACATATGCTTTTATAATACATCTACATGAGAGAGAAAGAATAAGAACATAGTTGAAGAAAAAGCTTCAACAATTCCATTCTATGTTAAAAATATGAAACTATCTAAAGGAACTCACCTAGCCAGCTTCAGTAATACCAGATCTGATCCTTCCGGCCCATATACCAGTTGGGTAACATTTAGAACCTGTTTGCGTTTCTCATCTCCTCTTCCATGGACATCATGAATTCCAAGCCAAGCTTCATAATCTTTCAAGTCTTTGTTTCTAAGTAAAAAATTAACATATAAAATATAACTTTAAAATATGTAATATTAATCACATATATTGTTATATTAGCTTATAAGGGCAGATAAATAACCTAAATTTAAACTTTAAAATATAATAAAGAACAACACATTTGTTACGGGAGATTCTGAATACTACAAGAACATATAAGCAGGAAGAACCTTTAAATTGCTGAAATTCTAAATGGCTTTTTTTTTTTCGAAAACTTGCTTATTCTTGCTAGAGAGTAGGTCATTTATGAGACATTCTCAGGTAAAGCACATTACATGAGTTATAATTTATTGCAAATTTTCCTTTTTATCTCAAATGTGTGTGTTTGGTTTGTTAATAGGGATTGAATATATATATATATATATTTTACAGGGATTGAATATTTATACTAACAAAATCAATGTGACCTTAATGGGAATCAAGGAGTAAGCTTACAAATGCTACCTCCTTATCTTTTCCTTAGGCTAATTTCCATTGAAAATTATTCTCAGTATTATTCTGAGGCTGGTTCTACATAAGAAAGAAGTGAGGATTGAGAGAAGTTTGTTGATAATTCAGAAAAAGAATATCTAGAAATATACAGTGCAAGAAGGAGGTTGGGGTAAAAATTATTAACATAATTCTAGCAAAATTTTTCCTCAAATGAGAGTAGTGCCAATCGTGGAAAGAGGTGAACAGAAGTAGTACCCATAAGTAAGTATCAATTAAGTCAAGGTAAATTTTATAAGCTAAATCTAAAAAAAGAAATTATAAGTCAAGGTAAATTTTATAAGCTAAATCTAAAAAAAGAAATTAATTTGTTCACCCTATGCTGGTGAATCTCTGTTAAATGAATACACATTCTAAGCCTAAAGCTAAGTGGAAGCCATACATATTTTCAAATGCTCAAAACAAATATTGGTTTCAGAAATACTTTACCGAGAAGGGAAACACTGTCTTGCAGTAAGAATCCAACTTTCCTTTATCAATGATCCTCCACAGATATGTTTATTTCTAAGAGAAAGAGGAAAGAGAAACAAGTAACGTCTGTGCAGAAAGGGTGCCTGCCAATTAATGCAAAACCTATGGCTCCATTTGTTAAACACATTGAGAGAAAAATGTAGACATTAACCCAACTAGAATAAAACGAGTAATCCTTTTATCAGAAGGATGATATTTGATGATTATAGCATTAGAACTTTTTTTCATAATGTGATTACAATTTTATGAAAGCAACTTTATTTTTATATGAGGAACGCTGTCACTACACACGAAGATCCATTCCCAAGACATATGTTCACGTGTGTGTGTGTGTCTATCCTTGTGAGAGAAAGTATGTGCTACAAATATAGGATAATTAGACCTATTTTAAATTCAGTGTTTGATTACGAAAACTGCAAATTTGAGTTTTTATTTAAAATCTGAAAACCATCTGGTGGTAACCATATATAATATTTATGCGCTATTCCCTTCTTTCATTACCATTATGTAGTTCTGATATATTAACTTAGAGTATAACTGAGTTTGAGTAATTTGTTTGTTCAGCTTAAGACCAACAATATAACATTTATTTATAAAATCAAAACAATTTTGCAAGACAGATCTAGGAAATTATAAAATATTTGTAGAGAATAATAAATACTAGAATATTTACTTGATGTATCCAAAATCTGTAAATCCATTATTTTTTGGCAGACACATGGAAAAAAGTACAACTATTCACAATTTACATTTCCAAAGCGTACAGATGTTCAGTGCTTCAGAGGGTAATAGAATAAGATTCCCAGACTAAGACCACAGTTATTTATGGCCTGTACCACACAGGAGGTTAAGAATATATATCGAGTTTGAATCTCTATTCCTCTCTGTGAGTTTTGGAAGAATAGCTAAACAGCTGTTGTTACTAAGAACTTGGATTTAAAAGGAAAAGTACTTTTTAAAAAAAAGTTTATACTACTCTGATCTGATGAAAAACAGTTTCACCTGCTTCTCCAAGGATGGAGACTTCCAAAGGAAGTCTCCTTTGAATAAGAATAAATTGAAAAGTATTTGCCTTTTTTTTTCCTCGAGTAATGAGATTTGCAAAGATCCTCTAATTAGTTCAAAGATGTAGATTCTTGAAACATTTTCTATAATAAAGAAAATAAAACACCCCCCCCCCAAGTTTTACAGCCTTCATTAAGCCTTCATATTGCACAATCAGCTTTAATATTCTGGTGAGTTTCATAAATCTATTTCGGTACTACACACCCAGGACAGCTACCCTACAATTATCAACATAAATATTTATAAAAATTGATGAGTTACTCCTTGAAAGAAAGATACACTAAAAGAGAACTTTAGGCCATCTTCTACCTGGTATCTAAAGTCATATATATATATCAAAGGATATAAACTTCATGCTTGTTAAGAATTGACTTAATTTAAAAAAACTTCAGTTTCAAGTTGTCTCTATTCTAATTTAATGCCACTGTGATTTGGTTATGGTTAAAAAAAATGGATTTTCTTCCTCTATTCTAGGAGGCTAGAGGTAAAGGAACAGGGAGGGTTTCCAAAAAGAGGAGATATTCCAGTTGGTATTTAAAGAATGAAAGGTTTTCCAGGCATAAAATACAGAGGAAGAAAGCTACAACATACAGTGGGAACCATAGCACAAAGGCTCGAAGAGAGAAACATGGGGTGTCTTGAAAACAAGGGAGAATGTGGTTAGAATTCAGGTGCACTTTGGCGTATGTTGCATGATGAGGTTCCAATACAGATAGATATAGACAAAGATATTTTAACATTCTGATTACCATACAGTATAATATGTGTAGTATATAGAAAGTTGTATGATCAGGTTTTAAGCTAACTCCTGTTTTCAATATTTAATTCTTACAACATAATTACTAATCTTAATTTTGTATAATAGTATATTTTGAAAAATTTTACATAGAACATGGCATTGATTCTTAACAACATTGAGAAATAGACATGTCAAGAATTTTTTTATCCACACTGAATATTATAATTTCAAGACTGTTCAACTATCAGTATAATTTGTTAATCTTTTCCTTAATGATGAAATGTTCTAGAATTTTAAATTATTGCTATTTTTCATTAGAATGACAATAAAAAAGTCAGAAATTAAAAACAAATATAAAATTTTTGATATGATTGTACATAGACAAGTTAAAAAATAATCTCATAATATACTAGATTGGGAAATTAATAATATAAGTATTATAACTATATGGTGATATCAAGGTATAGGTAGGTTCTCTGTGTAGTTGTCTTTTGCTTTACGAGAATTGAAGTGCCACATCAGGGTCAATGCAAACACATATGGGACCTTTGTAAGCATTTAAAATGGCACCATCTCTGGAGGCACAAATTGCAAAATCCATGGCTTTTGGCAAGCAGAATGTGATTAGTCCCCTCTTGTGCCCCCCCTCATACAGGTGCCTTGTGGAGGGCACAACCTGCACGACTACACATGGCCATACTGCTGAGAATATAACTTTTGCAAATAATCCAGATATGTATGATTTGTGTCTATTAATAATTACCTGTATTTCAAACTAACCATCCATCCTACATTTGTTCGTGTTGGAATTCCATTTACAACTCGCAATTGTTTTGTTTTGGCGCAAGATATTACAGGATCTAAAAAGAGGACCAAACATAACATTTTGATAACACATTTTGAAATAATCCATGCCTCTCAGCTTTCTTTAGTGCAATGGTAACTACACAGATGTAACTACTGTAATTGTGTCAGAAGAACATTTTGGACAAAAGAAGGTAAATAGCATAACTACAGTGCCAAATCAGGCCCAAAATGTTTGCTATCCTCATCTAAGTAGATGGGTAACACAGAAAAACTAATCAACTCAAGGTCAACAGCATTACCATGATAGTGACAGTGGCTTTGCTCACTATGTACAAGTTCTTCAGGTCTAACATTAATTGTATTTCCCTTAACAACCTCAACATAAAATGGAACAATGTTATTTACAGTGCTTATTTCTAAATGTCAATGAAAAGCAATAGCCTAAGTGAAAATAAAAAAACTATATTTGGTTTATTACTCCTGAATTTGTATAGTAAGAATGTAGAACCATTTTGCAACATGTTACCAAAGTTATATTAACTGAAATTTTATCCAAATGACATAATTATGTCTAAATCATTATATCCAAATGATATAATTCAGAATTCTTTGAAGTAAACTTTTTCCTGACCCTCCTCTGTGTTCCTTGCCTTATCCTTTCCACTCTTGTCCATGGTCTAAAATAGATTTCCATTTGCTCTTCAGCCTGGGACACAGCAGGTGGTCTCTTAAATCAAAACATTTGAGTAACTTCCTTCAGCCCAAGAAATGTGTGAAAATCAGATACAAGCAGCTCCCAACAGATTTTCTTAAGCTGAGGATTAACTGAACCTCTCAGATTGTGTCATCTTTTGCCTCCTAGAGCATGCAAAGAGCTTTAAAGATAGAGCAGGATAAAGACACTGCATAACTTTCCAATCTTCGGGTTTCATTCTTTCTGACTGTAGCATCCTGATTTAATTTAAAGAATGGTGAAAGTCCAATGGATACCTTCTGCCCCCAATTAGGTAAAAGCAATATACATGCTTTTTTCAAAGTTAAATATAACATATTTTGTGACAGAGCATTGAATTTTGATATTCACTATGCAGTTGCCTTTGTAACACCTTTACACATGCACACAGAAAAAAAATGTTCAAATAAAATAAAATAGATTATTTTATTTTTATGATGGAACTTTATATAATGATGTTATTTTTCTATGAAGAAAATAATGACATCATTTCTGACACATAGAGACTCAGATATATTATTTTGAAAGATTACTTACGGTCTAAATTGACTATTGTAGGTGTGGTATCACCTTCACCTGTAAAAACAAATATATATGTATATACATAATTTTTACATACATATTTCTGTTATATACAACCAGAATTGTGTATTGAAATCCAAACATCCATGAATGGATAATTTACTACAATTCTTTACATTTTATTCAAAAATAAAATGCAATAATACTCTTTTGAGTAATTATGTATCGCTTTTAGACAAAGTTGAAAGCATGCACCTACTGGTAGTGGGTCATGTGAGGAAAGCCCTGTTTTATGACTGTGAAGGTTATCAGGTATGTGGTTTGATGGATGTTGGCAGTTTGAATTACACTGCTAGCAACAAGGAGCTGCCTCATTCTCCCAAGATGCCAAACATCGTACACAATGAACATTCCACCGAACAGCACTAATGCTTGTTATTGTTTACTTGGGCCATTCATATAGATAAACTATGTAGCTTTACTGTAATTTGACCCATTTATATTTTTTCTGAAAATTACTTTTCTTTTATATGGTTAAGGATAATTAAAACTTCCTATGTTTCAGAAAACTTTTTTAAGAATTCGAGAAGATAGAAATCAAGGTCACTCATGGAAAAAGAGGGATAGCCAAATATAATTATGTTTGTTAGCATATTTCAAAGACTGGTTTTTCTAGGTAGTAAGGGGAAAAATATTTAAAAAAAAGAATACCAGAAACTGCAAATAAATTATAACTAAAACTTCATACTTACTTCTTTTTTACAACCTCCCTACTGAGTGGGGTTTAATTGCTGCCAAGAGAAAGGCTTGGAGGATGCTAGGATTTGAAAATACTTAAGTAGTAATGAATGAGGTACAAGACATTTCCTGGAATTTAGTGTGTGACTGTCCAGAATTGATGACATAGAGTTTAGTCAGGCATTGTTTAGACCCAGCTGGTTGTTAGTCTCTGGAAGTGCCCTGAGCTCAAATAAACTGGCAACAAAACAAAAATGGCATATGGATTCCTTTGTAATAGATGCAAATTTGATTTTTATTTATGGGAAATCTTGAGAAAAATTAATACATGCTAAAGCATTTTTATTTATGTCCATTTTCCAGATCTAGATATTTTAAGTGAATAAGTGTAAAGGTGAACATACAAATTTCATCATTTCCCTTTCCCTTTAGTTTATCCTTGGGGATGGTTTTGTCTTAGAGTCAGCTGAGGTCATTGTTTTAGTTTACAGTACAAATTAGGATGGAGGCCGACTGTGGTCATTAAAACAACAAGGATATTTCTTTTTCCACTCAAGTTAATTACATAAAAATTCTAAAATAAAAAATTAGATTATTTATTCTTTGTATCGTTTGTGGTGAGAAAGACTACACTATTCATTGTATTCTTAATTGCATATCAAGTTTCCTATTTCTAGGCATCAAGTTAATACATCAACAAAGTATTTCGTTCATTATTGTACCTTACTAAAATATTTAAATTTTTAAAAATGTGCAGATCTTATCATTTAGGGGCTTTAATAATTAAGAGTATATATATAGATTTTCCTCTAAGCCAATATTTCTCACAATTTAGAACAAGCTGCATTACCACTTAAAATCAGATTTCTAGAGATTCTGGGTTGCTGGTTAGATTATGAATTTTTTGAAAGCATTCTAGTTTCTTCTGCTTTCTAGGCCTTTTCCATTTTACCTTAAAATACTATTTTCACTTCTCCTCTTTTACTTTTCCCTTAACGTCTCCACCATAGTACTCAAATCTGAACAACTATATATGATACAAATCTTACTTTATATTGATTCACCTTAAACTTGAAGAAGGAAAACATGTCAATGATAAAAGTTTTTCCTATGGAAGTGTAGGGGTGTGTGTGAGTGTGTGTGTGTGTGTGTGTGTGTGTGTTTATATGGCCTCAGAACCAAACATGTGCTCTTACTGAAAACATAAAGAAAACTTTCTTTTAATAGATCCTTAAAGTTTCAACTCAAATTCAAAACTTTATGAACAGCACATCTTTTTCCACGCTGACATTTGTATTCCCATTCTTATTATATATTTTAATATTAATATGTATGTATTTAAATGACTTTATTTGAGATTATGTATGTAAAATGTCTCCTCTGTACACTGAAAATGATTTGAGTGTAGGAAACATTGTTTATATTTTCTATACCTAGAATGATATATAGGGCTTTGCATACAATAGCAGCACAATTTAAAATTATTAACAAATGAATAAATAAATACAAACTGAGGTGGAGATAATTTACCCAAGGCACTTAAAGTGATAGAACTAAAATCCTTCCCAGGAAATCAGAGTTGAAACTCTAAACCACTATGCTCTCTTAATACTTAAGAATTTTCAAAGATATACTGTGTATATGCATATAGACAAATATAGACATTTCTACAGTTTTATTTTTGCATCTTGAGAACCTTAAAAATATATGTTAAATATTATTTTGTAAGCATTTTTTAAAAAGGAGTACAAACCTTTACAGGTTTTGTAATACAAATGTGCAGTGTGAAAATGATATATAGTCTCTGAAGTTAAATAAATAAGAACTCAAATCTTCTAAAGATAAATTTTATTAGCCTTTCACCAGCAAGAAAAATGTAAATAAATCCTGGCTATAAATATTAGTTAGAAAAATGACAGTGTAAAAATATTTGTTGAAATTAATTAATGTTCAGAATACACTGAAATAAATGAGTTATCTGCAATTGCATTTAATCAAATACTAGCAACACCCTGAAGTCTTTCAATAGCACATTACTAACTTTTAGTTTAAAAATGTTCGTTGAAAATATGCTTTAAAAACTTTAAAGTTATTAGAGTCTTGTTTCAAATTTATAAACCAAATCACAGTTCTCTATGGGAACATTTTACTCTTAACTATATCTACATACTAAAATTAGGCTACTGTGATTTTTAGAAATCTGGAATTCTATAGGGAAAGCAATAGAACTTGTTTTAGAAGCCAGGTCATTGACTTCTTTCCTTCTTCCTAGGTCATTGAAGAGTCTATTAGCCTCCATTATTCTTTTTTTTTAATAAATTTATTTATTTATTTATTTTTGGCTGTGTTGGGTCCTCGTTTCTGTGCGGTTGCGGCGAGCGGGGGCCACTCTTCATCGCGGTGTGCGGGCCCCTCACTATCGCGGCCTCTCTTGTTGCGGAGCACAGGCTCCAGACGCGCAGGCTCAGTAGTTGTGGCTCACGGGCCCAGTCGCTCCGCGGCATGTGGGATCTTCCCAGACCAGGGCTCGAACCCGTGTCCCCTGCATTGGCAGGCGGATTCTCAACCACTGCGCCACCAGGGAAGCCCAGCCTCCATTATTCTTAATCGTAGAAACTTCACAAAGAGGTACCATGAAATAAAACTAATATTTAGAAAAAATAACCCTTTCACCATTAAAAAAAATTTTTTTGTGCACCAGAGAGGTTGGAAAGGTTGGTCTGTTTGCTTGTTTATTTTCATGTTAAAACCAGAAAGACATCTTCCATAAAAGAACATTTTCAGGACCTATGCAAACCCTAATCTGGGATAAGTTAGGAACATTAGGAGAACACTAATTAATTTGAAAGGCTATGATTAAAGCTGATGAAATGATATATAACAATATGAAATACTATTTCTTTGTGAACATATATTTACTATTATAGAAAATTTCTTTATTAAAAATAGATTGGGAAGTTCCAAGTTTTAACTATAGATATAATTGATTAACATCATATTTTAAAAGTTTGCTTTTATGCTAAAAGTTCATGAAACGTGACTAGTGTTACAATTTATGGTGAGAAATTATCTCTTTAATTTGATGTATATTATGGAAAATATAGACTTGTGTTTGTGTTTTATGTTTTAAAGCAAACATCATTTCTTCAATCTAATCTCTTTTAAAGTGAGTATTTTTGCTGCTATTTTCAAGGTACTTGCTACTGCCTTGTCTCACATGAAAAACATTCTTAAAACAGGACTCTTACTGAACATATAAAACTATGTCTTTTTTAAACAAGAAGGCAGTTTAACATAGTGTTTAAAGATGTTTGCTATAAACAGAGCTGTGAGACATGTACTACAGTAAAATGGTCTCTTGCTACTAATAGAGCTTTATAAGTCTTTTTCACTCAATCAATAATGTATTGAGGATATATTTTCATCTCAATATACATTAGTCTCCATTAGCAGTTCTCAGTGGAGGTGATGCTATTGACATCTAGTGGGTAGAGGCCAGGGACACTACCAAACATCTTATAATGCATGGGACAGCCTCCCATAACAAAGAATTATCCAGCAGAAAATGTCAGTCGTGCAGAGGCTGAAAATCCTGATACCTTTCCCCAAACTGACTTCAATACAGGCTTCCCAGTACACAGAGCAGCACAGTATTGAGAGAGTCTGATTACCCAGGTACTCACCAATATTAGGCGTTAGCAATCATTTTCTTATTTGCCAACCTGATAGGTGGAAATGATTTCTTATGCTTTTATCTTTTCATTATAATTATTATATTTTCTTACTATTAAGTTTTAATATCTTTTCATTTGTTTATTAAGTTTATTCTTGAAGATTCATCTTCAATTTTCTCGAATCATCTCATCTTTTTCTGATTGCTATATAGACGCTCTTTTACATGAAGTGTACCAGACATATACATTTTACATATATCTTTTACTTTATGTGCTAATACTTTTTAAACAAAATCATCTTGGGCTCAGAGAAGTAGATGGAATGTTTTAGGCTTCTTAGTCTTGGCCTAAACAGCTGAGAAGAAAATGGAAGCACAACTATCTCTGATCTGTTTATGGGTCTTTTAGTGGGCTGGGGACTTTGCTAAGAGCTCTGCTACTTTCAGAGGCTGAACAGTTAGTATTTATTGGTGGTGGTGGTGGGGGTGGGGGGTGGAGAGGTCTTTCTAGCCCAGTCAGAACAATGGCCATGTATTACTTCTGAATTCCAAATAGGAATCTTCTGAGGGAGGAAAATCTCTTTTAAAAGGTCAGCAGATTGTCCCCTTGTCTAGAGGAGAGACGAAGTTGTGTGTATGTGTATTGCTGTCTGGAATGCATCCTTACTTTGGGATCAACTCTAGCCCTCCTATATTATTTCCACCTCTGGTTAAGGTATCATTTTAGAGTACATGCAGTATATTTAAAATGGTTCACCTGAAAAAGATCACAAAATGTACTCACAACGAGAAATAGGGCAGTAATCCCAAGGAATGAGAGGGTTCCCCGTGTAACACCAGGGACCATGGGCATCATCATCAGGATTCCGGCAGTAATTCTTATTCAGCTTACTAGCATCTGGTTCCCAGAAGATATGCCTGCATAAACAACAAACTCTGAACATCACAAAATGCACATCTTGTCCAAGAGAAACAAAATGTCACGAAGATATAATCCTAGTGCATAACTTTCATTACAGATACAATGAAATTCACAAGCTACCTGCTGTGAATTTCGGGGTTGTTTTTTTTTTGAGACTTATTTTGTTGTTGTTCTTGCAGTTTGGAAGGATGTTCTTTAACTCAGGAATAAGTCTGAATAATCAGCATAGATAAAGTGATAAAAGATTTTATGACTTTGCTTCTATTTAATAACTATACTGGCAAGGTAACAATACCCCTGTGCCAAAAAAGGAGCAGATGACAAAGATCTAAGTTATAAAATGCATAGAAAATGCAAGCTATTGCAAAAGTATTTTTTTCATGTTTCAGAAACATGTAAAGAAGCATCACTAGCAACATTACTATGACAACGTACTGGAAGATACACTGAAAACAATAATAACGTGCTAATAAAATTATTAAATTCTAAAATTTCACTGGTCATATAGTTACAAAATGTGATTTTTTGACAGATAATTGAGTAACACTTCAGCCTTTCTCATTTTACATCTTAACTAAATTTATTACAAAAGTAAAGCAAAAATACTGTATGTTATTTTATAAGACCATGCCCACTCATATAACATCAATATTTACATTTACCTCAGTAACATTAATGAAGTCAAATTCCACATGGCCATCCTGACCACGTCATGAAAACTATACATTCTAACTTAATTTGTTTTGGATTACTAATTACTACCATGCTTGAACATAATTAATATGTCATTTTTAAAAATTGGGAAGAGCTTCAACATAGAAACTTGGACTATCTTACTAAACTTGGATTTACTTTTTGGACCAATACAACAGTAAAGACATACAATACTTACTACGTGACAGGTTCTATTACAGATGACTTACATATATGCCCTTAGACCAACCTGATGAGACAGGCTCGAAGATTTATGCAATTTTGTATTTGACGAAATTGAAATCCACAGAGGACAATTAATCTTTCTAGGGTCACATGGTTTTTAAGCTTTAGAACATGTGTTTGAACACACGGCTCTTTCCAGAGTCAGTGTTCAAAACCACCACACAGTATTACCTCTTTACTCGTCATAGTTTGTTCTTAAACCAAAATGGTACCATGCAACTTAGTCATTCATCAGTATCCTACAAGTTATTTCCAAATGACTCTTAACTATTTCCAAAGGCAAACCTAAACTCAATGAATTGAGTTATAACCAGTGCATCCCTGAATAAATATGCAACCTGTTTCCAGTGGTATGCTGGTAAATGTTTAACAACTAGCACTCTGAAGTGTGTATGGGGGGAGGGGGTCTTTATTTGTTGTCCTTGCATATTTCTGTAGTGTAACTGTAACTACTTCCACCATAAAACTGTCAAGCTTCTAATATGGAATCACTGAAGGCAGAGTTGGTTACAATTGTCTTTCACAAGTCCGTGAAGAGCTAGATCCACCCCACCATATTTCTAAAAATGCTTTTAAAAATGTCAGTGTTGAAATCAGCATTAATTTTAATCATGACAATTCTTGCTTAAAATTCTTGAATGAATTCCTTTAATGCTTAGGATAAAACTCAAATTTCTTAACACAGCTTACAGGGTCCTGTATGGTTTTGCCACTGGAGAATTTCTTCTCTGTGGACATTAACCAAATTATACTGTTTCAACCTTATTAAAGTTATTTCTGATTTTTATACACCTCCATTTTGGGGCTTTTGGACAAGTTATTTCTTCTGCCTGATGTACTTTTCCTCCTACACTTACTTTCACCAACTCCTACTTATTACGTATGTCCCAACTAACATCCCTTCCTGTAGGAAAACTTCCTGACCATTTAAGTGTGGGTGTCACTTGTTTGCAGTCCCATAACATAAGATATGCTTTTTTCGTGGATTTTCTAATATGGCATTGGCATTTGCTGTTTTCTGCCATTCCATACTAGAGTGAGATCCATGATGGCAGAATTCTGCTTAACTTTGAAGTCCTAGAGCTACAGTGTCCTGTACAGTAGCTACTAGCCAGAGTAACCGCAGAAAAGCTAGTATGTGGCTCATCCAAATTGAAAGGTGCTGTAATTATAAATATACAACAAATTTTGTAGGTTTAATATAAAAATGTAAAATAGCTCATTAATAATTTTTATGTTGAATACATATTGAAATGAAAAGCTTTAGAAATATTGGATTAATAAAAACATTATTTTAAAAATTTGCCTGTTTAATTTTACTTCTGTAAGTATGGCTACTGGAAAACTTAAAAAGTACAAGTGCGATTACATATGTCAATTGCATATTTATGTTAGAGAGCACTGCTTTAGAACTATCACTATTTGTTTGTGAAGTAAATTAGTCGAAAAAATATCATCCACTAGTGAGTAAATTTTGAAAGAGAATAAGAACTTTAAAGCTAAAGTGGAACCAGGAGCAAAGTGACTCAACTTCTCTGGATCCTTAAATTCTTATTCACACATACAGAAATATCTTCCATATAGGATTATGATGGTCAAATGAGATAACAACTCACAGAAAGCAACCATGTTGTAGATACTTTATTAAATGACACTACCATTTTTCTTTTAATCCTGCTGTATATATTCCAGGATATTTCATACAAATCTGTTCTATGTTGCAACTATGTCTCATACGTCTTTTGTAATTTCAAACACACTAGCACTACTGCTGGGGTCAAGTGGAAGATAACTGCTTTTGTTGTGAATATGTCCAATGTCAAAATCTCTAATTCTCTGAAATATATAGATTTTTTTCAATTACATATCCATTGCTTTAATTATAGAAAAAGCGTGTGTATCAGAATAAAGCTATACAAGGAAACATATCTCAATAAGTTTTTAGTAGTTAAGTGGAATTTTAAGGTGTGTATATACATGAAGATGGTCACTTATCAATTTTATAAACTAATATTAATAATTAAATAATTATGAGAATATAATCCTATAATGTACTATTTGAAACACTAGATTTGACATTTCATTATACAATGTCTTATCCAGTTGTGTAATTGTTTTCTCCGTATGACCATATCATGCTTAAAGGTGGAGCCCAAATGTATGTCCACTTTCTGTTAATGTTCCCGAGGCACCTGTTACAGAGCAGAACACATAGTAAATGCTCAATAAATATGTACTGGTTTGAATTGTTTATTTAAGTTTGCCACATAGAGAGAAAATGTTAAACTGAGTTGCACAGAATGATCAATCTAATGTTTTTATTAGCTTACTATAATATATAAATGAATAGAAAGAAATACCAATGTACCTCAATACACCTATCTGCTGTTATCACTACATACTATATATTGAAAGAAAGAAATTTACATACCGATGTAAATCTTCCATGTTCTTGTCCCACATCGAACATGTTAGTCCAGATCGTGTTTTGGATAAATTGCCCATATAATTTTTGCCATTCCCACGATAACAATCTAAACATAAAATATATGGAAAGAAGACTAATGAATACTAGGGAGTATAGGACAAAGACTTTTTTTACAAGCATATGAATTCATGAAAATCAACATAAAAATTAAAACAAAGCACTGAAATCTGTACAAAGCAGACACTTAACTATCTCTCATAAAATATCTTTATTTTTAGTCAAATTTCTTTTTCATTAAAATGAAAGTTTATGTATCAAATTACAAATTCAAAAAAAATCAAAGAAAAAATTAAATGAGTGGCTCTTAGGGACACCAAAGAAATGAGAATTTTGTGAGTGACACATATTTTCCAATATTTTCTACTGAAAAATTTTACTCCACAGGAAGGTCACAAGAATGATATAATGAGCACTTGTATACCAGTCACATTTGTTGTGTTTTGATTTTTGTCTTTCGTGAGATTGACATTCTGAGTCATCCAAGCCAGCTGTTTCACAAATGCTCTTTAATTTCATTTTGCCTGATTATTTTCTCATGAATGAAATCAAGTTAAATGCAGAAATATTGCCTAGGTGATATTTTGTCCTTTTTTCAGGATTATTTCATGTGACACATGATGTCAGTTTGTTCAATTATTGCTGATGAGTTTGATAACTTGGTTAATTGGTATAAAGGAAAAACTTCTCTTCATATATAAGAAAAACAAACAAAAATATTTTGAGGCCTTTGAGGCTGACTACATCCTATTCCCAAACAAATTTTCACAAAATGGCTTAGGCATACTTTGATTAATTTTGCATGAATCAGTTATTACTCTGCTGGTTTTAAAATAATTTTTTTATTTCTTACTTTTCTTTCTCTCTTGTTATTCTTCTGTAAATGAAAGTTTTTCCTTCTCCTCTACTCCTTCCATTTAAGTATTACTACTACTACTAGTAGTAGTAGTAGTGGTAGTAGTAGTCTACTAGTAGAAGTAGTCATGTAAATATGGACTCATGGATTCTCTTTTATTCAGCATGATATATTATCTATTCCTGTTGTTCATTTTGATGCTCAAATTGTTCCATCTTTAGCCAATGGAAGCCATGTTAAAATGGCTCCTGTGTCTTTTATCATTTCCCATGTGGTTTTATTTTTCACTTTTTTTCAACTGAGCAGTTTGCGTTCTATTAAACATTTACAGAAGTGTCCGTATTTGTAATTTTAAAAAATAATAAAAAGAAGTTAAGTTCTTTCAAATATGTACGTTGCAGTTCTACATTTGAAAAGAAGCACTATTCCATATTTTGAAATAATCCTGCATATTTTAATAGTAACTATTTAACAATTCTGATTTTTATATGAATAAAAACTGTAGTTTTAACTATAAAATATTATCTACAAATATACATTAACATTAAGATTATTCTCTGGTTTAAAGTTGGTAAGCCATAGTATATTATCATTGGTTTTAAATATGCTATGTAATTAGAATAAATAATAGGTACAAATTCTAATAAAATTTTTAAATGAATAATAATTTGTCCAGGAATTAATTTAGTAAAAAAGAAATATAATAATATATTCAATAGTCATGTTTTGATATCCATAAATTTGAACTTAGATATAAAAACTCAAATAGGATAGGATTTGATACAGATAATATAGCAGTCATTACCATATACAATAAAATTGTTTTCAGAAAGCATAAATTTGTAAAATCCAATTCTTGTACATAGGCAGAATATATCAGTTAAAATATTTTCCTCTGACAGTGCTATTTTTTTCTACATTAGGAAAGGTTAAACCTTTGGCTGTTAGGTAGTAAATTCTTCAGATAATTTCTTACTGAAGAAAGCAATTGTGCAATGCGGTATATTGGTACTGCTCTTTGATACATTTTTGATTTTACACCTGTGTTTTCTGTTTTAGAGAAAGAGATCCTCCTTACCACTACCACCGTTTTATTTGAATATGAGCTAGGTTTTTTTTTTTCTTAGTAAACTTTTTATTTTAGAATAGTTTTTAATTTACAGAAAAGTTGTAAGTTGGTACAGAAAATTCTAATATACCACATAGTTTCCCCTACTTTTACTATCTTATATTAGTATGATAGATTTCTCACAACTATTTACCATACTGATGCATTATTACTAACTGAAAACTATATTTTGTTTAAATTCTTAGTTTTTACCTAGTGTACATTTTTGTGTCCTAGGATCCCACGTGATACCACATTACATTTAACTGTCGTGATTTTTAAGGCTCTTCTAGATGTAACAGTTTTCTCAGACTTTCTTTTTTGATGATCCTGACAGTTTTAAGGAGAACTAGTATTCTGTAAAATGTCCATCAGTTGGGTTTGTCTGATGTTTTCCTCATGATTAGATCTGGGTTATGGGTTTTTGAGAGGAAGACATAAATTTTGAGCACTTATTAACTTGCTGGCATAAGATGTTCCAGCTTCACTTTATGTTTTTTCTTGCCCCAGGCCCGGAATCTTCCATTTCACCAAGGAGCCATTGTTTATGTTAGTGATGAAAGGTAAGGAGAAGACGTGGGTGCCATGTGTGCTCATTGCTATTTGGTACCATTGTTTCTAGTCCCTTTCATTTGATAGAGCTGGGAAGTGTGTGCATGTGTGTGTGTGTGTGTGTGTGTGTGTGTGTGTGTGTGTGTGTGTTCATGAGTAACTGATCCCTCTAACTCCAATCTAGCACCAGAGTTGTTCCTTGTCTCCTCTTCATTTGTGTATTTCTTCTCCCATAGTGAGAACCATGATTCTAGGTAACATCAGTGTCTTTGCTCATTTTCTGAATTCTCCAATGCACACAAAATAATGTTAAAGCTGCTACATCCTAATACAGCAAAATTACACTTTTAAGTTCGAAAGGTATTTAAAGTTATCTAACTTTAAATGTATTCCAGTGAGGCTATATATAGTCAGCAAATTGTGTTTAAAAATTATTTGGAATTTTTTTCCAAATTCTGTAGTAATGGTATCTATTTGATATACAGATAGGCGCATTTCTGTGTTTTTTTCCATCTTTCTTGAGATTACTTTTTGAACATTTAAAACATTATTAAAACATTAATATTGGTTGATAGTCAAAACTATGTGAAAGTGTGTATTCAGAGTGTTCTCATTTTCCCTCTTGCTTCTTTGTCATATTTCTACCCACTACTACCCACCGTTACAAGTAACCAATTTCATTAGTTTCTTGTTTATGGCTCTTGTGTTTCTTTTTTTTTTTTTTACTTTTTTGGCAAAGATGTATATACACACACACATATATACATATGTAATATAAATATATAACTATACGTATATATAGTCTATATATGTATTATTATATCCCATTCTTTATTACTAGTAGTAAATCCCTTTATTTATTACTAATAGAATACCAAATGTATATTTTAGTGCCTTGCTTTTTTTTAAATTAATAATATACCTGAAAATCACTTCATATTAGTTCATGAAAAGTTTTATCATTCTTTCTGCAAATTTACAGTATTCCATTGTGTGACTTCGCTAGAGTAGATTTGGGTTGTTTTGCTAGTACAGAAAACGCTGCAATAAAAAAACTCGTGCATATGTTTTTGCATATTATTGGAGCTGTATATTCAGATAGTGCATTATTGGTCCAAAAGGTGAATGCATATGTAATTTAATTATTGTAATATTCTGTTCCATAAGGATTTTATCATTTTGCACTCCCAAGAGCAAAGCATGAGAGTTCATTTCCCCATACAGCTTTGCCAAAAGATAGCATTGTCAAGCTTTGGAATTTTTGTGAATTTATATGTGAGAAATAAAAGTCTCATATTATGAAAAATCTCAATACCTATATTTTAGTTATTTTCTTGTTACATGTGAATTTAAGCATAATTTTCATGTATTTAAGGGAATTTTTATATTTTTCTCTAAAGAAATCTTTCTGTTCATGTATTTTGTCCATTATTTAATTTTTTGGTCCTATACTTTTCACTTTCACAGTTTTTATATATTAAAAATATTTATCTTTATCTGTGATATACATTTTAAGACTTATTTCCAAATTTGTCTTTTGAATTTAAATATGATGGGTTTGTTTATGTTTTTTGCCATGGCAAGTTTTTGATGTAGCTTATTATTTTTTTCTTTTATTGCCTTTAGATTTTTAGTGTTAATTAAAAGCATATCGCCACATCTAAGTTATAAAGGCATTTTTCCAAGTTTACTTCTAGTATATAAATGGTATCCCTTTTTACACTACATCTCTTATCCATTTGGAGTTTATTTTCGGGTATGGTGCAAGGCATGGATTTAATTTTATTATTTTTCCAAACGGTACTTTATTGATCCATTATTATATTTTAAAAGTTTATTTTTACCCAGTGACATATAGTGCCACATTTTAAATATAATCTCAGTAAGGAGTCTGTTTTTGGATTCTGTGTTCTGTCAATTTATTCATGTGCTAGAACTACATTCTTTTAATTATAAACTCTTTAAAAAATATTTTAACATCCGATAGGGTTATTTACCTCTAATCCTCTTCTTTTTCAAGGTTTTCCTTAGTATAGTTACATGTTTATTCTCCTAGGAAAAATTTAGAATGAATTTGTTTGATATCAGAAAATATCACATTAAATTTACAAATTAGCTTAGGTGGAATTGATGCATTTATGATGTTGAGTTCTCATATCAAGAACAAGGGATGTTTTTCTACATGTTAAAGTACAATTTGGGGCTTTCAGTAGTAATTTAAAATATAATTACATAGATTTGCACAACTTTCCTAAGTTTATTCCTAAGTTTTCCTCAGTTTTGTTTCCTATTATAGATGTAGTTTTCTCTTTAATTAGATTTTCAAAACCATATATGAATGCTATTAATATTTGTATATTAATGTGTATCCTGCTACCTTAGTGATTTTTTTATTTGAATTCAGATTTCCAAGTATATTACTATTATATCATTTTCACAAAGATCTTTTGCCTTTTTACCCAATCAATAAATATGCCTTCTTATCTAATTGTATAAAATAATATCGACAATGCAATGTTACAGAGAAATATAATGTTAACTTATATTTACAATATTAAATAGTAAAGGAGATGTTAGACATTCTTGTTTTCTTTTTGACCTTAGTAAGAATACCTCTTATGTTTTCCCATCAAGTAAGTGGTGGTTTTATGACTGAGATTACATCTACATCTATATATCTATAGTATATATATATATATGAGTGGATATATGGGTGTCTGTGTAAGTATGTATGTATTCCACAAATTCTTGAGTACTTTTATGAAGAATGCATGAATTTTGTCACAGTAATTTCAAAGTCTGTTAAGATTTGTTATATGGTTGTTTTTCTTACATCTAAGATGAATTATATTAATGGGTTTCTAAAACTGAACCATTTTTGTTCTCAGACTAAACTCCACTCAATCATTATGTATTATTTACTTAATTTCTTTATTGAACTGTTCACTCAAATTTCATTTAAGATTTTTACATTAATTTTTACAAATGAGATAAGTCTATAGTTTTCTTCTGTGATACCTTTATCATGTTTAAGTTTCAATATTATAATTCCATCATAAAAATAATTTGGAAATTTTACTGCATTGGTTAAGCTACAGGGCAATTTACATAGCATTGAGATCACCTGGTCTATGAATTCATCTAGGCATGATGTGTTTGTGGTGGAAGACTTTATTAGTAAGTTTCCATGTTTCTTCTATAGGAATGAGTCTAAGTTTTCTTTCTCTATCAGGGTCAATTCAAATAACTTGAATTTTCCTAGTATATTACCCATTTTACTTTCATTTTCAGTTTTTACATGAAGTTGTATAAAATAATCTCATGTTTTCCTGTTTCACTGGTTATTTCTGCCTTCATAATTATTATTTTATGTATTTTTCCTCTCATGAGTCAGTTATCTGGTGGTTGTCTATTTCGTTAATTTTTTCAAAGAATCATCATTTGGCTTTATTCATTAGTTCTACTGTTTTCTTTTCTTTACCTTATTAATGTCTGCTTTTATCTTAGTTGTTTTCTTTCATGTGTTGCTTTTGGTTTACTTTTTCCTCCACCTCTTTGAGTGGGAAATTTCATTCCCCTGTCTTCATTATGTGTATTATTGATATAAATATTTACAGCTGTGAATTGTGTTTTGTTTCCTGCCTTAAATGTACCTTATATAGTATAATACACTGTGTTTTATCAGCATTTTTAAAGAAATTCTGCAATTTCAGTTTTCTTTTTTTTAACAGAGTTATTTAATATACAACTGGAAGAGCTTTTATATATATGCTAAATCAGATGTTGCAAGATTTGACCAAAAGTTTTTAACTCATCAACCTATATGTGGAATTTATATTTCCTGCTATATAGAGAAGGATAAGAGCAACATCCTTCTGTGTGTGTGTGTATGTGTGCCTGCATGTGTACATATCAAATATGTAACAATCCATACTACTAGCTTGGCAGTATTATACAATGACATAACTCTCTTAAAATTTCACAGCTGTATGTTGAATTGGCTAACAGTGTCTCTTAAGTAGGACTTATTCATTTTCAAATTGCCCCACAGAGCCTAGCACATTGTTGCATATATCAGGTATAATATATTGTTAAAGAAAAGGAATATAATATATTGTTAAAAAAAGGAATATAATATATTGTTAAAGTGTTATTGAAAAGGAAAAAGCATTGAGTAATGGAAAGGTCATTTTAAGGAGAATTTGAGTGACTCACAGTTGTGCTAATTTGAGAGTTCAGGCAAGTTATTTAAATTCCATAAAGCTAATTTCTTCATCTATTAATATGCAGCTCTATTATATAAGCAACAACATCAGCTTAACTTTCAAAACCCAAAATCCTCATATTCTATTACCTGATCTTTGATAAGTGATATATATGTACATTAAAGCATCTTAATACACATCAGAAACTTATAAAACAATTGTTCTCACTTGCCTCTATCACTCAGAATTTATCAGTAATTGTTTAAATGACTAAGGCAGGGACAAAGAAGATCCAGCTGGTACCAAACCTCCCTTAATCATTGGTTTCAACTTTATTTCCAACTGACCTTTAAAGTCTGCCCAAGAAGAGTGAAATTGACTGAAAAGGGACTCATCTCTTCTTCCCTCTACAACTGTTTTCAGAGTTGTTCACAAAAAATGGCACTGAGGAAAGTCAGGGGATGGAAGAAGTATGTACAGGGCAATAAATCCATGAAATAGAGTTTTAAATTTGGCTTGGACTTTTTAGAATGATTTAGGACTGACCATGGCCATGACCATCATAATTAAATTTATGTGAAAGAATGTGATTATTTAAAAATCATAACTCCTAATTCATTATATACCAATAAATGCCCAGAGCCCATTATTATTAATTTTTGACAAATGATTTTTTAAACCTACTTCAATGTGACTTTTCCCAACCACTGCTCCCTGAAACAATTATTTTCAATGGTGTCTATGTTTCCAAGCACAATGGTGATTTATCCCAAATCCCACTGTTACATATCATCTCTGCTGCTAACACCCCAGTACATATCACTCTCGTCTCTGGCCTAAATTACTGAAGCAATCATTCAGTTGATTCCCCTGTTTTGGCCCTTTGTCAGGAGTTCTGGCTATTTTTCATAATGCGGCCAGAGTCATCCAGTTAAAATTTAAGTCAGACAGATCATTTAGCTCCCGTCTCAGAATCCTACAACAGAGTCTCTCCTCTTTCAGAATGGAAGTGTAAATCCTTCCAGTTTCTACTAGGCCTATGGAATTTTAGCCCAGTTGCTCTCTCACCTCATCTCCTGCTACCCTCTACCTTGCTCATTCTGTACCAGCCACAATGATGCACGTTTCTTTCTCTTAACTTTCCAAGCACTCTCCCATCTCATCCCATTTTCATTTGCAGTTTCCTCTACCTAGAATGCTCTTTACAAGTATGTGCACGTGGCACATGCTGCTCCCTGACTTATTTCAGGTCCTCCTTAAATGTTACCTTAATATGTAAGATCTTCTCAGACCATTAAAGTATAAAATAGCAACACCCTCCTCCCTCTAACTCTGGGACATTTATCTCTCTAGCACTTACACAAACTTACTATCTCCACCTACATTTTAATTTCGCTTGTTTTTGTTTGCTGGACGTTAGTTCAATGGGATCAGAGAATTTTGTTTTGTTTTACTGGTATATCCACAGTGCCTAAAACTGTCCCTGGAACTAGTATACATTCAAATAAATAAAGGGATATTGAACAAATTAATATATAAAAGAAATCCAACTTCAGGCTTGGTGATTTTGTTTGCTAACAGTGCAACAAGAAATAAGTCTTCTGCTGTAATGTGTACTCCATTTAGGCATTTCCACTGAATTTAATCATGCCCACACTGCAAAATGTCAGCTATTACCTTGTCCACTTGACACATCACATTTTGGAATTTGGGAGCAGTAGCCAACTCGGATGTTTGGATCAGTGGTAAAACACCACGGTGACTCAGCCCCATCTGGATTTCGGCAATAATTTTCTCTTAGGTCCCTGTTGAGAATAAACATGTTAATGTAAATTGCCAGGGTTTCTTACATTGGTGAAGTCAGTGTTATTACATTTCTAGAATCCTAGAATGTATGCATTCTATAAATAGAGCCCTACGTTTTAGATTTAGGATAGTTATAACAGTTTAGAATTCAGTATACACAACTGACACTGCCCACATTACTGAAATAAATGCTGTCAGATGTCAGAATTCTTCTTCTTCCACAGACCTGGAGTTTCACACAAACACTACTGCTTCGTGAAAGAGAAATAGTACCACTTCATTCTTCTCACTCATTTTCAAGACGTGGACTCTCAACTGTTACAATTTTAAAAAACTGGTCTGTTATTACTTTTTCATGGACTGTCTATAATGTAGAAACACATTCTCTTTACAGAAGAAAGGCTATTATAATTAATAGTCTTTAATTTCTCTTGTTTAAAAATGAAGTTCCACCTATTCAAACATTTGCCACAAAACACATGATAGATATTTCTTCTTTAAATTCTGTATTTCTTTGATTTATTTAATTCACTACATAGATTTCTTTTAATTCCAATGTAGTTCTTTCTTGATTTAGAGATTACAACATGCAATTTTATATTTCTGTAAAATTAAATCCTAATTACAATATAGATAACCTAACTATAGAAAAAGTTGTCAATGTAATACATGTACTTCCTTTATTTTACCAATGATATAGTTAGACATTTAGAGTTCACAATAAGGAAAAAGTCTAAACTAATATTATCTGTATGTAAAAGGATTTTACCTTAATGCAAGGTTCATGTTAAATAAAATGTGGAATTTATGATTTGCTCTCCTGATAATGCTCTCTAATTTGAAGAAAGCATGTACTTTCTTTTCGTAAATCCCTGCTAATAATTTAACAAAATTAATATTCAGTCTATTGGAAGGTACATTATTTATTTCACTTAGGCCCAATTAAAAATACTACACTTTTATTACTATCCAAATTGACCATTAGAAACCGAAAAGTTTTTAAAGAAGAAGCTTGAGTTTGGTTATAAAATCAACAGGTAGTAGTTTATCTAGCCAAAATAGGTCCTGACACAACTGTTATTTAAGGTTGTAAGAACAGTGAATGCCAATAGCTAAGGCCATTGTATAGCAAATATTCTTATTTATAACCTATATTCAAGCCTTTACCCTTCTTATAAAATTATTAACTGGAAAGATGAAGAAAATCTTTTCTTTCTTCTAACCAATTTATACTCATGTTTAAAAAAACTGTCAGTACAAAATACGTGCATTGAATTTTACATAAAGTGTACACAAATTTGCAATTTTAGATGAATAATTGCTTAGTTAAATTATTTTGAGTTATTAATTTAAGGCAAGATAATTAAACAGAGATCTGAGGCTATCAAAAATCTTAGCTTAGGCCCTCTATAATCTATATCTAGAAGCACCTCATTAATCTAGATTAAGCAAGAATGAGAGTCAAGGTTTGCTCAAATATTTTTTCTAAGTTCTTTCCCTTCACTTGAAGAAAGAAGTGTTTACAATTATTAAAGCGAATTAATGATTATATGATTCATGTACATTCACCACAGGCAGTATTGTTCAGTTATAGTGTTTTTGTTTTGTTTTGTTTTGATTGGAGTAAAATTGCTTTACAATGTTGTGTTAGTTTCTGCTGTATAATAAAGTGAATCAGCTATATGTATACCTATATCCCTCCCCCTTGGACCTCCCTCCCTCCCTTCCCCCCCCCCACCATCTAGTTCATCACAGAGCACCGAGCTGAGCTCCCTGTGCTGTACAGCAGATTCCCACTAGCTATCTATTTTACACATGATAGTGTATTTATGTCAAACCTAATATCCCAATTTGTCCCACCCTCCCCTTCCCACCCCGTGTCCACATGTCCATTCTCTATGTCTACGTCTCTGTTCCTGCCCTAAAAATAGTGTTTTAAAGATCGTCATTTGTAAGGAGTCTCAGTTTTGGGGCAAATCGTGTTTAGTACAACCAGAGATACCCGACCAGTATTCCATTCTCTGCTAGCCCACAAACAGTAAATGCATCAATACTCTGAGTAAAATGTTGAGTCAGATTTTATCAGTTTTATAACACAGCTCACTTTTTGTTTTTTTGACATTTATGTTTGGTTACCTTGACCAAATAACCAATTAAGAAAGAATGTCTTAAATTCCAATAACATGTAACAGCTAAACTTTTGATCATTTTTAATTGTGAAATGTGTGGATTCAATTTCTATAATTATTATCTTTTTTCTTACAGATGAGGTTCATTTGGGTATTTACACATACACAGTCTCTAACTTGAGTATTACCAGTCATTAGAAGTTGACAAAAAGTGTGCATGGCGCTGACACTGTCTCCTTTGTCTCCCTGAACTATTCGTTTCTCATTTTCTTTGCTCTCTCTAGTTTTATGTTTATTTCTGAGGTATGAAACACATGGGTCAAAAATAGAGAGTGAATTGCTGTGAAGAAAATGAAGGAAATAAACCCCAGAGTGGCAATTATAAATTTGTTACTATAAAATAATTTAAAAAACATAACAGATGAATATTTACTGTCTAAGCAAAGAACTCTGAGTTGGCTTTAAAAATCTAAAAATAAAATAAAAAAACATAGACTATATCCCCTCTCCAGTGGATGGGCCAACTAATGTTCATAGTTCTCCATCTTGAAATGTTAAGCTCTCTTATTAAAAGCCAGTTACATAAAGGCAGTATATGTTATTTATAGGTGCTATTTCAGCAAAGCCACTGTGAATGACACGTGTGTTATAAATTTTAAAAGCAATCATTTTATGTTCCTAATAACAAGGTGGGCAATTTAAAAACACATGGCATTGTGGCTGTCTGTCTAACAAAAGTTAAGTGGTGAAGAAAAGCAGCCATGGAGAAGAACATAACAACTATGTAATTGATATTCAAGGGCAGTTTCTTCGGCTTGGTTCATCTAAACAGCTGTTTTATTTCCCCACTTTTTAAAGAAAATTTAGAAACAATAAAAAGCACTCATTCAAAATTTTAAAAATAAGTTTTTTCAAGGCTGAAAACTCATCAGTTTACCATGTTGATCGAAATCAAGGTGTGCCTTGTAATCTCCCCTAAAGTTAATATGAAAATTTAAGAAGGCACTAGTTTGAAACTTGCCTGGTTATCATTACCACTAATTGGTTTATTAAATAGACCTGCAAGAGCAAAGCTGTGATCAGAAACCTAGGGATGTGTTTCCCAAAGCATGGATGGTACATCAACCATCTGATTCAGAATCACCAAGAGTGCTTGTTAAAATGTATTATTTGAAGTCCAAATTTCAGACCTGAGCAATCAAAGTCTCTGCGTGGATGTATCTGCCTTTTCATTGCTGAATTTACCCTAGGCACACTAAAGTTTAAGGATCACTAACACAGAAATTAGTAAAAAGCAACCACTCTGCCTCATTTTCCCCAGGGCCTACTGAAATTTATATTTCTCTAATTTACTCACTTGCACTTGAAATTTTCAGGAGTTATGTCATGCTGGTGAGGATACTGGGAATCCCAACGCTGACAAGGAATTCCATTCCAAATGGTATTGATGATGCCCCGGTAACCTTCTCCTTGACCTTGAATGCATTCAGTTGTTTCCATAGGGACATCCGTGTCATTCATAGTACTGTGAGCTATTGGTAAAAAGAAATATAAATTTAAATAAAATATTTCAATCTGTCATCTACCTCTTAGAGTTCACTTGCATTTTATTAGCAGGGTTTTCTGTCACATAATTTTTATAATAATTGAATGGAATAAAAAATTCAATTTATCATTACTACTGTCTCACTCAAACAAAAGGAGGAATTAACATGGTGGACTCAACCATGGAATTTCTCTGCTTGTAAAAAGAACATTCTGGCTTGACTTTATCTAGACCTGTTTTAAAAAGCATCATTTAATAATATTTAAATTTCCTGGATCTATCTACTCATTATTAACAATAGGTGTAAAATCTCTCTATTTATTAATGTTTAAGTATTGCATATGTTTTTTAAAAATCACTTTTCTTACTTTTGAAATTGGAAAACATCTACAAATAATATAGTGACCAAGTAGGGAAATTTTAGCACTGTGCCGTAAGTTTGGCCATTAAAAAAAGTAAGAAAAAGAAAATTAATGCTAGTCTAGAGAACAGAGTTATTTTTTAAAAATCAGTTTGTCACTATTACTATCTCCATTCCAATTCTTTTCATTCAAACACTAGATTAGTTTATTCTTGAAAAATTCTTTAAAGGCATTTTACTTCCATATGTCACTATAACTTATACATGCCAAATATACAGTATTTCTGAAATGACTATACAATTACTCCTAAAATTAGTTTATTTAAATAGTTACAAAGTTGGTAATGGTATTAACCATGGTTTTCCTCTAAAATAATAAATATATTCTAAGCTGATATGCTACATTTTTCTTCTTAATCAACTTGTTGGCTTTTAAGAAACATTACTTGCTTCTAGGCAGATTTATGTGTTGCCTTTTTCCTAGTCCAATTGCAGTGCTTTACCATACTTCATGAAGATCCTGAAAATCTCAGTAAGAACATTTTTAAAGTACAAAATTAAATTTACCACAACTTGAACTCTGTCTTTTGTCTTAAGGTTTACTCACTTGCATAAAATATAACTCAAAACATTCTGGAGCAACTAAAATTCATATACCTTCTCAAAACATTCATGAAAATGTTTGTTTCCATGTAAACTTCCCAGTTACCTTTATAACCTAAATGGTTATTCAAGGTGCCTCTGCATAAAACTCAAGTTGACACCCTCTAGGATAGTTTAAGAAGTGAATAAATGTCTTTGATTCATCCATTCTGGAATTCGATGCATCATTTCTCCAAAGGAGAGGTTAGAATTAGACATGCCTTCAGAGGCTAGGGATGTCTATAATAGTGTTTCATATTTAATGGTGTAAATTCTTTTAAAGTGGCTCTTTAACTTTATTTTAAATTTCTTTCTTTCTTACAAATAATTACTACCTTATGTGGCTGAATGCTTTATTTCATTGAGTTCCATGCAAACTAAATAGAGCCTAAGTTTGGAGTTATTCTATGAAGTTTTGTGGGAAAAAAAAGGTGGATTAATTAATGACCATCCCAATCACTAGAATGTTTTATATACAGATTTCCAAAAATTGCTCTTTTAATAACTCTTCTTTTTAAAAAAAATCTCTTCTTCAGCTCATCTTAAAATGTGTTTTTATTTCTTATGTATCTACTTTAGGGAATAGAAATGCAGCTCAGAAATATCCTAAATTGAAAGGAAATTCAAATGGACATGAGAAAATGTCCAGAGATTGACCTATAGAATGGTCATTGAGAGTTGATGGCTTAGAGAATTTATATGTATTGATATTGGTAATATATATTGATTTAGGAAGAACAAAAATTTTGGACTGAGAGAAATGACTTGTATAGAAGAAGTTGGTGCTGTTTAACCAAGTTCATTACGATTTTAATATTACCTGAAGTTCTTTGATGAAATAGAAAATAAGATGGATTTCATAGGTTCTGAGGGTTAGAACTATATTTCATTAAAACAAATGCTACTAAGCTATTTTTCTGATGATTTGAGTTGATTGTTACATGATTTGAGGAAACTGAGTACGTGTGGGAAGTCTTTAAAGGGTGACAACTCTAAAACAGGTAAAAGGTCAAGCTTGTACTGACATATATCATTCTAATTATAAAACAATGATGTGAAAGAAGACAAAACGAATGTCCCCAGGAATCTATCAATTCATTAGCTTAACATTTTAAGATTCTCCCACTTGATTCTCCCACTTCTTGGGTACAAGCTCTTGGGCAGCAAACTTGTGACCTCAGTTAGGACTCAGAATACTGACAATGGGAGGAAGGTCAGAGTTAGGGCAGCCAGAGCAAAAGCACTTCCACTAATCTCACAGATTTCATTGCCTGACTTAGGTACTACAGCTCTCTTACTTTCTTAGTTATTTGTGTGTGTTTTGTTTTATTCGTGTATTACTGATCCATTCTTCTCAGTATTATTTTGGCACTGTGAACTTGTTACCAAAGGATCCAGTCTTGATGAGTCAACCAGGGCCACGTTTGGCTAGATATGGGCCTATCACATCTCACTAAGTACCTAGTTCAAGGCTAAGCCCATCAGAGATTAACACACTGAGCTCCTTGGACTCTAGTATGATTTTCCAGACATCAACCTAAACAATGAAAAAAGAGGAATGATAAAATTTAAAAGCTAGTAGAAGATAAAAATTTTTCTAATTTGAGGGTAAACTTTTCAAATTTTAGGATTCCCTGTGAAAAGAAATATCTATATTACAAAAACCCTAGGTCAGAGAAAAGAGTACCTATATAAGAATACTGAGGAAAATATTTCACTGCTGATTGATACACTAAAATTTCAGTGTCAAGTTCAGAGACCTGAATTGTTGTACTAACTTTGCACCTCAACTGCAGAGGTTCCCAGCAAGATTTAATTAAAGAATCTTTCACTTTAAAAGTAGCTATCATAAAATCCTCATTTGAACAATTATGTCAAAGATTTTTTTCTAAACTTTCATTATTATATTTTAAAACTTATGATTTAAACTTATTTTAAGGGGGTCACTAAATATTCACTAAAAGACAATGTAAGTTAAAATGGTTAGACTAAAAACCAAAATTTTGGATTTGGATTAAATAATTTGGATTATTTAACAGATTCTAATTTGGAGGTGGAAACTAGAACCTTTTGAAATTACAAAAATTACAGAATACAAAGAATTACTGCACATTCATAAAATACAATATTGTACAGAATAAATACAAATTTTCATTAGGCCTTGCTATAAAATGAATGTTTGTGTCTTCCTCAAATTCATATGTTGAAATCCTAATCCCCATGTTATGGTATTAGGAGTTGGACCCTTTGGTAAATGTTTAGGTTGTAAGGGCAAAGCCTTCATAAATGGGATTAGTACCCTTATAAAAGAGACCCTGCAGAGCTCCCTTGCTCCTTCTACCACGTGAGGACACAGGGCAAAGTGTGAACCATCTGTGAACCAGGAATCAGGCTCTCTCCAGATACCAAACCTGCTGTCACCTTGATCTTGGACTTCCCAGCCTCCAGATCTATGTGAAATACATTTCTGTTGTTTAGAATCCACCCTGTCTATGGTATTCTGTTATAGCAGCCTGAGCTAAGTCAGGCCCTATCAAGTGTAAAGAATCTAAATAATATTATTATTTTTGTCTCATTTTAATAAGTATCTGTAACTTTGAAATACATAACTGAAACAACTTGACAATTTTACTTATTGTTGTGTTTTAATTCAGTGGAAATATTTATTTTGATTTTAACTACAAACTAGCAGTATTCACATAGTATTTTTCTTTATTTAAAAAGTACCCTCTGAAGTTAGTGCATCTGTATTTATCCCATTTCACATTCAGCTGGTAAAAGTAAACCCATAAACAAAAGCTACATAATTCTGGTGGTAATGTATAGAATAAATAATATAGGCAAAAAAAGATATATTAGTACAACAAGGTAACTACACAGTTTTCATCAATTAGTAAGAGTTATTTTGCGACTTCCTGCAGCTGTTTAATAAATATTATCTGATGGGGACCATGATGAATGATTTGTCCATAGACCATTTAACTGTGATGTAAATGTCTGATCTTTGTTGCCTGCATGAATACTTATGATTCGAACAAAAGGAATTATTCCTGAACCACAATAAAATAGACTCCTTCAGCTGTCCCACTATATAAACATCAAAATTTGGTGCAAAAACAAAACAAATGTTTCATGCCAATTGATTGGGAAAGGGCTATTAAATGTTGGGAAAGCTATTCCTTTGGACTTAATACTTAAACATGAGACCTGAATAAGGGAAGGCTCTGAAGAGTCTCCAGTGGCCTAGTGAAGAGTTAAAGAAACACAGAAACATCCCCAATATCAGCTGAACATTATCAAGTTTAGCCAAAGCAACATGTTTTTAAAATACTGCATCCCCACATCCACAAATGTTTTTGCAAGTATGTCTACCAAGCTCACACTGAAAATACCAGGAACTCTTCTGAGAGTTCCTCACAAATAAAACATTTTGCCAGGGGTGTCAGTGGTGGTCACCCTTTGGAAGCAGATGCAAAGATATTTATATGATCCTCAGTGGCCTATGAGTGAAGGAATGTTTTTCTTTCATGACTGACACAAAGTTTTCTATTTGGAAATGCTTTAAGGAAAACAACATTTGCTATTGACATTTTCCACTGTCCTGTTTGTTAGAACATGATCAAATATAATGGTTGCCTCTTGGAACATTAATTTCACTTTGCTGGTGTGGACCTGCTATGATCTGATTGCTCTACTATTTGGTAGAGAACTTTAAGGTTTGAATAGATTTGTTGAGAGAATGAACATTAAGTGTTATGTAATTGTTGGGAAAACCCTCTCGCCCCCCAACAGAAAGAGATCAACACAACAAGACAACATATAATAAATCGAACCTTTTTCTCTGTGAAAGACTAGCCAAATCCTTGCAGAGAGGCCACAAGGCCCTGACAGAGGTCCGTGAATGGCAACTGGAGAATGTGAGTGCAAATGTATATTACAGAAAACCACACCTAGGGATCCATAAGCTTTACATGGACAATAAGTAAACCCTTACGTTTACTGTCCCCTTAACCCTCCAAAACCCCTGGATTTCTTAGTGGTGACAAGCTATTGCTATTCTTTTGCCTGTAGTTAAGAACAAGTTGCTTCTTAGGCCATTGGACAAATACCTGATTATTCTTGGAATAATTCAACCCAACCCACTTCTTATTCCCAGCTACTGAAGAGCAATTGAAATATAGGATTTACTTTATGATGGTCCCTGGATATTTAGAACAGTGTGTAAAGCTACTCTCCCGTCAACAGACTTGTGCTCTTTGGGCCGCAAAGGGCAGGATCAGGCTCAATGTAAATTTAAAGAGCTTCTTGTTTTAAAATTGACTTGGGAAAATAGTATAAAGACCTCCAAAGCACAAACCTCAAATTGCTTGCACGTTTTCTTTCCATGTGGACCTGGGATTCCTGTCTGAAACTTTTCTCTGGACTTTATCCAAGACTTTTCTGGTATAAAATACTCAAAAGACAAGACTTTCATGAAAGGTCTTCAATCCTATACTCTTACTCCTTAGAAGATGACTTGGAAAAGACCTCCAATACAAGATCTTTCCCTTGAGAAAGGATATTGATAGCACTGTTTTTTCCTGACACAGAATACAATAAGAGGATTATATTTCTATGAATCTCTGTTCTGGCCTTGGATGAATTAATAAAATTTAGAGAAATAATCAGCTTTCTTTAAGAAAGAAAATAATTTGCTAAAATTATTTTCCCAACACACAGAGACACTGAAGTTTAAAAGGTTACATATTCCTTTAAAATGATGCCAGCGTACATTAGTTACTAGGAGGAAGGATTCTTTATATGTAGTACTAATGGCAACATATCTTCTTAAGCTACCGTAACAAAATAAGACTGGGTGACTTAAACAACAGTAATATATTTTCTCATAATTCTGGCAGCTGTAAAGTCCAAGATTAAGGTGGCAGCCAATGGTTCCTGGTGAGAGTTCTCTTCCTGGCTTGTAGATGAAGGTATAGACATACTTTTTTGCTATGTCCTCATATGGTAGGGAGAGAGAGAGATCACTCTCATCCTCTACTTATAAGACCACAAATCCCATTGGATTAGGATCCCGCCATTATACTTCATTATCCTTTATTGTCTCCTAAAAGCCCTATCTCCAAATGCATTCAGGGCTTAGAATTTAACATATGAATTGTGGGTGGTGGGGAGCACAATTCAGTCCACAATGATAATTTTGATAGAAATCTTAACTATCAAAGATCTGCCTCGGCCACACTTCTGCAGTGGAGAGTTGTTCAACAGGTAATAAAGTTTCAGTTATGCAAGATGAATAAGTTTTAGAGATCTACTATGTATAGTAGATCTACTATACTATGTTGTACATAGTACCTATAGTTAGCAATACTGTGTTGTATACTAAACAGTTGTTAAGAGAGTTGTATTCTTACCACACACACACACACAAAGGCAAAAGGGGGCAGGAGGAAACGTTTGCAGGTGATGAATATGGTTATTATCTTTGATTGTGGAGATGGATTCATGGGTGTATGCATATGTTCAAACCTATCATACTGTGTACATTAAATATGCGATGTTTTTAAATATCAATTATACCTCAGTAAAGCTCTTAAAAATATAAAATGGATGTGGACACTTACATATCTAGAAGTTTAAAAAATAAGAAGGAAAAGAAAGAGGAAGTGAAAAATAAGGTAAAATATGACAAGATTTGTTTATTTTGTTGAAGGAAAAGCCATCAAGACATCAAGCAACGAAGGAACAAAACTAGCTCATGGAAGCATGAAAACTGACAATGAGTTGAGGTGATGGGAAGAAGGTATGAAGCAAATCTTCCTGGTTGGCAATATTTGGGAAAAGCCAAGTTTTCATATGAAAATCAAGAAGCATAGAAGAAATTCCAGGAGACACTAAAAGAAAATGAAAACTACCACTGAGCAGGAAGGTAACCGTCGTTCATTCAACAGACTTGTTGAACTCCTGTCACGTGCAAGGCAATGTGGTAACTCTGTGGAATACAAAAACGACCTGGTCCTTACCCTGTTGGAACTTACAAATTTTGATAGAGACAGCTATTAACCAAATAACTTCAAAAATAAATGTAAAAACCAAATTCTGAGAAGTACATGGAAGGAGAGATTTATGTTGCTATAAATATACAATAAGGAATTTGACCCAGTCAGGGAAGTCAAATGAAGAAATGATAACTGACTTGAAATTTGAACAATGGGCAGCTGTCAACTAGGTGAGGAAGGAAGAGAAAATTTTTCAGGGGAGAGGAGATGGCAGGGGTGAAGGAACTATAATGAGAATATGGAAAATATGAGGTATAGGGAGAAAACTATTCTGGCTGGAACAGAGAGCATGGAGAGAAATGTATATGAGGCTAAAGATAGGGGTGGAGGAGTAAAGGATGGTTTTGTTTTGTCTGTGTCCTAAGATCAAAGGAAATGATTGAAGAGTTTTAAACTGTTGTGTATGTGTGTGGTATGCTAGGCATAGGGAATGATATATTCAGATTTTTTTAAAATGTCATCCTGTTTGCAGTGTGGAGAAGGGATTGGAGGGGAAAGCTGGTGAACGTGGATATAGCTCCACTCAGAAGGCCACCCAAATATTCAAGATGAAATAATGCTGTCTTGGATAAAGGAGACAGTGATGAAGTGAAATGGAGATTTGATAGATACATAGAAAATAAAATTGACAGGACTTAATGATGGGTCAAATGTGAGGAGTGAAGGAAAGAGCATGTTTAGGATTATTCTAGGCTTTTGGATTTTAAACTGTGTAAATGGTGGTACCAATCATGCAAAAGAGAGCTTAAAAAAAGCAGATTAGACCATCCTATAGGATAAATGAAGAAAATCAGAGAAAAAGATAATACACGATAAAAGTCTCCAACCAGGCAAGTTGCTGGTGGTAACAGGTGGGGAACAATTGGAACAGCCAACAGGTATATCCTAGTAGGTGTATTTTAATGGGACATCAGCCTTACACGTATGACATGTAGCAAGAAAGTTGTTCTCAGAGGGATACCTGGAGTTCCAGAGATCTTTTCAGGGATCTAGGAGGTCAAAACTGTTTTCATAACAATGCTAAGATGTCACTTGTCCTTTTTACAGTGGAATTTCCAGTTGCACTTGATGTATGATATACCAAAAGACTGAATGCAGAAGCAAATATGAGACACTCAGCTATCGTCTTCTAATTAAGGTAACATTAAAGAAATTTACAAAGAATCTAAAACAATGTCATTGTCCTTCCTATTTTTCTGAAAAAAATAGTTATTTTTCTTTTAAAATGTTATATTTATTAACATCCAATGAGCTTATTATTTTTAATGAATTAAATGTTTTTTAATTTATGTTTTAATTTCCAATACAGTAGATATTGATTCATGTAACCCACACGGATAATTTGGGGTTCTCAATAATGTGTAAAGATACCTTCAGTCCAACTGATTTAAATACTCAATGGGATAGCTAAGGGACATCAACCACAAGATAAGGGGCATTAACCACAAGTTAGATTTTCAGTTGCCAAAGAGCTACTAAAGTTCACTTCAGAAAAGCACAACAAATATTATTTCTCTCTGAAAAGCAGTGAACTAATGTATAGAACAAACTCTTATTCAGAATACAAAGTTATTATTATAGGGGAAAACCATAAAAGAATCAGTACTTCATTCAAGCACTGCATGGGACTTCCCATCTTGCTATATGTTTGCAGTGTCTTAAAATTTCATATTCTTGGAAGTCTGTTAAAAGTTACACAGCCAGAATATGTGTGGGCTGCTGCCATTTAGGTAGATGTCACCTTCTGAAGAACATGGTGTGAAGGAGCACTGAGAAGGCCTGTCCCAGAATACCCTGCTACACATTTGTCAGGTGATGAGCAATGTTCATCCTTCACTTTCAGTGTTACACTAATTGTAAGACTGAAAGTTGGAAGCAAAGTGACACTACAATAAATTTGTAGTTCATTCAGCTTTTTAACAAATAGAAGGAATTGAGAGCAGTATTCAACACCTTGGATCTGGTGTAAATAGCCCAGTGTCAAGGCAATGTCAGCTTTTACTTTACTAGTTCATGCTAAAATTCTGAAATTTTAATTTTATCATAGATCTTGGTCTGTTTTGTTCACTTCTAGGAAAGTTGCCAACAACTAGGAAAGCATGTGACGTATAAGAGCTACTCAACAAATATTTATTTAATGAATTCTATAGAAAAGGGGCAAAAACTCCTCTTTATGCTCTCTCTATGCTTCCTGGGATTGCTACTATGTCCAAGGCTTCTGCTATCACTATTCACTTATGACTCTGCATGACCTTCAGGGAAGACTGAACTTAGATGTACTTTGAGCACAGATATGAAGCACCTGCGTCTCAATATAAGCAGAACCAAACTTATTATCTTTCTCCTCAAATTTATACCTCGTTAAATATGTATCATCTACCCAATAACTTAGGAAGAATATTAGACTTTACCTTTTCCCTATCTCATTTCCCACATTATCCAATTCATCATTATATACGGGACGTTCTAACTCTTTAATATTGCTCACATCCTCCTTCACATTGTTATTGGCACTGCTTACTGCCTTAGTTCCCGTTCTCTTTATTTCTTACTTGCCTGTTAAAATCAACTCTTATCAGATGCACCTGCCTCCTTGCTCAGCCCTCTCCATGCTAATTACCCAGAATACATAGTAATTCTCCTGGATCAGTAGTCTTCAAATGTTGTTGGTTTTTTAAATTTGTTTTTGTTTTTGCTCCTGTTACTAAAATAATTTTGAAAAAATATTTATATTCCCTCTCTTGTTTTTAAGTTGACATTTACATTTTTTATGCTAAGTTTAAATAGCTGCAAAAGATGTGATTTCTAGCATGTTTTAACTATCGATAGTTTTAAATTGAAAATTTTTATATCACTCTTCTATAATGGATTTAATGGACTCTAAATACCACAGTGATTTGATACCTATACCTTTTTCTGGATAAAATGTACATTATCAAGTTCTTTTTCTCCTTGAATCATTTTTCCATTCCACTTTACCCACAGGATGTTATTTTAGTGTAATGTATTTTATTTTATGTTGGAGAGTCTTTTATTCCTCACCTATCATACTTTCCTGAAAGATTTTTATATACTTAATTTTCTTTTAATTTCTTGTGACCGCAAAATTCTAAGAGATAAATGCACACTATACTAAACACACGCACAGCCACAACACACAAATATACATATATATGTACACATGTTATGGATAGAGTTATACAATTATTAGCAGAACATAAATGATAAACAACAATAATATATAGTATTTTCAAAGGTCTCTTTGTTTAGTGTCCCCAAGGTTTTTACACCCCAGGACAGTGCACCACATTAATATTCAGGAAGGATTAGCAGTTTGCCTTTTTTCAATAAAGTAGCAAAGGGCAGTTGTCAATGGGCAGGGAGGAAGTTGAACTTGACTGACTCCTTGGGAACACATGCATCTCAAGCAGAAGACTTTGGGAAAGAATTCATATAGAAAACTAGGAGCTGGAATTTGAGCCCTTTAACCTATCCATGCCCATAAACCCCTAGGACAGTCTTTGTGTTCCCCTGGGTTTCATAGACACCGATTTGGAAGCTACTGTTCTAGATGACAAATCAGATAAGACCACTCTCTCTGCTTAATTTTTCAGTGTTTCTCATGGCAACTGGATGGGCTACTCTTGGATCCTACTTCATCTACCTCACATCAATCTTATTTTTCTTATCTTCTTCCATTTCTCTGTCTTTACCCCATCCCAACTCATATCAACCTAATAACCATGTCTTGAATATTGCCGTGCTGCTTTACCCATCATGTCTTTGCACACCTTTCTCACTGGCCTACCTAATCACAGTCATTTTGTAGAATTGAAATGAGGATTATTGACAGTAGATGGAAAGCACCTTTCTGTAGATGTTAAATAAATGGTAGCAATTATAACCTTCTTATACAGTTATTATATAATAAAAAAAGAGTTTTAAAATTCCCCTTCAACTTTAGAGAAGACAAGTGACACAATCATAAACTCTATTCTTTTCTTCAACCATATTGAAAACTCAGAATGAATTCAAGCAATTGGGACTGAGAGAAAACCAGAAAGCTCACGGAGGAATCAAATGATACAAATAAAAAGTGACAATCAAAATTCTGTTACAACTAGTGCAGGTAAATATGTGTGTGGTATACAGAATTCTAATACACCCCTAAGATTCCTATCCACTGATGTACACTCTGTAACCCCCTCCCCTTGAGTGCGGGTAGAACTTGTGAATATAATGGGAGAGCCACTCCTGTAATTAGCTTATGTTGTACAACAAAAGTGAAGAGATTTTGTAGATGTAGTTAAAGTTCCCAGTCAGTTGACTTGAAATTAATCAAAGGAAGACTTCCTTAGGTGGGCCTGACCTAATCAGGTGAGCTCTTTAAAAGCAGGTGCAGAGCCTTCTGCATCGAATCACAGTGTGGAGGCAAAAACTGACCAGTTATTTTTCAATCATTTTCCCAAATAAAGATGTACTATTTTCCCAGGAAAACAAAACACTGTTATTTTTACCTTTCACAACTCTGTGTTAAGGGGAAAGAAATTATATGGAAGTTCTAAAGGATATGATTTCTGAACAAGTCCTTTTGACATTCATCCCCAGTGCAGAATCTTGGGTAAAGTTGGCTTATAAAATTTTAATACCTTTGAAAAAAGTTCTTAATAAATAAATGGAAGAGGGTGCAGAGGTCAGAGGTTGAAAGTAACAGAAAGCTATCCTGTTGGCCTTGAAGAAGTAAACTGCCATATTGTGGAGAGGGTCATGTGGTAGGAAACATCAGGCAGTCTCCAGGAGTTGAGGATCTCAGCACTACAACCACAAGAAACTGAATTGGAATATTGGAATGGGACACCAAGTCTTAGATGAGACAATAGGTCTGGTGGGCACCAGGACTGTGGCCTTGTAAGAGCCTAAGCAGAGGACACACCTGACTCATGCCTTGACTCCTGACCCACAGAAACCATGAGATAAGAAATATGTGTTATTTTAAGCTACCAAGTTTTTGATAATTTGTTATGCAGCAATAGAAAATTAATACACAGTTGAAACCATCACCAAATTCCTTAGTTTTGCATTGTAGCCTTTACTATATGTATAAGCCAAAATATCTGGAAGACATTCTCTCTTATGCTTTCCAAAATTCCTGAATGTCACTTTATTTCATTAATTTTAATAAAAATATAGCCTCTATATATAAGTTTACAAACTAAAATCTGTCCTGTAATAAAATATTTTAAAAATATTCCCAAAGCTGAAAATATTTTTATCTTAACTACAATTGACCCTTTAACAGCATGGGTTTGAACTGCATGGGTTCACTTACACGCTGGTTTTTTTCTAGAGTAAATGCTATAGTACTACATGATCCCAAGGTTGGTTGAACTCACGGATACAGAGGAACCCAGGAGGGTCAGCACCCCCTAATCATCATGTTGTATATACTATATACTGTATATAGGTTGTATATATTAATACTATATAGGTTGTATATACTATATAGGTTGTATATACTATATACTGTATATAGGTTTGGGTCACAAATTCTACCACCATTTTCTTAGAATTAGCATCCAGTAAACATCACCCTCTGTTTAAAAAAGCCATCAGAATTGTTGCACGTTAGTTGTATAAATAGCTAACTGTGGACAGAAAAGAAAAAGAAATTTATCTAATAGTTAGAAGTGTCATATTCATTCTATTTTTTTCCTCTCCCAATGTCTTTTAAAAATAGCCAGTCTTATGCATGCCAGTTGAAAGGTGAATGTGCCAGTGAATATGCATGTGAGTGTGTGTGTGTGTCTGTTTATACTGGTCTTATTCCAGAGACGATTTATGAGTGCCTAAAACACACACAAAAAGAAAAATGGAAGGGAAACTATTGGTTTATTGTACCTAGCTGGTCTAGAATTACTGACAGATCAACAAGATTTTAAAACTCATTGAGTTGAACTAACCAATCTATACAGAGAAACACTGTCACAAGAGTCATCCCTTATTTTAAGGACCAAACAGATGGTTCAATTTCCTTGGAACACTGTGTTCACATTGAGAGCCTTCCAGATTCTGCAGTTATTTCACATATGCCAGACACATCTCCTTTCTGTGGGTTTTATTTGAGTCGTCCAAAACATTTCCTTTTATTAGCAGGTCTAAGTGGAGAGATATTTACCTTGGCAGTATCATAGTGTAGATAATACTGAATAAGTCTGTTCAAAGAAATAGCCTCATCATGCCAATCTAGGGAAATATGCAAATCCCTATCCATAGCCTCATAATTGTATATTTATCATTCTGGGTGCTGGTACCTGATTGTATGTCTTTACATTTTTCTCTCTAGATATACATATCTTTATATTAGCCAGCCAATTTATAACATGATTCCACCTTACTAAATTTATGCAATTCTGATTTGAAAGCATTTTAGGATACAGTTGAAAAAATAAGACTGTACACATACAAATAAAAGCATGTTTACACCTAATTATTATCCAGGATTATTTCAGAGAAGAATAAAAATGTGTGAGTTAACTGTGGAGGAGAGGACCAAGTGTACAGATTCAAAGGGATATCACAAAGCAAGTAAGAAAAGAAGCTTTTATCATAAACTCAGGAAAGTTGGGTAAAGGCCAGTATATAGAAGGATAGTAGGACTGCTAAAAAACAGGTTGAAAGAGAATGCAGGCTGTGTATAAGGAGGCCAGAGAGGTGAGGATCAGCTACTAGAGATTAAAGATGTCTGTGAGAATCTTCTGTTAGACTTAGTTTTCTACATTGCAGCCTCTGTCATTCACCAGAAGATGTGCATAGTCAGTTGACAGCTCATGTTATGTCTGGGAGGATAGGTAGGGAAAGGATACAGGATTGGAAGGTAAGAATCTGAGGTCCTAGCTCTTATGGCCCTAATGACATTATGATACTGCACATAATCCCTGATCTTTTTCCTCCCTCTGTAGATTTTTTTCCCTTTTTCTTGGTAACATGAGAATGTTTAGGTCTTTGCCATAAGTATAAATGTTTTGTGTGTACGTGTGCACTTGTGTGTGTATCTCTTTCAAAATAATGGCTCTCTGAAGTGCAAAAGATTGGGTAGGATTATGTAACACATTCTAAAAATGTTAAAACCTATACACGTTAAAGTATCAAGTAAAATAGTTGTTAACCTGTCTCACTAATAATCGCCTGCTTAGATCCAGTCTGTGAGAGGAAAAGGAAGCAATAAATTTGACCCTAACTTACCGCACATTTTAATTGCACAGTACTCCCAGGGGGTGTCAGGGTCAAGAGTATAGCACCATGGCCTCGGCTTGCCATCAGGATTGCGGCAATAATTATCATCAAAGCCCTTGTCGGGATATCTGCAAACCACACCAAGAAAAGTGTCATGTAAATCTGCCTGGAACACCACCCAGCTCTCAGCTCACAAAATAACTTTTGACTTAGCTCGGATACTGTTAGCTGAGGAAAGAAGAGATTTTCTATGTTTCGCCTTACAAGGACTGCTAATCATTGACTGCTGAATCTATTACTGTGCATATTCTACTAAGGCTAGAGTACCATCCCCTTTGCTAATAAGTTAGGTCCACTTGGTACCGGTCCACTGGTTGAGGTCCCAAACTGAATCCCCTTCTCATAAAGCCCAATTAAGGACAGATTACATAAACCTGACCTCGTGTAGAATGCTCATTAAGAAAACAGGTCCTCTTCTAGGGCAGACTTAAAGTTCAAACTGAAAGTTAGGTTTCAATAGCTATGTTACTAATGATAGCTCAAGTTTAGAGCTAGAGTCTTTCTAGGTCATGCCCTCACCTCCAGCAGAGCTAGAGACAGACTCCACCACACCACTTTCTCTATACCCACCTCCCTTTAAATGAACAGGGTCCTGAATTGGCGAGTTGTTTTTAATTGCTACCATATTCCTTGTGCTCTCACTTAAAAGACAAGAGATGCACTTAAAAACAAAGCAGTTTTAATTTCATCTAGAAGAGCAAGACAAAAAGAGAAAGAAGAAAGAAAAAACACCTTTCAGCAATTTCAGAAGAAAGGTGGGGATAGACCTTCTTCTGTAGTTATTTGTATTTTTAGTCTTTATAATAAAAAGAAGGAAACATTTTTTTCAACTAAAATGTTTCCTGTGAAATGAATGGGCCAAAATACACATAATTTGTAAACCATTTAAACTCAAAACCTACTCCTGAGGAGAAAAGTAGACTTGGTTGCCTGACTTTTCCAGATGGGCAACTTCAAAATCCACCACAAGAAAGCAGCAAAAGAATTGTTTGCTCCGCCTTTCATTCCCTCTCTATGGGCATGAGCTGCGTCATGGTGTCGCACATTGACCCCACTTTACCTAAGTCGCAGAAGGTGTGGCACTAGGAGGAGATTCACATTCACTTTTATTTAACAATAATGCCGCCCTCCCCGGCTTGGGCCTGTCCAAGTGGTTATTATTGAATGAGCTTTTCTCTTTTTGCTGCTGCGGAAGGGAAAGAGGAAGCTTCTATTAGTGTTTTCCTTCTCCAGCCACTGATGTTCCTGTGTTCAGGACCATCCTGATTTCAGGGACTCTTAACCTCATCAGCCAAGACCAGTTGGAGGTGAAGCCAGCACTCTCATATACCTCATCATAAATCCCTGTGCCCCAAGACTATCAGGAAAACATTATATCAAGAGAATTTCCATGGTAATTTGCCATGGGGCAAATAACAGTTTGTAAATAGAATCATTGGACACATGATTTGGTGGTATTTTACCTTTCTGGCAAGAATTTATGCCGATGTGGAGTCTGATGATCCCAGCGCTGACAAATCTTGCCTGATTCTGTATGATCCATGGGGCCTCGATAACTTTCCCCATTGCAGGTCATGCATTCAACTAATAAAATTAAAGCATGGCATGTTAATTGCTTCTGACAGCAAAATCAAGAACACCACTGTTCCATTTAAAGAACAGTAAATCACCTGTTTAGCAAGGATATTTTTAGAAAAACTTACGTACCCTTTTAACTTTAAATTAGGGCGTAATGTTCATTAATAGTGGCATAAAATACTCCCTACTGAACTTTTCATACAGTTTAAATGGGATTTTTGTAGTTAGTGTCATACAGATTTACCATAGGGCCAAGATGCTGCCTTTCTAATTTTTTAATAACTGTCCAAAAGGTACCTAGAAACTGAAAATCCTTGGGGATTTTCCCTTTGTTGTTCTAAAATGCCGGGGGTCTCAATATTTATACTGTCAAACACGACATTGCTCTTCTCTCAACCTACCCTGCAACACATACACAGAAAATACACAATTTAAAATGAGTACACATCATACTTCTACAGTTAATGCCAAGATCAGGACCAGATAGATCTGAGAGACCAGCTTCAAATAGTAATCTGGTACTATTTAAAGAATGTGAATATTTTACAGGATGAAATCATGGTTCCTTTCTATCAGTGAGTATCCACATCGAATAACTGAGCAGACTTACATACTTATCTAGCTTAGCATAGAACATGACCTGCTATTGAACTTCTTGTACTCGCTGTTTTTAAAATGTATAAGCTGATCTAATTATGCTGGATATTGCTGATGACTCTGTGAAGTTAATTAATAGTTCTCTTCTGGCTGGCCTCTTATACCACACTGAAAACTCTGAATCACATCAACTAGCTGAAAATAAGGCTTCTCAAGTGGACAGGTTGATTTGTGGCACGGCAGGCATCCTGTGGAATAAATCATTGCTTGGCTTTCCTACAAATCCGGCAAACTTCCCCAAACACATCATTTGTATCTTGTGATTACTGATCGTCTAACATTAGCTGAAGTGGGAAAAGATATCAGTGTTTAGTTTTATCCACCGGGATCTAGCCTAATGAGTATTTGTAGAAATTCAGGATATATTATTAGAATCGTCACTTTTGAACCTTTGATTTTTATAATCTAATAGGACGTTAATAACTAAATCCCTAAAACATGAAACCATTTGGCCTGATCCATCTGCTTCTTTTCGTGTAGGTTGATCTATGAACTAAGACAAGGGACCAATTCAGCTTCCTCTCATTTGATACTGAGATCCCCCAGACAACAGTCAGTAAGCTCCTGAAGTATAAATGAGAGGGATCCAAGAGCATACCGATAAAGGTGCTCTGGTTGGCCAAGGTCAATTCCACATCGGTTATGTAGTATCACATTTCAGCTTTCCATCTGAATGGAGTTACAAACTTAGTTCCCATTTTAAAAAGAATGCAAGGTTTGATATGTTCACAGAAAATGAGGCAACATTGATCATTGTTGTTTGCTCCTTTGTATTGAATGAAAGAGTAGAATAGAATCCTATGATCACAAATAAGGGGATAAAATATCCACATGTACAATTTCTAATCTTGTATAGTACTCAGGAATCAGAGTATACCTATTTTGTCTCAATCAGAAAATGCAGTTTATAAGAGTATATCCTTTTCTAATTAGAGTGAATAAAATTATTGTCTGGGAAACTGTGTTGGGGCATTATTAAAAAACACTTCTCCTGAAACTTTAGAATTTTTAATTTTCTTAAGGAAACATAGCTACACAAATGAAACAGGTGATTCTATAAGATGACTGCTTTCCAGCATGAGCAGTAGATCAGTGCTTCGCCAAACTTTAATGTGCATAAAAGTTACTTTGAGATCTTGTTAAATAAAGGGCAAGTTCTGATTCAGTGAATGAGGACTGAGGCATTAATAACAAGTTCCCAGAGGACGATGCTGCTGCTGGTCCTTGGACCTCACATGGAGTAGCAAGTTTGTAGATAATTTATTCAGTTCTGAAAGTTCTTAGTGTTTGGCTTTTAGGAGAGAATGGATTTTACTTAGACCTTGAAGGATGGATAAGATGTGGATAAACTATAAAGGGGCAAAACAACATAAACGGTACAGAAACATGAGTTAGTATGCTATGTTTATAGTAAAGTGAAGAGAGAGTTATGAATGCAGGTACAGACCTAATGAGATTGAAAAATAATAAAAGTTAACACGAAGAATGTTAGATTTTGGAAGGCAATGAAAGTTGCTGTTGGGGTGGGAATTAAGTGAATCCTGTGATAGGACTGAGATGCTAAGTATATTATAGTTACATATTCTTTGATTATTCAGTATTTTTAACATATAAGGAATCATTTGAGCCTTGCAGTGAGGAAAACAAGGCTCACAAAAGTTTTAAGGGACTTACCTAAAACAGAAAATGCCAGATCTGTGCCTGGAACACAGGTCCTCTGACCCACAGTCCAGCGCTCTTTCCATTCTCCCTAATTGCCTCTTTGTCCTACATATTTTAACTTGTTTCCTACACATTCTTACTGGTCATACTTTAAAATAGGTTGAAAGCAAAACTTTTAGAAAGTCAGTCTCCCTGCCTTTTCTCAGTATTGTCCTCATTACCCTCTTCGCTCCTGTTTACAGCAGTAGGTTGCCTGCCTGTTGGATTCTCACCTATTGGGGGCTAGGAGAAACGAGACTGGCCATCTTATCCCAGGATGAAAAATTTGTGGTTTCTCCATTGCATCCAACCGTCAGGTTAGTCATAAAAATTACTTCGAGAAAGGCAAATTTTGAACTCATATTTACTTCTCAAACTTCAAGAATTCTAAGACTCTTCTAAGTTTTCCCAGCTCAAAGTCAAGCCATATAGGTGGAAACCAAGTCCACCTACCTACCAAGGACTCAGGTGAAAGCATTATCTATATAAGAGTGCAAGAGGGTGAGGATTGCACCTCCTGCTGTATTTCCTTTTGACTCTCTCTATTGTTGCCAATGTATTATTTAACCGTTCCAGCAAGTTCTTCCCTTAAAAAAAACAAACAAAAGCAAAATACTGTCCCAGTTCACAAAAGCTCAAACTAAATAAATGTTTATATTCATAAGTAAATGAATACCTTTTTCTAATTATAGTTCTGCCCTAATTGATAATAGAAAACTACAAAAACTACACCTGAATTGTAATATAACTAGGATTAATTTAACACCTTTCTCATATACTAACTAAACTCAAAAATTACTGTGTTCCATTTTTATCAATCATAAAACCACAAGTGATCTGAGTTCACAGACTAAAACAACTATTTTGAAAATATCTCTCAGACAAATCCACGCTAGTGATTACTTCAGCAAAACTGAATGTTTAAAATATGGTCTCACAAATCCACATTTATAAATAATAGTTTTATTTAAATCTTTGTTTTTAAAAGTCTTTTGCCACACAGAGTATGGAATTACACATTTAAAGTTATGGCAGTATTATTTGGTATTTTAAGTGTAAGGTATTTAAAAATAATGATTATGGCTTAATAAAATGCATTTACTTGAATATTTATCATTTAAAAAATCTGCTTCAATGACTAGTGATTGCTTTATTTTAAATCCCAAGCAAATGTTAAAGCAAGAAGTCAAATTTTATATACCTCCGTTTTCCATAATCTTTGAATTAAACATTAATGGTAATATTTTCTTTACATAATTATGTAAGGTTCTAAATGTAATAAACGAGTATTCATTTTGGAATGCTTAATATATTTCAAAGGTTTACATTAAAAGAAAATAATTTTAGTCTTTAAATACCAGATATATTTTTATGAACCAAAATTGCAGACAAATTTCAGGTGATTATTTAGCAAATATTTTAATATAGTTAGAAAAATTTCAAAAAATATATACTGTTCTACTTGTCCTTTTCCAAAGAACAGTCCAAAGTTGACCACATACTTTTCTTATTTAATTTTAAAGTATACAAAATGATGTGATCATTAATATTTCATCCATAATAATATAACCTTTGGAACCTGACATTTACAATATCCATAGATTAAAATGTCTCACCCATCATACTATTTAAACATTGTGGATTTTGAGGTGTTTTCCTCATATATGTATTTTAATAGAAATTTACATCATATCTACATTATTTTGTATATTTTGTATTACCCATTTTATAAATAGCTATTTTTCTCCATTAATGTATTGACAATGCTTCTTCTTATTTTAGATACCGTTCATTAAAATCCTGCTAAAACACTCTTTATGTTAGCATGAATTTAAATATCACAGCTCAATTCACAGTCCCTGAAATATGTTTAGCCTACAGGACAGGTGTTGGTTTACTTCTCTCACAGGAGGGTTATTCTACTCTTTCAGACTTCTAGTTGCTTCCAGAGAAAGCATATCTGCAACCTTTAATGCCACCGTGACCAATAGCATCATGTGCCATTCATACTAATGATCAATGCCCTTTTCTAAGGGAGGTGCGATGACCTCAAATCATTAAAAAATATTAGGGACGTATACTCTAATGAGATAAGGAAAACCAGAAATTTTTCCAAGCATTTATTTTTTATCACATTTATTCTACACCGCCTGTCATTTTAGATATATGCCAATATAGTTTGATGAAGGTTCTTCTTTTAAACCAGGGGTTGAAAAATCACATTCCCACAGACTAGGCAGGCAAGATAAATGCTAAACTGTTTAAAGTTTGACCAATTTACCTTCCCTTGAAAACACTGTCCCAGGTCAAACAAAACCAATAAAGAAAACTCCTTGCCAATAACTTTCAACCTCAGAAAACTGTGATAGCGGGGAGTTCCCTAAAAGTAGGGTTTTCTTCCATGTGTAAACTTAAGACAAATATTACAGACTTATTCATACAAAACAGACATTCATAACGTTATCACAGATCAGTTTATTATTTTTAAAAGAAAAGAAAAACAAGAAGTTATAGTGAACAGAGTATGATATGGAATGGAAAGTAAGAATTTACAAACAGATGGAACTGGCTCTAGCACATGAATTCAAGAATTTTAAATTAACTAACAACAGAAAACAAATTCACCTTCTCTGTGACAATTAGCTAACAATGGCCTTTTTATGTGATAAATATCAACCTAATACTTAATGAATATTATGGAAGAAATAGTTCAAAAAATATTTGGTTAATAACAAACAGGTAAAATATCTCACTATAAAAATTAGACAGCATTCCAGCCGTAATCCCCACCCCAAGTACTTCAAAATGCTACTAAATTTTTATCAGAATTCAATCCATGTTTCATTTTGATTTTTAGTATTTTAGTTTCTGACAGAACTAAAAAAGCCAGCTATTCAGTAGCCAGATAACCAAGAAAAATGAAGCCACATACAATGCTGAAATGGTTACTCTTCCTTCTTGCGGGTCATTCAGTTTCCACTGTAAAAGTAAGGGCAGTGCCCTTTCATGCTGTGAGAGGAGGTGAAGACACAGACATGGGTTTAGAGTGCCTGCCTTCCAGACAGCCTGTGATCTACTGTTTTGATCTCTTCAGATACCATTCTGAATGGTATTCAGTTCCAGACTATGTATCAAATTTGGTTCACCAAAACACACACAGGGCACTCGAACTTTCAGTGACCCCCTTCCTTATTCTCTTCTGGGTCCGTATACCCTTGCCACACCACTTCAAAATAGCTTTGACAAAACTTCTGCAAAAGCGGGTTCTGGATGAGTAGAATTAGCGTTACTCATAAAGGGCTAAGTGTCATTCTGCTCCTTTCAGGTGAAGTATGGGAGCAGATTTTGAGCTATTATGAGCTCAAAACAGCAGATGAGGAAGCCCAAACTTTTACTCTCCCTGAAGAGATACCTCAGGATCTTTTGAAATTCAAACTGATAACTCGCTCCATTATTTTGCATTAATCTGATGATAATCAGTTTTTAAAACATCCTATAAAAATGCTCGAATTATGATCTATAGTTGCAATTGAATGAACATCATATTCATTGTGATTTGATTCAATTTTGTTAACCTTTAATGTGAGTTGCAGTTTTACACAAAGGGAGAGCAGAGTACCCCACATGGCATTCAGGTTCATTTACCTTCTGAACACTGAGGAATGTCACAGACTTCGTAGCGTACCTCTGGATTGCTTGTGAAACACCAAGGTCCCCCTTCTTCCCCTCGAGGATTTCGACAGTAGTTTTCCTGTAGGTCTTTACCCCGATAGCTCGAAGGCAAAAAGCTAGTTTTAAAATGATAATCATTACAGTATAAGAGCATGCAACTTTTGGGGGGGGGGCTATTAATTTTACTAACTAGTGGGTATGTTTTCCCAAAAGTGGAGAAATCCTTTTTTCTATCTCAGACCTCCATAGATATTAACCTGAATTCTGTCATTTCCATCTATTCTTAAGATACTTAAATTTTATAGACGTTTACCTAACTGAATTCTCGTATTCAGCAGCCTTAAGAATGATTCACCTCTGGATTCACTAAGAGTCAATCATTCTAGAGCCTAATTGACATTGTTTGAACCACAATTTCAAAGTTCCACTCAAAGGCAGCAAATGATTGAGGAAAGCACTTAGGAGAGAACTGCAGAAATACTGCACTAGACCTGGAAATCTCACTATTACGCTGCTTATCTGAGATAATTATTTGTTTATTGCTTTTCTTATGAATGATAGCCCCCTTTTTTTCTGCACAATTGAGAAATAGAGTGATAAAGTAACAGGAACAAAGGGTCTAGAAACAAATTGAATCTGGACTCAAATTTCAGCTCTGTCTTACTAACTGGAGACCCCAGCGGGCAATTTTAGCCTCTTTCAGCCTACTAGCTTACCTATACACTGAGTATAACCATAACTTATAACATCTTACACCTATGTGGTTGTTTTGAGAAGTTCAAAGAGATGAGAGAGTAATTGACACTTAATAAACTCCATCTGTTACTAAGCACACTCCACTTAGTAGTCAGACTGTCATAGTAAAGAACAGAAATGCTTATTCTCTTTAAAAATGTTTAAAGTTTTCACTGTGACTGGGGCTTGGTGCTTTCAGGTTTAATTCATAATAGTTGGCCATTGAGTGCAGACTGCAATATATTACCTTCATTTAAAATGTCTAATGCCCTCGTTATAATTTTGTTACCAGCACACAGTACTTCAACATAAGAGCAGAAGAGTTCAAAGCCCTTTTTATTCTTTTGTACTGCTTGTGACCTTGGCCTCAATGATGCTGCAAGTGTCTGCTAGATTGCACACAAAAAAAGCATAAGTAAACAATATACATCTGTAGGTAACATTAGTGAGCACTTTTTTTTGAAAATCCGGTTACATTTTCAATATTCAGTTCAATTTTTGCTATAAAGCTTAATTTCTACTTTTACTGACCTCTGAGATCTAAATGGTACTTAAATTACAGTGAAGTCCAAAGATTTTAGTCTCTCAGTAAATACCATTCAAATACGTTTCCTACCCACTGAAACCTCTAGTTAAGAAATAATCATTTTTGTTATGCTGTGGCATAAAATAAATATGGACATGTCTTGGGTACCAAGGAATATTTTGCAATGAAATTATTTAATTTGGACAGGAAATACACCAGAGTTAAGTGCTCAGAAAATGTAAATTATTGGTCAAAAATAAAGAGTCCAAGAGACTTACTACTAACCAAACATTTTCAAGATATCTATTATTATAAACATTATGAAATGCCAAAATGTCTTTACATAAAGAGTTTATATACCTACTTCACTGGCATTTTAAATATTGGGGAACAAAAATTAGACATTAGGTCTTATGACTGACAAAAATTATAATATAATGAAAACTTATCATGACTTTACGGTTCCTAACAGTAATTTTCAGTATTTCATGAAAAATAAGTCATCTTTTGTCTTAGTTTTAGCCCCATTATTCCAGAATAATTTAATATAATCTTTATGCCATTGTGTGAAAATTATTTCCTTTCATTTTGCCAGTTCTCCAATTTTTCATAGTAAATTTATAATGAAATACTCATTTTTCTGATAGAATCAAAACTGACTTTTACTTTATATTTTTTTCATAAAGTACTGCATTAATCAAATTTACCTAAGAAAATCCCCTCTATTTTCTGAACTCTATTTTCTGAAAAAGCTTGCTATAGTATAGTACTGAGAATAAGTTATTGTTAATCACAAAAATCTACATTGTTGCCCCATATGTATCACTCGACTAGTATATGACACTAACCCTTAGATAATTTACTTACTCTTTGGGTTTTCAACTTCACTTACGAGATGAATGGAATGAATTAGATTATTATAAGCTCCTTCATTTTATATAATTTTATGTATTAAGTTTAAAAAACTAAATAATGATTTAACACATGTTAAATGCACACATATAAAATATCTACAGTTTTAGAGATTTTGTTCCACACACACACACACATATACATATACACACATATACTTTTCCAGTGGATTTGTAAAGCAGAGAAGAAGTAGTGAATGGGACTTCCCTGGTGGCTCCGTGGTTAAGGATCTGCCTGCCAATGCAGGGTACATGGGTTCGAGCCCCAGTCTGGGAAGATCCCCACATGCTGCGGAGCAGCTAAACCCGGGCACCACAACTACTGAGCCTGCGCTCTAGAGCCCGTGAGCCACAACTACTGAGCCTGCACACCTAGAGCCCGTGCTCCGCAACAAGAGAAGCCACTACAAAGCCCGTGCACCGCAATGAAGAGTAGCCCCCGGTCGTCACAACTAGTGAAAACCCACACACAGCAACAAAGACCCAACACAGCCAAAAATTAATTAATTAATTAATTAATTTAAAAAAAAGAAGTAGTGAATGAATAAGTCAACAGTTTAGTAGGAAAAATGCAAGTAGGAAGGGAAAGAGATAAAGTAGAAATCAAAACTAGCTATGGTTAAAAGATGAATAAAGTTTTCCCACTGGAGTTAATAAAAATGAAAAATGAAGAGAAAAATGTGTGCTGCTTTCCACAATTCTATATCAATGCATATCACATGCCTCTTTAGGACATGCAGGGTAAAGAGCAGAATGGGTCATCTCTTCTCTTCAGTCTTTGGTGTATATGACTTTCTACCCCGATTAACTGGTTTTCTTTTGTGTTCTGAAGTTTTCCGTCTGCTCTTCTTTAGTATCCCATACTTGACCAAGCGATGAAGCCTAGCCCTGCTCTTTGCACTCTATGTGTTCATTCAACACACGTTTATGAGAACCTATTGCACACACACCCTGTAATAAACTGTAATAAACTTTTACTCACATATATACTATTTTTGGTTCTCTGTCCTTGTGAGCAAGGCTCTATTTTTAGAGAGATAAGTGAAGGAATATTTAAAATTGAGTTACATCCAAATATACTTTGAAACATAAATTAGATCTTCTGGGTGCTGGCCACCTTTTCTTTTCTTTTAATATGAACTGTGTTCATAGGAAACTTGATCCATTCCATCATCTGCTTCTTTAATGAATGCTGGGTGGCCAGTGAAGGATATAGATGTAGATATCAGGTCACCTGGTTTTCTAGTTAAGCTTCTATACTAATTTCATCATCTATCATCATCTTCCCATTAAGCCACTTGTAAAATATTTCAATTTAGGGAGTTGACAATAAATCACCCCTCTAGACAGACATATATAGATACATATTTCTCTTTCAATTTTCCATAGAGTTAATCTTTAGTTAACACTTAAAAGTGTTAACCTAGCATGTAGATATTCCAATAAGCTGCTAATTGATGAAAATGTGTTGCTCCCATTGAATAAAATTTAAAAAAATGATTAATGTACAAGGTCCTCTCAGCCCTAAAGCTTTATATCACAAGGAAATGTTTGTTGGTAAAATAGCTGATTGGACTGGGAAGCCAGTTCCCAGGGAGATCTATTTCACATGTACTCCTGTAGCAGAGAATCACAATCATAGAGAATTTGGGTTGAAATAAGACCTCTACTGGGTCATCCAGTGTACTCTCCTCAACTAGGGTAGGATTGATTTCAAACGCCATTCCTTTGTTCATGAAAAACTTAGATCCATCTATTTAAGCAAAATGTTTTCCTCACTATGCAGGGAGTGACGCCATGCAAATCCTTATGAGAGGACAAAACCAATTACATTGTTTTGTAATGTAAAGATAAAACTATGTTTTGGAGGTATTCATGTAATTCATAAGTAATGAATTTGGAAAAATTAGTTGTTTTCTGTTATTGAAACACTGTAAAGCTGGTCTGCTTGGACACTTACTAGCTGTTGTTAACAAGGCCAGAATCACAGGTTTGATCCCAGTGTAGAGCAACCAACTCTTTTTCTTTTTACGTGGGCCAATGAACTCGGTTTCTGTTTACTGAAGTAAAATCATCTTGCATAGTTTTGCCCCCCACCAAATGAATGAAATGGAATAAAAAGTGGATTCATCAAGGCAAGTTACTACCTCTATTGCAAAAACAGGTCACAGCACGTACCCTACTGATTTGCTGGGTGTTTAAGGCCCTGGGGTTGTTAAAACACAGCATACAGAGTGACACTGGCTGGCCTCAGATTCTGGCCATACCACTTGCTAGTTGTGCATGATCTTGAAAAGTTACTAAGGATCTTTGCTCTTCAGTTTCACCATATAAAAAATAGAACTAATAAAATCACCTACTTTGTGGTTTTTGAGAGGATTAAATGAGATAAACCAGGTATACTGCTCAGCAAGGTACTTGGCACATGGTAAACTAAATCTTCCAGTGCATCTAATAACCAGGGAGAGCTGTTTTAAACTACTTTAGTTCCTGTTAAAATTCTTTGTGAAATAAGTCTTGAAAAACTCTGGCTATATATGGCTCTCTAGTGAGTAGATATCTATGTTTCTCCTCCATGATGATTAAAATTCTCAGACTAATGAGCCTATGGATATTATGTTTACTATCTTTAAATAGCATTCATCTGTTATAATGAACACAATTCTTCTCTTCACTATAGACATTTAATTTCCAAGGAATAAAGTTTTCTCTAGTCATTAGGCACTAGGTGAAATGGGAAAGTTGGTCAATCTGAGGCATGAATTTTTAGCAGAGGTTCTCAATTTTGACTGTGCTTTAGAATCACCTGGGGAACTTTTAAAAAAAATACTGGGTGCCAAGTGATTCTGATTTAATTGGTCTGTGTTGATGCCCGGGTGGTAGGATTTGTTAAGGGCTTGTAGCAGGTGATTTTAATGTGCAGTCAAGTTTGAGAACCACCATGGTTAAAGAACATTTGGCCCCTGGGTAAGATCAGAATCTGTTCCATCTCCAACTTATCACAGGCAACCTCTCCACTCCAGCTGCAGAGTGCTGTGCCTTTTCGCAGGCAAAGAGAGGGAAAAAAATTTTTTTTAATTACTTTTGTATTATTTCTTCCCAAACACCAAGATCTATAAATTGAGGTTTCGAGGTGAAAAAATGTTAGGCTACATCTTAATAATAATTTTTTATTCTTTGGCTAAATATCAGTTACAAATTCAGATAAGCTGTGGCCTAATACACTTCTGCAAAGTTGGCTAAATTATTATAGAACTGTAGGATTATTCTGAAGCACTAACCTGGGATTGGTAACACACCTATAAAAGAGAGGCTCTGTCCTCTTTTCTTCATGCTATTCTTACCTGTGTTCGTGTGGTATCATGGAATTCCAGGGCTGGCATTTGATGCCACTTTTAGTGATAGATACCGTTCCCTTATAGCTACCTCCTTTACCGATGATGCAGTTTCTAATGTAGTCTATCAGAAGAAAGCAGAGAAAAATGTTATAACTATGTGTAACATATATGCTGTGTATATTAAAAATAAAAATGATAAAATTCCATTCAAATCTTTAAGTAATGCTTATAAACCATCACAAATCATATTGAAATTTCTTGCCTAAAAATTCTACTAATATTTTCAAAATAATACATTTCAGAGTAATCCAAAACAAACAAAAAACACCATTGAGAAGTTTTAATTTTGTGAGTATATACCTGGATAACTGTAGAGATTAGTCTACCTACTTAACATAGATTATTCTTTATACTCAACTGGACAGGCAAATTTTATTTAGCATAGTGATTTGCTCAAATTCACAGACCATTTTAAGAACATATTAAAAACAAAAATTTGTAAATCTATATTGAATTCAAAAAGATACTTTAAGATAATGGAAATAACTGATTTGTCTTTATATCAGTAAAATTGTGTGGGTTTTTGTGTATGTGTGTGTATGTGATAATTACATTATGCTGATTGTTATTTTCCATATTTCTGCTAACAGATCAGCTGCTAAATTATAGGACAATCAAACTGAAACAAGCTGTATATTTCTATCCAATAATAGTATATACAGTTGTTAGCAACCTAGAAGATTAAAGGTGGTTTTATACTAGATTATGAATTATGTTTAGGATTTACAGAATTATTGGGGTATATAGAGATCATCTTATTTTCTAACATGAATTAAAGAAAACATTAAAATTGAAATAAATAGTATTATCATAAACATAATTCATGATTATTATTTTGTGTAATGAGGGATTTATTCTGTAAAATACACATTTAATAAACATTCTTCAATTATTTTATTATTATAAATCCACTTTTGAACAAAATAAATACCTTGTGAATATAATATCAAACTACCAAAGTAGGCAAATTAACTAATAATATGGTCTCAATTCTTTCAAAGATTTTTTAAAAGTATGTAACTAGGAATAGATCCAACTAATTTTTCAAAACCTCCACATTTTGTTGTTATCAGAAATCATCACTATAACTTAGATTAATTATCCAAAGTTATTAAAATTTATAATACTATAGTAAGCTCAAAATTTGCTGTTATATAAAATGTCTTAAACTAATAACTTAAGGTGGCACTTTCTAAAATGACTGTGGAGAATATCAGTTCTGGGAGATGTTACCAGAAATAAACAAAGAGGGGAGGGATAATCTAACTATGGAAAATTTGGGAAAAGGTGTCTTTAAAGTACCATACTGAAAATAGTCAAGGCAGTAGTGTCATCTGTCTTAATAGATGAATTGACTTCATAATAGATCCATGATATAATGGAAAAATCAGTTAGAAAGAGCACTGTGGCAGGCAATTACATATATTTTATACTTTGTTTCATTACGAAATATTTAGGGAGAAGCCAGTTACCTTTGTTTTCATAGAGGTCAAATTCATGGCCAAACTCTTTTTTCACTCCACTTGACATGCTATTGAAAGGGAACCAGAGGCATCGCTTTCTTGCTTTGTCAAAAACAAAGGCCCTGAAAAAAATATCTGAATGAAAAGAAGGAATACTACTATTTATACAGTTTTTAAAGAATAGGCACCTGGTTTAAACAAGGAAGGCAATATAAAAACAGACGCATTATTACATATACAGAAACATGAGGGATATTTGAACCTACCATTTTGATAGCCAAATAAGACAGAACAAAATTAAATTTTTATAGGTGTAGATTTAAATATCAGATAGAATAAAATATGAAATGTTCTCATGTTATTCTAAATGACACATAGAAGAATGAGGGCTTCAACAAGCAAAATCAATATATAGCACAACTACTTGGAATATTTCTGAAGACTTTATTTTTTTTTGTAAGTACACAGCAAGTTGGAAGATATTTTTGCAGTTATATACAAATTATTATATTTGAAATATCATGATTAACTTCTAAAGGTTGTTAATTGTATAAAGCACATTCTAATGTGACATGCCCTAAAATATGTTAGACAAATCACCACCCCAGGAGATTCTCCAGAAAAGAAGGATCTAAAATCAAATGTTTGGGAAATTTTGCATATAATATCCCTTCTTGGTGAGTTATAAAGCACTTAAGCTTATAAAGGCGATGAAAATCCTGCTCTTAGGTAACTTTACATAAGTCAATGTTTCCTAAATGGATTTGCTTGCGTAAGCATTTTTAGTTTAAATAAACAACTACTAATATCAGAGAGAATATGCTTTTGATATACCATCTTGACAAAAATTGCTGAAATGTGTTAACTCCTAAAATTATCATTCCTATAGCTAAGTATTATATTGGTATTTTCTTGCTCACTAAAAAAAGTATTTCTAAAGCAAAATGATAAATACAAAAATCCCTTAACTGAGAATAGTAAAGTACTTAAAATTTTCAACACATTAAGTGTTACCATTTCTTAAAATACAGAAAATAAAGTTCGAATTCTGAACTATTTTCTTTCGATTAAGAAATAGTATTAAAACTCCTTCTTAACCATGTTCATGCTAATTATAATGTCACCATGTATAAGCATCTAATTAAGAAAAACACATAGATTTTCTAAGAATAAAGATTTTTTGCTTCCAGATTTTATATATATATATATATATATATATATATATATATATATATATACATATTATATTTTAACATCTTTATTGGAGTATAATTGCCTTACAATGGTGTGTTAGTTTCTGCTATATAACAAAGTGAATCAGCTATATGTACACATATATCCCCATATCCCCTCCCTCTTGTGACTCCCTCCCATCCTCCCTATCCCACCCCGCCAGGTGGTCACAAAGCATCGAGCTGATCTCCCTGTGCTATGCGGCTGCTTCCCACTAGCTATCTATTTGACATTTGGTAGTGTGTATATGTGCATGCCACTCTCTCACTTCGTCCCAGCTTACCCGTCTCCCGTGTCCTCAAGTCCATTCTCTATGTCTGCACCTTTATTCCTGTCCTACCTCTAGATCCTTCATAATTTTTTTTTTTTTAAGATTCCATATATATGTGTTAGCATACAGTATCTGTTTTTCTCTTTCTGACTTACTTCACTGTGTATGATAGACCCTAGGTACATCCACCTCACTACAAATAACTCAATCTCATTTCTTTTTATGGCTGAGTAATATTCCATTGTATATATGTGCCACATCTTCTTTATCCATTCATCTGTTGATGGACACTTAGGTTGCTTCCATGTCCTGGCTATTGTAAATAGAGCTGCAGTGAACATTGTGGTACATGACTCTTTTTGAATTATGGTTTTCTCAAGGTATATGCCCAGTCGTGGGAATGCTGGGTCGTATGGTAGTTCTATTTTTAGTTTCTTAAGGAACCTCCATACTGTTCTCCATAGTGGCTGTATCAATTTACATTCCCACCAACAGTGCAAGAGGGTTCCCTTTTCTCCACACCCTCTCCAGCATGTATTGTTTGTAGACCTTTTGATGATGGCCATTCTGACTGGTGTGAGGTGATACGTCACTGTGGTTTTGATTTGCATTTCTCTAATGATTAGTGATGTTGAGCATCCTCTCATGTGTTTGTTGGCAATCTGTATATCTTCTTTGGAGAAATGTCTATTTAGGTCTTCTGCCCATTTTTGGATTGAGTTGTTTGTCTTTTTGATATTGAGCTGCATGTGCTGCTTGTAAATTTTGGAGATTAATCCTTTATCAGTTGCTTCATTTGCAAATACTTTCTCCCATTCTGAGGGTTGTCTTTTTGTCTTGTTTATGGTTTCCTTTGCTGTGCAAAAGCTTTTAAGTTTCATTAGGTCTGATTTGTTTATTTTTGTTTGTATTTCCATTTCTCTAGGAGGTGGGTCAAAAAGGATCTTGCTGTGATTTATGTCATAGAGTGTTCTGCCTATGTTTTCCTCTAAGAGTTTTATAGTGTTTAGCCTTACATTTAGGTCTTTAATCCATTTTGAGTTTATTTTTGTATATGGTGTTAGGGAGTATTCTAATTTCATTCTTTTACATATAGCTGTCCAGTTTTCCCAGCACCACTTATTGAAGAGACTGTCTTTTCTCCACTGTATATTCTTGCCTTCTTTATCAAAGATTAGGTGACCATATGTGCATGGGTTTATCTCAGGCTTTCTATCCTGTTCCATTGATCCATATTTCTGTTTTTCTGCCAGTACCATACTGTCTTGATTACTGGAACTTTGTACTATAGTCTGAAGTCCAGGAGCCTTATTCTTCCAGCTCCGTTTTTCTTTCTCAAGATTGCTTTGGCTATTCAGCATCTTTTGTGTTTCCATACAAATTGTGAATTTTTTTGTTCTAGTTCTATGAAAAATGCCATTGGTAGTTTGATAAGGATTGCACTGAATCTGTAGATTGCTTTGGGTAGTATAGTCATTTTCACAATGTTGATTCTTCCAATCCAAGAACATGGTATATCTCTCCATCTGTTTGTATCATCTTTAATTTCTTTCATCAGTGTCTTATAGTTTTCTGCATACAAGTCTTTTGTCACCGTAGGTAGGTTTATTCCTAGGTATTTTATTCTTTTTGTTGCAATGGTAAGTGGGAGTGTTTCCTTAATTTCTCTTTCAGATTTTTCATCATTAGTTTATAGGAATGCAAGAGATTTCTGCGCATTAATTTTGTGTCCTGCTACTTAACCAAATTCATTGATTAGCTCTAGTGGTTTTCTGGTAGCATCTTTAGGATTCTCTATGTATAGTATCATATCATCTGCAAACAGGGACAGATTTACTTCTTATTTTCTGATTTGGATTCCTTTTATTTCCTTTTCTTCTCTGACTGCTGTTGCTAAAACTTCCAAAACTATGCTGAATAAGAGTGGTGAGATTGGGCAACCTTGTCTTTTTCCTGATCTTAGTGGAAATTGTTTCAGGTTTTCACCATTAAGAACAATGTTGGCTGTGGGTTTGTCATATATGGCCTTTATTATGTTGAGCTAAGTTCCCTCTATGCCTACTTTCTGGAGGGTTTTTATCATAAACGGGTGTTGAATTTTGTCAAAAGCTTTTTCTGCATCTATTGAGATGATCATATGGTTTTTATCCTTCAGTTTGTTAATATGGTGGATCACATTGATTGATATGTGTATATTGAAGAATCCTTGCATTCCTGGGATAAACCGCATTTGATCATGGTGTAGGATACTTTTATTGTGCTGTTGGATTCTGTTTGCCATTTTGTTGAGGATCTTTGCATCTATGTTCATCAGTGATATTGGCCTGTAGTTTTCTTTTTTTGTGACATCTTTGTCTGGTTTTGGTACCAGAGTGATGGTGGCCTCATAGAATGAGATTGGGAGTGTTCCTTCCTCTGCTATATTTTGGAAGAGTTTGAGAAGGATAGGTGTTAGCTCTTCTCTAAATGTTTGATAGATTTCACTTGTGAAGCCATCTGGTCCTGGGCTATTGTTTGCTGGAAGATTTTTAATCACAGTTTCAATTTCAGTGCTTGTGACTGGTCTGTTTATATTTTCTATTTCTTCCTGGTTCAGTCTTGGAGCGTTGTGATTTTCTAAGAATTTTTCCATTTCTTCCAGGTTGTCCATTGTATTGGCATACACTTGCTTGTAGTAATCCCTCATGATCCTTGTATTTCTGCAGTGTCAGTTGTTACTTCTCCTTTTTCATTTCTAATTCTGTTGGTTTGAGTCATTTCCCTTTTTTTCTTGATGAGTCTGGCTAATGGTTTCTCAATCTTGTTTATCTTCTCAGAGAACCATCTTTTAGTTTTACTGATCTTTGCAATCGTTTCCTTCATTTATTTTTCATTTATTTCTGAAGCGATCTTTATGATTTCTTTCCTTCTGCTAACTTTGGGTTTTTTTTTTTTGTTCTTCTTTCTCTAATTGCTTTAGGTGTAAGGGCAGGTTGTTTATTTGAGATTTTTCTTGGTCCTTGAGGTAGGATTGTATTGCTATAAACTTCCCTCTTAGAACTGCTTTTGCTGCATCCCATAGGTTTTGGGTCATAGTGTTTTCATTGTCATTTGTTTCTAGGTATTTTTTGATTTCCTCTTTGATTTCTTCAGTGATCTCTTGGTTATTTAGTAGTGTATTGTTTAGCCTACATGTGATTGTATTTTTTACAGTTTTTTTTCCTGTAATTGATATCTAGTCTCATAGCAGTATGGTCGGAAAAGATACTGGATACGATTTCAATCTTCTTAAATTTACCAAGGCTTGATTTGTGATCTGAGATGTGATCTATCCTGGAGAATGTTCCATGAGCACTTGAGAAGAAAGTGTATTCTGTTGTTTTTGGATGGAATGTCCTATAAATATCAATTAAGTTCATCATGTTTAATGTGTCATTTAAAGCTTGTGTTTTCTTATTTATTTTCATTATGGATGATGATCTGTCCATTGGTGAAAGTGGGGTGTTAAAGTCCCCTACTATGATAGTGTTACTGTCGATTTCCCCTTTTATGGCTGTCAGCATTTGCCTTATGTATTGACGTGCTCCTATGTTGGGTGCATAAATGTTTACAATTGTTATATCTTCCTCTTGGAGTGATCCCTTGATCATCATGTAGTGTCCTTCTTTGTCTCTTGTAATAGTCTTTATTTTAAAGTCTATTTTGTCTGATATGAGAATTGCTACTCCAGCTTTCTTTTGATTTCCATTTGCATCTTTTTCCATCCGCTCACTTTCAGTCTGTATGTGTCTCTATGTCTGAAGTGGGTCTCTTGTAGACAGCATATATACGGGTCTTGTTTTTGTATCCATTTGGCCAGTCTATGTCTTTCGGTTGGGGCATTTAATCCATTTATATTTAAGGTAATTATTGATATGTATGTTCCTATTACAGTTTTCTTCATTGTTTTGGGTTTGTTATTGTAGGTCTTCTCCTTCTCTTGTGCTTCCTGCCTAGAGAAGTTCCTTTAGCATGTGTTGTAAAGCCAGTTTGGTGGTGCTGAATTCTCTTAGCTTTTGCTTGTCTGTAAAGGTTTTAATTTCTCCATCATATATGAATGAGATCCTTGCTGGGTAGAGTAATCTTGGTTGTAGGTTTTTCCCTTTCATCACTTTAAATATGTCCTGCCACTCCCTTCTTGCTTGAAGAGTTTCTGCTGAAAGATCAGCTGTTAACCTTATGGGGATGCCCTTGTATGTATTTGTTGCTTTTCCCTTGCTGCTTTTAATATTTTTTCTTTGAATTTAATTTTTGATAGTTTGATTAATATGTGTCTTGGCATGTTTCTCCTTGGGTTTATCCTGTATGGGACTCTCTGCCCTTCCTGGACTTGATTGACTATTTCCTTTCCCATATTCGGGAAGTTTTCAACTATAATCTCTTCAAATATTTTCTCAGACCCTTTCTTTTTTCTCTTCTTTTTCTGGGACCCCTATAATTCGAATGTTGGTGTATTTAATGTTGTCCCAGAGGTCTCTGAGACTGTCCTCAATTCTTTTCATTCTTCTCTCTTTATTCTGCTCTGCGGTAGTTATTTCCACTATTTCATCTTTCAGGTCACTTATCTGTTCTGCCTCAGTTATTCTGCTGTTGATTCCTTCTAGAGAATTTTTAATTTCATTTATTGTGCTGTTCATCATTGTTTGTTTACTCTTTAGTTCTTCTAGGTCCTTGTTAAATGTTTTTTGTATCTTCTAAATTCTATTTCCAAGATTTTGGATCATCTTTACTATCATTACTCTGAATTCTTTTTCAGGTAGACTGCCTATTTCCTCTTCATTTGTTTGGTCTGGTGGGTTTTTACCTTGCTCCTTCATCTGCTATGTTTTTCTCTGTCTTTTCATTTTGCTTAACTTACTGTGTTTGGGGTTTTCTTTTCACAGGCTTCAGTTTCGTAGTTCCCATTGTTTTTGGTATCTGCCCCCAGTGGGTAAGTTTGGTTCAGTGGGTTGTGTAGGCTTACTGGTGGAGGGGACTGGTGCCTGTGTTCTGGTGGATGAGGCTGGATCTTGTCTTTCTGGTGGGCAGGACCACGTCCGGTCGTGTGTTTTGGGGTGTTTGTGAATTTATTATGATTTTAGGCAGTCTCTCTGATAATGGTTGGGGTGGTGTTCCTGTCTTGCTAGTTGTTTGGCATGGGGTGTCCAGCACTGTAGCTTGCTGGTCGTTGAGTGGAGCTGGATCTTAACATTGAGACAGAGATGTCTGGGAGAGCTCTCACCGAATGATATTACGAGTAGCCGGGAGGTCACTGATGGACCAATATCCTGAACTTGGCTCTCCCACCTCAAAGGCTCAGCCCTGACACCCGGCTGGAGCACCAAGACCCTGTCAGCCACATGGCTCAGAAGAAAAGGGAGAAAAAAAAGAAGAAAGAAAGAAAAAAATAAACAAAATAAATGAAGTTATTAAAATAAAAAATTAAAAATATTATTAAAATAAAAAAGTAATTAAAAAAAAAAAAAGAGAGCAACCAAACCAATAAACAAATCCACCAGTGATAACAAGCACTAAAAACTATACTAAAACAAATGGACATACAGAACCCTAGGACAAATGGTAAAAGCAAACCTATACAGACAAAATCACACAAAGAAGCATACACATACACACTCACAAAAAGAGAAAAAGGAAAATATATGTGTATATATATAAAGGAAGAGAGCAAACAAATCAATAAACAAATCTACCAATGATAATAAGCTCTAAATCCTAAACTAAGATAAATATAAAACTAGAAACAAATTAGTTGCAGAAGGCAAACCCCAAGTCTACAGTTGCTCCCGAAGTCCACCGCCTCAGTTTTGGGGTGATTCATTGTCTATTCAGGTATTCCACAGATGCAGGGTACATCAGGTTGATTGTGGAGATTTAATCCTCTGCTCCTGAGGCTGCACAGAGAAATTTCCCTTTCTCTTCTTTGTTCGCACAGCTCCTGGGGTTCAGCTTTGGATTTGGCCCTGCCGCTGCATGTAGGACGCCCTCTGGCGTCTGTTCTTCACCCAGAGAGGAGGGGGTTAAAGGAGCAGCTGATTAGGGGCTTCTGGCTCACCCAGGCTAGGGGGAGGGAGGGGTATGGAATTAAGGGCAAGTCTGTGGTGGCAGAGGCCAGTGTGAAGTTGCAACAGCCTGAAGCGCACCATGTGTTCTCCCAGGGGGAGTTGTCCCTGGATCACAGGACCCTGGCAGTGGCGGGCTGCACAGGTTCCCAGGAGGGGAGGTGTGGATAGTGACCTGTGCTTGCACACAGGCTTCTTGGTGGCTGCAGCAGCAGCCTTAGCGTTTCATGCCCATCTCTGGTGTCCACGCTGATAGCCACGGCTCACGCCCATCTCTGGAGCTCATTTAGGCGGTGCTCTGAATCCCTTCTCCTCGTGCACCCTGAAACAATGGTCTCTTGCCTCTTAGGCAAGTCCAGACCTTTCCCCGGACTCCCTCCCGGCTAGCTGTGGCGCACTAGCCCCCTTCAGGCTGTGTTCTTGCAGCCAACCCCAGTCCTCTCCCTGTGATCTGACCTCCGAAGCCCAAGCCTCAGCTCCCAGCCCCCACCCATCCTGGCGGGTTAGCAGACAAGCCTCTCGGGCTGGTGAGTGCTGGTCGGCTCTGATCCTCTGCACGGGAATCTCTCTTCTTTGCCCTCCGCACCCCTGTTGCTGCGCTCTCCTCTGTGGCTCCGAAACTCCCTCCCCACCCCCCATCTCCGCCAGTGGAGGGGCTTCCTAGTGTGTGGGAACTTTTCCTACTTCACAGCTCCCTCCACAAGGTGCAGGTCCTGTCCCTATTCTTTTGTCTCCGGTTTTCCTTTTTTCTTTTGCCCTACCCAGGTACGTGGGGAGTTTCCTGCCTTTTGGGAAGTCTGAGGTATTCTGCCAGCATTCAGTAAGTGTTCTGTAGGAGTTGTGCCACATGTAGATGTATTTTTGATGTATTTTTGGGGAGGAAGGTGATCTCCACGTCTTACTCCTCCGCCATCTTGAAGGTCCTCCTCCAGATCATATATTTTTGAAAGCACATAATTTTCTTATAATTTTATGTAGTTCAAATTAGTCATTTATTTCTTAACATTGTAAAAACTTTTAAGTAATTTTAAGTAAGGGGAAATAACTTTTATAAAACAAATATTAAAAAGGTGTTATAAAATTAAAATATTTTAACTATTATTTTATATTTTTACATAGTGCATTTTATTCTATATCTAAGTAACTTCAAAAATTATATGTATAAACTTTGTGCTTTGATTTACATGTAGAGATTCTGAAATGTCCACCTACAAGAACATTTTACAGCTGAAATAGTATTAAAGAACAAACATAAAAGTCTATTTTTGCAACTGTGGCAGAATAACTTGATAAGAGAAAAACTGGCTAATAATATATTTGAATTTTGATCTGGTAGATAGTAAAATTATGCAATACATGTAAAATTTCCTATTTCCCTATTGTAGGGTGTTGGGGGGAGAGAGTTAAATAACCTTGAAAGCACGGTAATTAGATAAAGAATACATATGAAGATAACAACTAAACGAACACCTAAAAAGAAATTTTAAAATTACAGACTCAAATACCTGCCACTTAACATTAAAATAAAAGTGTACCACACATATATAAACTACTACTTTTTTTTCAGTAATATGGCTTTGACATGAGATTGCCTTGCAAGTGACTCATGAGTCCCATCAGGAACATGTGAGATTTGCTTCTGTGAATACAAAGGTGATTCCATCTGGAAAGTGGGTGACAGGGTTTCCAGTTTGCTGATTTCATTCACCCTTTTCTCTCATTCCATTACAATTCCATATACTCTCAGAAAACTGTATTTGCTTGTATCATTTTACACCTCCATATGGACTGGATCCAAGCTGACAAATTCCATGAGTTGCATATTTTCTTTTAAGTTTGACTTTAGGAGTCTTTCTCTTAGCCTTATTTTAACTATCATCTTCCTTACAATAATTTATTTTATTGAGTTGTTTATGGCAGAAGGGCAATTCCAGTACCAGTTACTCAGTCATGGTTAGAAATTTTCATCTCTTGAGTCAGTTCATGTGCAGTAATTTTTTGAAACGCTTAGAATCAGGCATTCTGGTCATCTTTCTCATCCAGCAAAACACAACTTCAGTCCCTATAAAGTCAATATTGTTGATACCTTCTCAAGAGGAAAGAAAAGTTGAGACCTCTACCTCATGCCCACTGAATCACAGATGCTTTCACACAGCATTGTTGGTATTTTCCAAACATCTTAGTGTGTTTGCCATTGTTTTTCAATGATTCTAGTTCATGTAACAAGTCCTCAAAAAGACCTTTAATTCATTAAGAACCTACTTTCAGAGTATCACAAGTATGTCCATTCGATTCTGAATAAGGAATGTATTTAGTGATTCCAAATAAGTATGTATATATATTTAGGATACACAAGTGTGAAGGACGACACCATTTCTGAGCAGAGAACTTTAGCTGTACATTGGTATCACTACATGTGGTTTTCTGCACAGGTTGCCATAAATTTGGAGACTAAATAAAACTCAACCAGAATATGGTTGAAAAGCGTGAAACCTCATATACATGGGATATATAAAGTTTTATTAATCTGGTCACATGTGTTCTCCAATGCAGCAAAATCATTTTAGTTTCTCCTAAATAAAACAAAGGGAAAGCTGTTTTGTTTTGTTTGTTTTTCTAGGCATAAGGCTGACTAATGTGAAAATCGAGGCTTAGCAATACTTTCCTTACTTGTGGATCCAGGAGAGTGTATTTTCAGATTCAAAGTTAAAAATCAACAATGAGATGTGGTTCTCCCATTCCCTTTGCCCTGCCCTTCTAACCCTGAAAGGGGAAAATACAATAAATCCAACCTCCTCAATTGCCAGAAGAACATCTCCATAAATCTACACAGCTGAGATGTTGATTGAGAGTAGTTTTCTCTAATTTATTTTTTTAAATCTCAAGGCTTTTCTAGGAAAGTCAGGGAAAGAAGGAATTATCATAGGAATTACTTGCAAAGTTAATTCCCCACTCCCAGTGCCAGGAAATATCTCCCTGAAAGTGGCAGTTTGGCTGTAAAAATACTTCCAGAGGAGATCTAAATGAATAGAAAAGAGATAGTCTCTCCTCCTGCTAAATCTATTGAAGACCTCCTCTAACCATGTCCTTTCTCCTCAGACCCATAACACTTACTTCTCTGAGAAAGGCAAGACGAATTTAGGACCTCTTGCCATGACATTACTAAAATCTGTGTTCACATTATGTGTTAACTACCCAAATGTAATAGAGTAGAATTCAAAAGTGACAGGATGCCATGTGCACTCCTGTTAAAGTGGGATGAAATAGGGAATAAAAAGGTGGAAAGTAAGTGTGGGGAGGGAATATTTATGAAGAACTAGGAAATGCATTTTCTTCTGGCAATTTGGAAAACTATTCAGATGAAATTGTCACCTTCATGGCCCCAAACTCCAAGTTTTATCCTCTGGCATACTGGCAAAGTTGTAAGGAATTTTTCCCTGGGAGGTCACAGAGAAACTTTCAAAAGATAAGAAAACTCTCCATTTGAGTTCCCTCCTGCCTCTTTGAATTGCCCCATCACTTTTCACCTAAAACTTCATCATCACTACCCGCTAACTTCTTTTAAACAGCCTCTGCTGCTGACACCAATCCCTCTAGTTTTTTTATCTAATTATCTCAATGTTTTTTATTTACATCCCTAAAGACAATGATACAAGTTGCAGTAAGTTTTGGTTGTTGGGCAACTTCTATTCTGAAAATTCCTCCACTCCTCTTGTAAGGAAAAAAAAAAAAGTTTACTCTGAATAGAATATTGTAAAATATTAGAGAGATAAAAATTAATCTAATTGAATTTTAGTTCCTAAAGTTCAATTGTTCATAAGATGAGAAAATATAAATTCCATAACTAAAGCCCATGTGGATTCTAAAAGATCTCAGTTTATGTGTTCTCCCTTACTCGTATTTCCATCAAATGAGAGCTAAGTCTTCTGTTGCAATGAGTTAAAACTAAAATCAAGCTTACAATTTTAAGAGTACATTGCATTGAATACAAAAAAGATGATGATAATGAGTCCATGCCATATTTGGAAAATTATTCTAAGAACGAAATGAAGCAACTTACTTGCAAGTGAATGGAAGTCCTTTATTCCTAATACATCTATTGGCACATTGGTCTGCAGTGTTCATTTTTTTTGTTTTTATCTTCAGTAATGGGTCTTCTTTAATTAGAGTAGTCTTTGCTGACTTTTTGAATTCATGAAGTGTGTTTCTTCTTTTCTTCTGTCCTTCTATTAATAATAATAATTTTTTAAAAACATACGGGAAAAGCTTTTAAGGCTCATATAGAAAAAAATATCCCTAAGAATCATCTACGAGGTAATGATTTTATCTGACAACATACCAGACCTCCAGGGGTTGGGGAGTGGAGTGATGTGGGTAATGATACTCTCAGATACTTAAGAGCAAGAGAGGAATAGTTAATCAGTGAAGAAAAAATAACTTCACATATAGAGTCATTCATCTACATTCTTTCAAATGAAGGATGCTTTTAAAAATTAGGACAGAGTTCACTCTTAAGGAATAAATAACATGGTATTCTCCAAACAGTATGAAAGGAAGTGCCAGGACATATCATATCATGCTCTATAATTAAATCTGTCATTTCCTTCTACAGTTGGTCCTTATGTAAGTTATAGTACTAATTAGATAAGCCACTTCAATGACAGGTGAGAAACTTCTCACTAAAAATGGTGCACTGGGTAAATTCTTCTGACTTGGTCTTAAAAGTATTTCATACTATTCATATTTTAGCCCTTTCATTTCCTACATAAGTGTTTTCTGTGCTTTTGGGCACTATTTCTCAGTATCACTGAAGTGTTTGTTTTGAAATCAAGCCAAATGTTGTAAATCAAATGTATGTAAAACTTCATCCTTTAATGTAGCAATATCATTTTTCTTCATCAACGTATTCTACCAGGCCCCTGGATAGCATGAAGCCTCCTATTAAAAAGCTGAAGAGCAAAGCTAAAACATGCCAAGAGGCTTAATCTTATGGATAACTTTAGAATAGGAAGAACTTGCTTCTTCATTCTTAATTTGCCCAGAGTTACCTGGTTTCTAATGATAATCACCTCTTCACAATGAGGATCAAATTGTCTAAGAGATTGCAGCTGTTGTAGAACAAGGATGGACATAATGGTGCCCCTCCCCTGCCTGTCAAATTATTTGAATACCCTCATAACAAAGGCAGTAATAATACGTACATTTTTAAGATACGGAAACCAAGACACATGGGAAAATTGACGACTTAGACGATCTGATTGAAAATCCAGCTGCCTGGCTTCAGAGCCCCCACTCTTAAACACGTATGATGCCATCTCTCTCTAAGACTTGCTAAGAAAGCATGTGGAAATAACGGCTTGTAAACAGTTTCTGAAGATTTGGTTAAAGCTATCGGTAGAGAAGTAACTTGGATGGCAGAACAGGAAATCACTTCTTGGCTTTAAACGTGGTGAAATGTGCCAAGAAAAGAGGGTGAAAATTTTTCTGCAGAAAATTTGGAAATATGGCTTAACAGAGTGAGGTACCAAGAATGGCATCATACTCTTAAGTCTGCCAGCAACCACTGGCTCCAGTTGTTTTATTAAACATGCAGATGCTACCCATTAATATCTATCCTAACCTGGAGTCCACAGTAAATAACAGAAAACATGAATTCCTCTAAATTTCTGGTTCTCTATAAAACTCCAGAACACAATCCCCAAAAAACTGGTACTAATTTCTGTAATTGCTTTCATTTTCTTTTCTTTTCTTCAACTTTTCTTTGCCCTATAAGATGGAATGGCTATGGTAGAACAGATATAATTTAAAAGACATTTTAACATAGAAATTCAGTCAACCAAATAATCCATCAACATGTTATTTATTGAGTGTGGACCAAATGCCTTGCATAACGTTGGCAGACTGATGATAATTCTGGCATTCTTATTGACTTGCCAAGTGACTTTGTTTAATTACCTTAAATGCTAATATCCCATTATTCAATTTACAAAATGAAAGTTATATTATATTTGAACTAAAAGGAGCTATTTAAGCTATAATCATTTGGAAATCAATTTGGGTTAAAAATGTTATGAATATGCAAAGTTTTAGTTTTGTTTTTGAAATTTCATCCTTTAATTTCTGGCATAAGAGAAGAAACCGTTATTCTCCCAAGCAAATAAGTGGTATTATTCTTTTCAAATTTTGGTTTCTGCCACAGGACCATGTTAATGGGAGATAAGTTTCTCCACTAAGAGTTTCTGCTTCTTTTGACATTAGTGCACAATTTCTTAGGTGCTGTGAAATGTTTCACAGCATAAAAATCATCTGAACTCCTGTATAAATTGGAATGCTTCTCAGAAACAAATAGTGCTTAATGGACGCAGAAAATCTATTCAAAAAACTATCTGCCAAAGTGGAAAAATTGTGGTATATATATATATATATATATGTATGTATATATATACATATATATATATACACATATATATAAAATAAATTCAATCAACTAAAAGTATAGAATTAAAATTGGCCTAATGTATTATGTATTTATTACCTATGTTTAAGTGTGAGAGAAGAACATAAAACTAAATTTTAAAAGTCTAAGACAAACATTGAGTTCAGACATGTATTTTACTAATTACCAAATAAAATAGAATACCTGGTCAATGCTCTGGTTTCTTTTCTCAGAACCATACAACATGAAGGAAGGCACTGAGGATGACTAGAGAAAAGTGGTTTCTGTGGGATCGTTGATTATATTTAATTCTGCAGATCCTCAGCTGTCCTATGGAAATGTGTTAATGCCTGGCTGTACCTCATAAAAATAGTCTACTCTTGCTTGCTGATAAACTTTCGATCACTACCTTTCATCTAAAGATCAAAAGGTATCCTGAAAAGCAAATAAATCTGTGATTTCCCTTTACTAGATAATAAATAGGAGAGAAAAGCTTGTCTGGGGCTACAAAGCTAATCAGGGGCAATCAGAACCAGATACTAAGATTCCCTTCTCACTCTTTATTTCTCATGACTTAGAAGCTTTCCCTTATAATTCAGTCATATCTACTAGGTCAGTAACTAATTATTCAAAAATGCGAAGTTCAAGCTAGTTGTACGTCATGTAATCCACACATCAATAAAATTAATTCCTTCTTCAATAAAAGAAAAATTCAAAACAGAAGTCATTCAAAAACAGCATCTGAAAATAAAATTCCTTTGCTGAAAATACTTTTAACTTTCTCTTCCATATGTATTAACAACTGATGCTTGTTTTAACAACAGTTAAAAGACAAGCTTAATTTGGGAAGAAACTCAAAAATATCTTTGGATCATATTTTTCCCTACTATTTTTTGTGCATGACTGCTAGTTGAAGTTTATAAACAAAACATTGAAATGAAATCAAAGGGTAAGTGATCACTGCAACTTTGTCATGCTTTCTTATATTTTAAATTGCAACTCCTTTTCCCTCTTCCCTCAGTATGGGAAAACATTCTGTAGCTATATTTCCTGAAGAAACCAAAGTCCCTATTTTAAAACTGAAATCATTAGGCTCTTAGTGAAAAGCTACAAACAGAAAGTAGGGTCAAATGTATCAAGGTGCTTGAAGAAAGACACATTTCTCCCTCTGGTCCCTGGGCCTCACACTCTTTTCTCTCAGTACCTCATATATTTTCTTCTCTGTATGGACTAACCATTGACTTCAAAGAAAAATCATGCAAAGGAAAGGATTTGCAGGGTGTGGAAAGAAGCAGGAATCTGGCTCCACATATTCTGAGAAATCTACCCACCTGATTAGTGATTAACAGCTTGAAGTGGCAAGATGTTAAGATGAAAGTACACAAATAATTAATGGAAGGGAATGGTGGTGACTGGAGATTTACTTCCCAAAGGCAAAAATCATAAATACAAGTCCAAATCTTCATTTCTATTATCTAGGACTTGGGTTTCACAAGTGGACAATTTTCATCCCTTCTTTAGAGAAGGGAACAATATCATAAATAACGATGTCAAGAAGGGATCAAGTCAGATTTAAATCAAATGTTGGTATTTGAGAAGCAGCATAAGTATCTCTTCCAAAAAGATTTACAAATGAAATGATGTTCAATGTGAGAATAGGGACCTCCCTAGATATTTCCCTCCTGCTACTTCCATGCCACTTCCTCATTCATCCTCCTCCTGGTCTCTTCCTTCACTGTCTGTTTCTGCCTACAGCTCTCCTCCACACACCAACTAAAACAACACTAAACAACACTAAACAGCACACCAACTACAACACACTTCAGTCAGGTATCTTGTCAACTCAAAAACTTCCAGCTGTGACCCATAATGTTTAAAATAGTGTAATTTAGCATGATATTCAAGCATACATGCTAGTCTATCTTACTTTTCCAAACCCAGGCCATACTCCTCCTCCTCAGGTACTCAGTACACCAGCCCTACATGATTGCCTGTCCTTATACTTTCTCACTTCAGTACCTTCAGCCACTTTGTGTTCCCCTGACTTAAGTACTGACCATACTACTACCTGTATTTTCACACTCAACTTGAGTATTGCATACTCCCTAAACCTGGTTTGATCCTCTAAGCTAGAAATGAACTCTCAACCATAACATAATAATACTTCTAACACAGAATTGTTCCTATATGACTTAGCAAAATGGATTTTTTAAAGCGAGTTTCAGTTGATTTCACTGCTGCTGTATTCAATATAAATAAAAGGGAAAATGCACATTGCATATTTCATTCACATAGATTTGGGTAGGAATCTCAGCTCTATCCATTATGTAAGATAATAAGAAAAAAATAATTAAGTTCTTTAACTTCAGTTTCCTCATGTAAGATGAGTCAATTCAATAATGCCAATCTTATTAGAACTAACTAAGTTTTGTTTTCGAACCTGGTCCATAACAGTCGCTCAACAAATGTGGCTTTCATCATCAAAAAATCTACAAACAATAAATGCTGGAGAGGGTGTGGTGAAAAGGGAACCCTCTTGCACTGTTGGTGGGAATGTAAATTGATGCAGCTACTATGGAGAACAGTATGGAGGTTCCTCAAAAAACTAAAACTAGAGCTATCATATGACCCAGCAATCTCACTACTGGGCATATACCCTAATGAAAACCATAATTCAAAAAGAGTCATGTACCACAATGTTCATTGCAGCACTATTTACCATAGCCAGGACATGGAAGCAACCTAAGTGTCCATTGACAGATGAATGGATAAAGAAGACGTGGCACATATATACAATGGAATATTACTCCGCCATAAAAAGAAATGAAATTGAGTTATTTGTAGTGAGGTAGATGGACCTAGAGTCTGCCGTACAGAGTGAAGTAAGTCAGAAAGAGAAAAACAAATACCGTATGCTAACACATATATATGGAATCTAAAAAAAAAAAAATGGTCCTGAAGAACCTAGGGGCAGGACAGGAATAAAGACGCAGACGTAGAGAATGGACTTGAGGACACGGGAAGGGGGAAGGGTAAGCTGGGATAAAGTGAGAGAGTGGCATGGACATATATACACTACCAAATATAAAATAGGTAGCTAGTGGGAAGCAGCCGCATAGCACAGGGAGATCAGCTCGGTGCTTTGTGACCACCTAGAAGGGTGGGATAGGGAGGGTGGGAGGGAGACGCAAGAGGGAGGAGATATGGAGATACATGTATATGTATAGCCGATTCACTTTGTTATAAAGCGGAAACTAACACACCATTGTAAAGCATTTATATGCCAATAAAATATTTTTTAAAAAATGAAGGTATTGGAGTGGAGAGTCAGTAAAAAAAACAAAACAAAACAAAAAAAACAAATGTAGGTTTCTTTCTCACTTGTTCATCTGTACATCTCCCACAGGCTCCTTGATAGTAGGTGCTCATTTAATGTTGTGTTGTTGTTGTTAGAGGGGATTGGATATTTGTATCCAGTGTAGGTGGGAGTAGATAGAGGATAATCCTATGTAAACCAATTCCTATAAAGATGGCTTGGGTCTATTATATTGAACATTTCTTTAAGTTTTCTGCAACTTTTCTAAAAATATCTCTATAATATATTCTGCTCATAACTGGTTGTCACCTCATTATGGTATCCACTTCTTTTTAAATATTGTCTTATTTCACAATAGGTAAAACAGCAGACCCATAAGCTAAATCAAAAAGTATAACCGAAGCAAGTAACAACAAAATTCTAAATGTTCAATATTAGATGATATAAAAAAGAACAGACTTTCTTTATATGTTCTAAGAGGGCTATCCATGTTTTCCACTTTGAAGAATGTTATTTTTTTAAAAACTATCAAAATAAAGTTGCCACCCAGACAAAGGCAGACCCTCTTTTGTTAACAATTTTAGCATTATCCACTTTAGGAATTATTCTATTACTTGTAATTCCCAACTAGCCTCTCCTTGCCTGCAGCATACTCTTGGGCTGCATTCCCCCTATCCTCAGGAAACGCAGTCATTTCAACATTAGCCAAAATGAAATATAATTACAAATGTAAATCTCCTGCCAAAACTTCGCAATGCATGCCAAAAACAAATAGACATTGTCTATGGTTGATCTACTGTTTGGGTTTTCCACACTGTGTTCCCCATGCATAAGCACAGATGATTCCAGGTAACCATATTCTACTTCAGCCCATCAATAGTTTGATCTTTGAAAATGAAAGTCCTCAAAATATTAGCTGTCATTTCAATTTATAGTCAAAATCCCACAAACCAGCAATGTCATTATAAGAATCAATTTTAACATGACCCATCTCAAAGGTGATAACCTGCTAGATTGAACTTTTTTTTTTCACCTCTTCAGAAATCTAACATAAATGTTCTCGAACTGACACTTCCCACACAGTGTTGTTTTCCAAAATGGACACATCACAAAATTGAAGAAAGCCAGGTGGGACTGATTTTTCTCGTCATTTTGCAAATTCTTGGTGCTTTCAACCTTTGTATTACATTGGAAACTAGATTGGAGGTCTGATAAATGTCATATTTAACTTATCTCAAAAGATATAACTGAGATATATCTCAGTTCTCTGTCTTATATTATTAAAAAAACTATGTCTACTGTCTGGGCATTTATTCCATTCTTTTATTCCCCTGTGCCCACCTATGATGCTCACTACCTTCTCCCGTTGGCATCCCAGCCACGACAATAATACAACCAAATACAGATGTTTCCTCTTGCCCTGATAACAACAGAAAACTTCCCAAAGCAGCAAATGAAACCTCTAAACTTCCAGGCAATATGAACTCCCAAGCAACTCCTTCCCAACCTGTAAATTCTGGGGAGAAAATGGGAGACTGAAGGGAGCAGTTCTACAGCTATAATCAGAGTCACACAATTTTTGCCTCCTTGGCCCTGCAGTTTCAAAAGGGCAGGCATCCTTACCCAGAAAGAATGAGACCTTAGGAGAGAGGCTTTCTCTTTCATTTTTATAACATGCATGTACTCAGAGTTTAATCTGCCTTCTCCAGATGAAAACCTGTATTAAGTCATAATTTGGCCCTGAATGTTGACTGAGTGATGTGGGGTAGTGGATTGTCATGGAAAATTGTCCTCTGGAAAAAAAAAAAAAAAGCATGTCCCTGCTGTACTGACCATCACTTTCCCCCCCTCTCTTCAGCTTTAGATTTATCCAAACCAGCAAAGTTCAGCCAATGTTAGCATCTCGTTCCCATCCCACCATCCCTGACTATCAGGCTAAGTGAGAGGGGGCTGGATCAATGGGGAGGGGGATGGAAACTACAGAGGGGATGCTAAGTATCTTTTTAAATGCTTTTCAAACAGAAAGAGAATGTCAAAAGAAAGCTAAATGAGAGATTTTAAAAACCCATACCACATACAGAGTTAAGGAAGGATGCTGGGAACAGGGTAAAGAGAGAGCGTTAGGAAAAGGAAATGTTAGCAAGAGAGAATTAAAGAATAATAATAATAAGGAAGAAAAGAGAAAACTAACCTGCATAGGGGATGGCAGTGGGAAGCAGGAGGAGGTGGAGGAGGACGTGCTGCAGCAGTACGGCTGGCAGAAGTTTGGTCACCCACATGGTGCTGCTGGAGGTGCTGGCGGATCCCACTGGCGATGCCTGGGTGAAAGAATCCTGTTCCGACTCAGTGCCTAGAAGAGCCCGGCGGCTCTGAGCTGCTTTTTATTGCGATGAGCTAAGTTTGTTGTGTGATTAACTGGAAAGATCTAGGTCTGAACTCCCTCTTACGGTAAGAAACTGTTTAACAACAGCCCTTCACTCTCTTCCACCCCCCTCCTTTCCTCACCACCCCCCACCCCCCAGCAGCACCAAACAGATCCCAGCTCCCCACGACCCCACCCCCACTCTGCTGAGGAAAGAAACTTACAAAGAAAAGGTCACCTGGCCTGAGGCCAGCTTCAATTTGGAAGTTGGAGCTCCAGCTCCCAGTGGCTCCTATCCGAGCAGGGAAGGGAGGAGCAAGGCTCAGCCCAATAGCTAAATCAAGGCACAGGCAGAGGACCAATTCGCTCCATTTAAGCAGGAAAATACACGTGTTTACATCTCTATTTGGGAAAAGAGGAAGGGGAAGCAGCATAAGAAGAAAGCACAGCACTGCCTTTCTGTCAAATGTGCGTCAGCTGCTAATCTGTCTAGTTCCACTACTAGAGCAATCCAGGGATTCCAAACACGGACGCAGGCTCCCCAGGTGGTCAGAGCCCGGGAAGGAGGGGGTAGGCAGGCCGGCAGGCAGAGCGCAGACAGGTCCAGGCCAGGTAGCGAGAGGTCCGGTGAGAAAAGGGTATGTTATCGTGGGGTAAAAATAAGTAAACAAGCAAAACAAAAGCACCCACGGTGTCAGGCAGGAAAATTGCCCCTGCCCAATGGGCTCAAAGCAGGTAGGTTTTTTCAGAAGCTGAGCTAAGCTACCCCAGTCACCACAAAGGTACCAAAAGCACACAGAAGAAATTTGTCTGGTTTGGGGTCTGTGATAAAATCTGGTCATGTACTCTTCGTAAAATGTCTAAGACATTGGGATTACCCACTGCCTCTCCCTGACAGATAAATGTGGCACGGATTACATGTCCTTGTGCACACACACACACACACACTCACTCACACATGTGGGTAACTTCTAAGACTAACTTTCACTGGGAATCTCTCAAGGGGATTGAATTCATAAATAATTCATACCCCTCTCTTCTCTAGCTCCATCCCACCTGCATGCGCTCAGCAGTCTCCGAAAATCTAAGTGGAGAGAAGGCGAGTTTGCATCGGGGTGGCGGCGGAGATAAGGGACAGACACTTGTTATCTAGAGATTTGTCTTTGCACCTTGAGGTGATGCTTTGATTACTTTAGGTAAGAGCTTGCTTGATTTTTAATGGATTTGGGGGTATAGTTGCCCCTGTGTATCTCTGAAATGGGTACAAGTAGGAACAGTGTCTCTGTCCACAGAAGAAAAGAAAGTGGGCATAATGTGGAATGTCTCTGGAGCAGTGTGCAGCTGTACAGAGATGGTAGTGGGCGAAATTAAAACCATCCACAGAACAGCCTTCCCTGCACAGTTCTCATTCCTCATCCTCCAGTTCGGTCCACCCCCACCTCCAGAACGAACCTAAGGTTGGGGGAGAGCTAGAGAAGCTAGTGATTAAGAACTAGTTTTGAGGAATCCACTTCATCTTACCTTTTCCTATTGTTAATCCTTCTCTTTGATCATTTTCTCCTTATAGAAACAAAACCAAGCAAACTTAAAAATCATTTGTCAGCCTATTTTACTTTCCTTTTCGCTTTCTATTACAATTCTCATTTCAGTATATTGCTTGACCATGATTCTGAATTGCCCCATGGTGTCTCCTGTGCTTTACTAGGGATTCAGACGCCTTTTAAAGAAGCTAGATTTTTTCTGTAAGTAAATTCTTATAGGTAAAGAATGAAGACCAGTCTTTCTATTTGTTTTCTCTTTCTCAGAGAAAACAGAATCAGGGCCATAAGCATAATTGCAATTATCATTATAGCTTGGGGCAAAATCTATCCTGGATAAGAGATTCAGGGCACTGAAAAGAAATTGAATAAACTTATTTAACAGGTCACACATTTTCACAATTTTTTATTGGCACATTAAATATAATAAGTGCTTAACCTTATTTAGAGTTATTTATATTTCTATTTTGACAGGTTATTTGGTTTATCTATATTGAAATGACAGCTAATATGCATTGAGTTTTTAGTGTATGCTAAGCATTGTACCAAGTACTCTTAAAAAGATTCTTATTTAATCCTTACAATAAACCTACATTAAAAAGAATTATTATAATTCCCATTTTATAGTTGAGGAAACTTAAGTAAATTATTTTTATTCTTAAATAACTTGTTCAAGATCCCAAAGGAATAAAGATTTAGGTGGGAGAGTTGAACATTGTTGGTCACAACCCATAGGATGGGGTTAACTTCTGTAAACCTCATAAGAACCACATGTGTTTTGTACAAGATTATAATCACTAAAGTTAGCCTAAGACCAAACATAGGAGATGCTTAATAATAATTTACAAAACAAACCAAAATATAAACAATTTAAAATTTCCCAAAACTATGGTAAAATACACAAATAAAATAATAAATTGTGCTGTTATTTTACTTTGTCTTGATAATACATTCCCTTTTTCTTTCTAAATTATAATAATGATGTTTTCCCCGTGCTCTGCTCTTAACCTTTATACTCCTTAGGTGTTAAACTGTGTAAATCCCCAAAACTGTTTCTGAAAATTTTTTGATGAAACAGAAAATATAAGGAGAATACTTTAAATGCTACAATTTGTGTAATTACTTAAATACAGGATGGATACTCATTGCCCATATAATATCATTTTAAATCTTTCATAAGTTTAAGGTCTCTAGTATTCCATGTAAACTGGATTGATTGAATGGAAAAATGTACGCCACTGGAGTTTTTTTAAAGCCTGCACTTGGTTCCCCCCCAAAAAGAAAAAAAAGGTCCTTGTCGTCAAAAACCTCCTGTTTCTCAAGCACCAGTGATGTTTGCATCTATTTACATCAGAGTGAAACTGATAGGACTTTGTGCTCTGCAGACCACTAATGAGTTCTGCACTCTTGGACTAGTCATTTCATTTATTAAGTGATTGGCACATACGTGGTAGCATTCTGTTTGCTACTACTACTCCTGTAGACTCAGTTTAGTCGTACGCCTGGTTTCAAATCCCAGTTACTAATTGAGAAAGTTAATTAATCTCCCTAAAACTCAGTTTCCCTACCACTAAAGTGGGACACTCTGTACCAGGTATTGATACTTGGCTCAACATTTCAAATGTGTTATCTCACTTACCCACCCACCCCTGAACAGAAGCTATATAAGTATAAGAGGTAAGTATTATTATTGTCTCTGATTTACAGATTAAAAAAAACTGAGATTTACAGATGATAAGGAACTCGCTTTAGGTTAAACTGCCAATAGCATGCGATTCTAAGCCACAGCTATCCAGGTATCCAGTCACTGCTATCAAATACTATGCCACACTGACAGATCCAGATTGAAAGATTTCCAACCTTCTTCCTAGCTTTCAAATTTCATTATTCTACTTATATGAATTCTTTAGTGGTCACTATACTTTTATGCAATTCTTGCCTTCAACATAAGAAAAACAGTACCTGTGTCATCTTTGAGATGGCTAATCTTTCCCATGCAACCATGTCTTCTCATTCTTTCCCTACTTATTTGTTCCACCCTCTAAATGGTAATTTTTCATCTGTAGGCCTCACCACTAAACAATCGTGTTGATTACCTTTAATGTAGGAAATATTGCAAAATTCATTATGATTTGTACTGATTTCCTTTAGATAATACAGCTCATTTCAGAGCATGTATATAAAGTGTTGGTCGACACATTCATTAATTTGCCTTGACTTATATCCAAGGTGCTACCATCTGAATGTTTGTGTCCCCCCCAAAATTCAAATATTGAAATCTTAACCCTCAAAGATGATAGTACTAGGAAGTAGAGTCTTTGGGAGGTGCTTTGGGAAAGGGATTAGTGCCTTTATAAAAGAGACTCCAGAGAGATTCCTTGCCTCTTCCACCATGTGAGGACACAGCAAGAAGGCACCATCTATGAACAAGAAAGTAGGCCTTCACTAGACACCAAATCTGCTGGTGCCCTGATCTTGAAATTCCAGCCTCCAGAACTGTGGGAAATAAATTTCTGCTCTTTATCACCCACCCAGTCTGTGGTATTTTGTTGTAGCCGCTCAAAAAGACTAAGACACAGGTACCTTTAACAGTAGCTCCTAGTGAAGGAGTATATGTTCTAAGGATAGAAAATGGTTATTGGGTAATTGCTTTTCAGAAAACAAAATTTAAAAGTGTCTAATGTCTAACACTGAGTACTAGTTCAACTAAACCTTTGGATCACATAGAAAACATTTATAAATAAGTGAAGCAGAATCAGAAAACAATATGATAAAAGTAGGCATGATAGCATGTTTATTTGAAAATTTCTTCAAGACAGGGTACAATGGCCACGTAAAAACCTCACCCTGTGCTGTCAGCATGTTAACCACAAGCCATATGTGCCTATGTAAAAACTTAAGTAAAATTAAAACTAAACTTTCAAAGTTGCACTATCAATGTTTCAAATACTTAACCGTCAAATGTATGTCGCTCCCTTCATGAACAATGCAGATATGGAATATTTCCATCATGGCAGAAAGTTCTATTAGATAATGTTTATCTAGTCTAAGATGTCATTTAAATGTCATTTTAATGTGATTGTAGGCTCAAGCAGAGGGGTAGAGCAAAACAATTACTGTTAAAGATGAAAGAAAAAGAGAATACTAAAAATTAATCTGTACGTTGGTGACATTTACTTTGAAATCCCCCAACTTTCTTTCTATTAGTATTTTACATAGTTTGAACAAGTATAACAGGACTCCAAATTACTTTGTCTTTTGAACAGAAGACAGACAGGTCATTGTTTGGAGGATATGTCAGGCACACAGGACAGACACAAGCACAGAAAAATTTGTCATGAGAAAAAGTTTTTAAAATAGGTATTTTTAACAAAACACCTGTCTACTAAGGAATGTGATACAACCCATACATTCAAGTATAGGGTCTCTGGGAATGTGGCAGGTCTTTGTCTATTACATTTTTTAAAAATATGACCTAATTGAAAACCCTTGGCAGGACTCTGGGATGCATTATAGATGTAACATAAGGTTTTTAAAGTTAATTCAACATTGATTTACCACTAAAAAGATTAACGTTTACTCAATCAAATCATAGGCTCAACCCTTAGCCCTGAGTTTTGCCACGCTCCCAGGAAATCTGCTGCAGAATCTGTGGTAAGACCACAAGGCAACATCCAGGAAAATGACAGTAAGATCATCACAAGGTAGGAATGGTCAAGTGTGTAAAAAAGCAGGGTTAATTTTTCTGTAGAAATGTATCATACATACTTAAGCAGAAATCTTCATTTTTCTTCATGCAGTTCATTAATGTCTATAAAGCAATAGCACGGTATGTTAGAAAAAATTCTTCTAAAACCAAAAGGACAGTCATGATTAGAGCTGTTCTTTGCCTTTGGGGAGTAAAGAGAAGATAGGCGTTGAGAACACCAGGAAATCTGAGCTAAAACTAAACTCTATGATGCTGCATTTTCAGTTTTCTTTTTTGAGACGTGAGGGGCCATTCTTTGAATCTAGGGGGCCTAGTTAACGAACACTCATCACCTTGCATTTAGAGGCCAGCTTTTATGTATTTCCAGGTGTTGGTGCTTTGTTAAATCTGGAGTGCCCCCAAACTTATAAAGCCTAAGCATTCCACACCTGGTACGTTGGACACTGGCATATTAGTAAAATGTATGAATTTAGGGAATCGTGTCTTTTTTCTGAGTTTAGAATCCAACAGTGATAAAATCATTAGTGTAAGAAAACAAATATTCACAATAAGGAATTTTTCAAAGCAAATGTTTGATCCATTTATTTTTTACATCTAAAAAGCTACACAATAAAATTGAGGTTTCCTTTTTATTATATGTACATGTTACATGTTTATTGTGGTCTTGGGGATATCTGAGGGCAACTCCGTTTACCAGATGGCACTCAGTACCAGGAATTATATTTCAAACTTGAGAGAAAAAGGCTTCACCTGGTTGAATACTGCTTTCGCATGAATGTGGACATGTGTGTGCTGGGGGGTGCGGGGGGGGGGGGGAGTGTTTTTTCCTTATAATATTCTATACTGTACATAGCTCATCTGGTCTATTGGCCCTACTTATGAGTTACTTAAAGAGCTATTTAACTAATGCTATGATAGCATGGTCCCATATAACATAATAACCTTGGTAATTTTTTTAAATGACTGAATTTCTATCTAGTTTGTTTGTAAGGCAATGGGGTTTAGGTTGTTAAGCAAGCTTACCCTTAAATTCCTGATCTATGAGCCTGGGACTCCTTACTCTAAATGGAAGGGTCCTTGGCTGACTTCTTACCCCTTTCAAGTTTGGGAGTATTTGTACTCACTGGACCCCTGGAGACTTTACAGAGCCAAGTCCATCAGAAACATCACTTTTTACTGGCAATGCAGCGTTGAATATGAGGAGGCAAATTCATGGTTCCTGAAACTTTTTTTTTTTTAATTGCTAAATTTGTATGCTTTTTCAATTCACAATATTAGGAGAAAATAACAAAATTATGTAAAATGCCAGCCTTAAAGGACAGATGAAGTATGTTGCTGGATGCTTTAATCTAATCCTGAATGAAGGGAGAAAAATAAATAACTCTAGAATGAACCAAATGTTCTCACCCTGAAACTCTAAAACAGAATTCCACCTCATTTATTGAATAGGTGATGACATTTAGCAGGACACCCACAATGGAGAACACTCGATTATAGCTATCTTAAACTTTTATTTTTTATTTTTATGAATAAGAGAGGTTATAACCTCTTTTTAAAAGTAAATAAAATAATTTCTTTAGCTATTCTATCCAACCCCAAAACAATATATTTATCATAACATTTCTTGTGTTTAAAGGTATACTAATATTTTTTCCAGGTTTTAGGTTTTGTTTTGTTTTGTTTTCCCTGACTTTTTTGCTCAGAAACAACTTCCTAACTCTCCAAAGTGCTATTTCATGTTATGTTATTCATCATCTGACAAGTTAATTATCAGAAAAAAAAGTGTCTTGCTTAATTTTTAATTCAGGATTTCTATACAATATATAACCTTAAGGCCCTACAATTTAACATTCCTTATTATGGATTTATTTAATTCTTTCTTAATGTATGCAAAGACTGCAAAGTCAAGAGTAGCTAGTTCAAGTCCTAATTATTTCACTTACTGAGCAAACCTGGAAAAATTAATTCAATCTACTCATTGGCAAAATGATTATAATTAGGGTTGTAATAATTTTTTTAAGTGAAAGCAAGTTTATTCAGGGAGATACACACTGCATAGATAGTGGGTGGGCCATCTCAGAAGGCAAGAGTCCCCAGAATATGGGGTGGTTAGTTTTTACAGGCTGGGTAATTTCATAGGCTAATGAGAGGGAGGATTATTCCAACTGTTTTGGGGAAGGGGAGGAGATTTCCAGGAATTGGGTCATTGCTCAGTTTTATAAGACCCTGAGGTGCTTCATAGGCCTTTAACCCATCTTCCTCTCCACCTCCTTTCTTTTTTTTTGTTTTTAATTTTTTAAATATTTATTTATTTATTTAGGCTGCGCCAGGTCTCACTTGCAGCATGTGGGATCTTTAGTTGCGGCATGTGTGTGGGATCTAGTTCCCCGACCAGGGATGGAACCCGGGCCCTCTGCATTGGCAGCGCAGAGTCTTACCCACTGGACCACCAGGGAAGTCCCCTCAATTTTTGGCCTTTTATGGTCGGCCTCAGAACTGTCCTGGTGCCTGTTGGTGTGTCATTTAGCATGCTAATATACTACAGTGAGCATATAATGATGCTCAAGGTCTACTGGAAGTCAAGTCTTCTGCCATCTTGGGCCTAGTTTGTTCTAACCAGTTTTTGTCTTATCCTCAATGGCTAATAGTTGTGCCTTGCCCCCTTCCCTCCTGTCTCATTCCCCACTCAGAGATTTTACTTCCATAATCTTATGGGAAGCAGAGGGGCAACGGTCCGTCTTCTGTAGCTGTTTCAGGGCTGAGTAGGAACATCGACTCTGCCTGTCAGAGGGTAAAATTCTCTTGATGCCTGATCTGGGGGTCCAGGGAGAGGACAGCTTCTTGTAACAATTATTTATAATTATATTTATTTTATAATTATTAATTATAGTAATTGTTGCTGAATTGGTTGACTGGCCCCCACACCGAGGCCCTAGCCCCAGCCTAGACCTCCTTGTCTCAGCCAGGGAGGTACTTTTTCCAATTGGATTTGCACAGCCAATAATGAAACTGATGCTGAGACTAAAACAGCACAAGCTTTATTCGATGGCCAAAGAATTGAAAAGGAAGAACTTAGTTCGCAAATCAACTTCTCAACCCAATTTGGGCAGAGACACCAAATTTATAGGAGGGTTGAGGTAAAGGGGGGGGGGGGGCGGGAAATTGGAAGGAATAGTCATGACTTATCACATGGGTGTGGTTTGGACCCGGAACTGCTGCAACCCTCCTTTTCAGTCCTTGCTTGGGCTTTTCTGGTTGTTGTCATAGCAATTGTCAACTGTCATGGCACTGGTGGACGTGTCATTTAGCATGCTAATGTGTTACAATGAGTGTATGAGGCTCAAGGACTACTGGAAATCAAGTCTTCCACCATCTTGGGCCTAGTTGGTTCTAATCAGTTCTTGTTGTTTTCTCTTTGCAGCTTCCTCTTGAAATTTAGGTAAGAGTAATTGGTTTCCATGCAAGCGAGAGGCAGGGGTATGATGCTGGGGCAATAGCCTTGGGAACGTAGTGATTAGCAAATAGTCATACAAAGCACATGGGAAATATTTAGGAATGCAATACAATTTTAATTATTATTGTCCTTTTAGATGCTCTTGTCATTTAATATCTCAAACAGAAAATACCTAAATTAAAATTCAGAGTGAAGACATGTTCTTGGCATGATGATGTTAGGAAAACCCCTAGTATTTAACAGTTATTTAATCCGAAGTGTCTGTTAATATTTTGTGATAAATTTTAAGTGGCACTAAATATGAATTTAAGTTTTCCATATGTATCCATGTATTAACTAATCTAGGGAAGTAGAAGGAGCCACAGAATTCCATATTATAAAGTAATGCTAGTGAAAATTAAATATAAGTAAAATAATTTGATAATTTAAAATGTAAAAAGTTTTGGGCATGCTCAACTTTGCATTGGCATCTTGCTTGGATAAATGTCATTAAAATAAATTCCTTGAAGTTACTTAAGGGAAATACGGCATCAAGAAACTAACAGTATTTGTGTTCTGTTCCATTAAATCAGTAAAAAAGGCATTAAATGCCAGCATGCTTTATCCAAAAGATTCTTATCAACTCCATTTCTCAATGATAAAACGTTCACTGCTTTTTTCCTATTTCCAAGTAACTCAAGCTACCCACTCATTTTACATTCAAGTCTACAGAGGAAATGGTTGAATAGATATTGTCCACCTTGCCAGTTAGAGCCTACAGCAATGTCTGGAATATCTTAGTGACTACCAAAAACTATTTAGATTCTGAATAAGCTTTATGAATTTTCACCTAACATATCCAAAATTTTTGATGTTTGTCTTCAAACAGCATGACAAAATAGTAGTAAATTCACCATTTAATTTTATGCACATAGGCTTACAGATACACACGTGAGTGCATAAATAAAATCTATTGGTCAAAACTACCATAAACTCCTCTAAGGAAAGCCAGTTTACCATTTAGTAGGCCGCTAGATTTTTAAGTGACCCAAAGTCTGCTCTTTACAAAAAAGAAATTTAAACTGAAAGCAAAGTTCTACTTTTGTAGAACACTCAAATATCCCCTATTCTCTGACCTACATCTTTAGACATTGATTTAAGACAAAACCCAAGATCTATGTCCGTTGATGCTCTATTGAGATTGATTTCAGCTCTAATAAATACTATCTTAATAGTACATGATTTGTAATAGCAGAACTTAGGAACTATTTACATGCATCAACATTAGATTTATTTTTGATAATTTAACAACATCCAATGACATGTCTATAAGCATGTACTTATAATAAATTCTAAATAGATATCTTTGAATCTTTTGACTTGAAATCTTTTCCTTCAAAAGACTATATATTTCTGTAGTCATAGCCAGGTCTTGTAAATTTATGTACAAGTGATGTCTGTTTCCAAAACCCAAAACACACTTTCCTTGTATCTTTAATATATTGCTTTATAAATCTTTCCATTCATTGATTCAAAACATTTATGGAGCACTCTGCTAGGTGCTAAAGATGCCACAGTGATTATACGTGTTGTGGTAGGCAGAAGAATTGCTCCCAAAGATGTCTGTGTCCTAATCCCTCAACCCAATGAATATACATAGCAAAAGAAACTTTGCATATGTGATTAAGGTTACGGAGCTTTTGATGGGAGATTATGTTTGGTTATCAAAGTGGGTGCTATCTCATCACAAATGTCCTTTAAATCAGAAAAACTTTCCCAGCTATTTCAGAGAGAGAACCATGATGACTGATGAAGAGTCAGAGAAGTGCAAATTGCTGACTTTGAAGATGAAGGAAAGGGGACACAAGCTAAGGAATTGGGGTAGCCTCTTGAAGCTGAAAAAGGCAAGGAAACAGATTCTCCCCTAGAACCCCCAGAAAGAACACTGCCCTGTTGTTATCTTGATTTTATCCTAGCGAAACCCATGTCAGACTTCTGACTTACACTAACTGAGGTAATTAATTTTATTGTTTAGGCCACCAGGTTTGTAGTAATTGGTTACAACAACAATAAAAACTAATACATATGTGTATGTCTAACCTCCCTGAGTAGTTTGTAAACTCTTTAAAGGTGGGAGTTAAGCCTTACATTTCCTTGTATCTTTCCAAATTAGCTTTGGAAAGGTAATTTGGAAAGATGCTTTCACTTCATATGTGTTTTCACTTAGTAAGTATTCAAGAAATCTTGATTGAATGATATAATATAGAAGTTAAAAAAAAAAAAAAACACCGTCTGTACTAACCAGTCTGTGATGGCAATCTTAACCTCATAGTGGTTTCTGCCTTGCCCTGTGCAATAATGCACTAACTGCTCTCTGAGAGAGACATTTTGCAATGTGCTGTCTATTCAAGTAATCAGGAGAAAGCACAAAAAATCACACTTGACAGTGCAGGAAGATTAGCAAACAATACTGCTGTTTTGAAAGACAGAGATCTGTATGTTTGAAAGGGGAAGTTGCAAAACTATCTTTTCCTTTATCTATTCAGATTCCTAAGGAAGGAGGATTTTACAACTAGTATTATCCTTGTTGGAGACTCTTTTATATGTCTGGCACTCCTCCAGTCCAAGTTTATCTGATACCCTAAAACTTCCCAGAGCCTCCTCTGGGATGTGAATCCAAAGTTCTTGTGCAAAAGTAACTGAAAAATTGACGTAGCAGTGCAAAGAAAAAGCCAAATAATTTGTTAAAAAAGAGCAGAAAAATAGTTATAGGAATTACACAAAGTCTGTCAAACACAGATGGATTTTGCTAAAAAGCCTGGCCACATACTCTAGGACCTATGGGTGTAAAGTGGGTAATTGAAAGTATTTTTATCCCCTCCAACCCATTTACTGTTTCTTGGATGACTGTTGTATTTACACATCTTATTACAAACATAAAATCATATGTTAAAACCTACTCCAATTCTTGCACCTGCTGGGAAGTAACATTAATAATCTTTGACTGCCCAATGTACTAATAGATATGAGACCATACAAAGGAAAGGAGACATGATCCCCATCCAAAGGATGAATTATCTTCTACCAATAAGCCTAACAATGATAACCTGAGAGAGCCACTAGAGATATATTACATTATTTCATGTATTTTTACATTTCATTTTGTGTTTCCATTCTTTGTATTACATTTCCTGTGATTTTTAAACTGTTGAGTAATCAAGTAGAGCTGGGTTTATTCTCTTCCTTTCTTCCTCACTTATCCTAGTTTTTGGTCATGATGATGGCTAGTCAGTACTATCCATCCATTTCCAGTTTCTGCAGCCTTAATATTTTCACTGTATTTTCTAATTAAAAAATAACTAGACATGCCATTTTCATTAATTTAAGAAATGTGCATGGGAAATCACCAGGTTATCTCCCTTATTGATTTTGCCGTAAGTAAGTTAAATGCATTAACTCCAGATCATAAATAATAATAAACATGTTTGGGAGCACTATTCAAAACACAGCTGATTCACTTTGTTGTACAGCAGAAACTAACACAACATTGTAAAGCAATTATACTCAAATAAAAATGTGAAAAAAATAATATGAGAAAAAATAATTTAAAAAATCATCACAACAGGGGCTTCCCTGGTGGCGCAGTGGTTAAGGATCTGCCTGCCAATCCAGGGGACACGGGTTCGAGCCCTGGTCTGGGACGATCCCACATGCCGCGGAGCAACTAAGCTGGGGTGCCACAACTACTGAGCCTGCGCTCTAGAGCCTGCGAGCCACAACTACTGAAGCCCGCGTGCTTAGAGCCCGTGCTCCGCAACAAGAGAAGCCACCGCAATGAGAAGCCTGCGCACTGCAACGAAGAGTAGCCCCCGCTCGCCAAACCTAGAGAAAGCCTGCCTGCAGCAACGAAGACCCAAGGCAGCCAAAGTAAATTAATTAATTTTTTTTAAAAAGTATGAGGCACAGAGTTATGTGAAATAGTATGTTTGAAAAATATAGAAGATTTTTTTTTAAAAAATCACAACAGACATCTGGATAGGTACTATTATTATCTCCACTTTACAGATGAGGGTCTGAGTTTTACTACGTACAACTAGTATATGGCAAATATAGGATTGGTACCCAAGCATTCTGCTTCTGAAGCCTACATTACTAGCCTCTCTCAAAACAAAACAAAACAAAACAAAACAAAAAGAGTAATATACTGCACGGTAGTCTAAGGACAAAGGATAAAGGGTTTCCTCTAATTTGAACTTGAATTAAATGTGGAAAATGGGGAGAAACCTGTCCATTAATGTAACTGATTTCTCCATCGGGTAGGTGGCAGTGGGATTAGTCACTTCTCTTAATCATTACTCAGGACTGCCCCATTCCTGTGTACGTCTATATAACTTTCCATTTTTTCTGAACCCTATTAGTGGTTACAGGTTTCTTCGATATTGAAATAAAATATTGATTCCAAAATCCCAGTTACCCATTGTTGCAAACGACACCTTCAACTAGTAGTCATTCATCCCCTCTTACTTCTTCAAAGACAAGAAATCCACCATCATTTTAGGTAGCTCTTTCTGTTGTTGAGCATTTGTACCATTAGATAATTCTCTTTCACCTTGATCTGAAGTCTACCATTTATAACTTTCACGTATTTGGTCCTGATTCTGCCTCCCGGAGCCAAAAAAATAAAACTACTCCCATTCAAACACATAAAGATGTGTACTGCTTCTTTAAGCAGTGCACCTTATTCCAATCCTTTCAAACACTCACTTCAGCTTTTTCTTAAGTTCAACTGCCCTCTTAAATCACCAAGTCCAGAGGAGAAGGTAACACCATAAACATGAACCAATCCACACAGAGTGAAACTCAGATTAACTCTATTCATGAATTAAAAACTAAAGAGATGTCAATTGGATTCAATTCTTATAATGTAGGCTCTGCCATCTATTGACAAACTATTATGTGCCCAGAACTGGGAAAGAATTTTGTATAACACCATACCATTTAACCCTGCTAACAACCCCAGGAGATAGATACTGTGGGGATCGAAGCATACCAATTCTATCCAGATGCAAATTTTCCTTCTCCACATTTTGCTCACTGTGGTCTCTCAGTGCCCACTCAGTATCACTTCTCCAAGCAGCCTTGTGAATATTCACATACTTCATGGATATTTAGGAACAATAAAATATAAAATGTGCATAAATATATTTTATAGGAGTATTAAAACGACGTAGTAAAACTATTCCCACATAATAAATCCTCATAAATGCAGTAATTTTAAACGGTTATTTTCCCATGTAATCCATTCTCTAACTCATGCTTATAAGGTTATATCAGCTCGTATATTTACATATGATTTATGTAATATTTATAGATAAATATTTGGTGTTAGAATTTCTATCTTTTGTTCAAAATTGAAATCCACCATAATTAGGAAAAGTGCATATCATTAAGTAAATGCTGTTTGGAACACAAAAATTAAAACAACTATGCAAAAAGTATTCATAAATCACAAAGAAAAGCCTTTGAAATATTCACCCACATTTAAAACTAAAGATCCTGTTTTTTAACTGGAATAAAATTTAATTATGATACCATTAGGATCAGGAATAACTGTCCAATAATGTGTTTTAAATTAAGAAAATGACACCTTACACTCTTTCACATCTACTCCAGGAACCCCTGATCTTCATAGTTCACAAAAATATAAACAGACTTGTCAGACCTCACTAAATTTATTAAGGTTTGGCAAAATGCCTGTGGGAGAAAAAATCATATTTCAGAATAAAGTTTAAAATGAGTAAGAAAAATAACCTCTTGAAAGTCAAGCAGCAGAGCAAAGCAGGTTGCAGCTAACTGGTGAAATAATGAGTTCCTTTAGTATTTATCTATCATATGCTTACCATTCTTTTTTTTTTTTTTTTTTTTGAAACAAAGTTCTAAAGCAGATTTACTGCAACCTGAGTTCTGTTCATTCTGGCAGATGTAATCAAATTCTTACTGAAGTAAATCTGTGTTATGAAAATGAGGAAGAAAGATGAAGGTAAACATCTTAACTAGATGATTCTGTCACATACACTGCTTCTTAAAATTTGTTTTCACCTAAAACTTGAATCTATATAGAACTTGGTGAATCACTCCTGTATTACTGGACTTTAGGCATGGAACATTAGACTGCAGCTGTTTCAAAATAAACAGTAAAACAATGGATAAGAAGTCTTTCATAACATTTATAGAAGTAAAATACATTTAAATCACCATTCTTTATTAATAAATTAAGAAAATATTAATGAAAAATGAATGCACATGTATAAATATTTACTCAAAATGTGTGCAGAGAAATTACTGTGTTGCTTTTATTTACCAAGATTTTGATAACTATTCATTAAAGATTTCTGGAAGTATAATATTTTAAAAAGATGAGTCCATTTTAAAATTTAATGACTCAATATATTTAAGAATGAAAAATAATTGTTTTCAATAGAATAAAAATTACCCAAGGCCTTACTAATGTGGTACATTAATTGTGTTCATGATTAACCTAATTTTCTGCTACTATGTTTAAAAATGTGCATAGGATCTACTCATGTAAAGAGAGGATATGAATTTTCTAGATGGATCTATAATTTAAAATAATTGTTGTTAATGACAGAAAGGAAAATGACTTCTGAAAGAAACAGAATTGTTTTGTAAGTTCTTTATTTTAATTCTTGAAATAAAAACAGAGAAGTCAGTTTTTTACCTCCCATTGAATATATCATAACAACAAAGACATTCAAGATAAAATAGTCAAAACTCAAACAAATTTGGAGACTAAACTAACTATAAAGTACACAGTTACCCCACGAGTTACAAATTGAGTATAACTTTCACTAAAATAAAATTTTAGTGGTAGTAATTAAAATGTAATCTTAATTTTCTGCCAAGAGAAATATTGTTTTCATTCTTGCTAATCTTTTCCAGCTATTGAACTACCACTAATGTTACACTTATCTCCACATAGAGCCACTGATTTCAGAGGAAAATGATAATATGTAACAGGCCAAATAATGTGTTCTGATGTAGAGAAGGATAATTCCACTTAACTGTTCAGATGTAGCATAGATTATTATATTTTTTCTACTGTTATTATATATTTATTATACTATGTAAATATGATCCAAAAAGCACATGCAAATTTGTATTTCACACATTACCATTGAAACATTTCAGGAATGTTAGGGGCCAAAAGCAAAATTACTATAAATTTTTAACGTATTACTTATTTTTGAATAAGAAAGACTAAAGATAGAGTCAATAACTTAGCATCTAACTAGGCCCTACATATTTTTGTTATCTCTGAAATTAATCAGTGAATACAATTTGATTTTTTATCCTGTATCACAAATGTTCACCACAATGCAATTTTCTCACTTGGTTTTTATATTATTCTATCATACTATGTGCTTTTCTTTTTCTTTTTCATTGCATCAGTTTTGTCCCACACACCATGTCTTTGGCTGCTCCCCAGAGTTTAGTCTTTCATTTTGTTCTTATACCTAAATACCTTTTCACAGAAAACTGCTTTATAGTCATGCCTCAACTCCTTAACGCCAAGTAATAAGCTTCACTAATTTATGAATCCTCAGTATTTAACTCAGAGACGCACATACATTTTGGTTTAATTATTTACATTTATTCCTTCTTTCCTTCACTTATTTTTTCTATAAAAAATTATTGAGTGCCTTTCTTGCAATAATAGTTCTAGGCTCTGAAGATACACTGGTAAACAAGATAAGCAAAGGCCCCTGGTCACCTGGAGATTATATTTTAGTGGGAAAAGACAGCATACAAGTAAATAAATAATGATTAAGGGTATTTCAGAAATAATAAGTGCTAGGAGAACATAAAAACACGGTGATGGGTAGGTAGGAATGGAAAATTTAGATTGGACTAAGGAAGGCTAAGTGGGAGAGCTAACAAGAGAGTTAAGACCAGAATATCAAAAGGAAATAGCAGGTATAATTTCAAAGCTGTATTTCCAGAATAAGCCTGTCACATGACCTACCCTCTCAATTATCTTTAGTTACCTTCTGGTCATCTCAATAAAATATTTGTATATCAACTCAGAGTCAGTTTAACAAATCACCATATTAACTTCCTCTTTAAACTTGCTAACCCTTTTACCTTTAAAATGTTTTTGATGACGTTACCATTTTTCATATCAGGTTCAGAATCTTGAATTAGCTGACACCCACATCCTTTCTTTTCAGGAAGCATCAGCCAATATTCTTTTGCCATGCTCTCCTATCTCTCTTCTTACTTCCCTGGAAATGTCAGCCTAGACTAGTTCCATGACTTCCTTAAAACAATTTTTCATCTGTAAAACAGAAGTAATGATTGTATACACTTCTAGAGGAAATAACAAGGGTTTTGGAAAGAGGTAAACAAATTTAAAATGTAGCTCACCACTTATTAGCTATGGCCTCAGAAATGCGACAACTTGTTTTTTATCTCTTTTTTTTTTTGTCTTTTTTTGTGACAACTTATTTTACTTCTTAAAATTTTTTTATTGAAATATAGTTTTTAAAAATAAATTTATTTATTTATTTATGGCTGAGTTGGGTCTTCGTTGCTGTGTGCAGGCTTTCTCTAATTGCGGTGAGCGGGGCTACTCTTCGTTTTGGTGCACGGGCTTCTCATTGCGGTGGCTTCTCTTGTTGCGAAGCATGGGCTCTAGGTGCGTGGGCTTCAGTAGTTGTGGCTCAGGGACTCTAGAGCGCAGGCTCAGTAGTTGTGGCACACGGGCTTAGTTGCTCCGGGGCATGTGGGATCTTCCTGGACCAGGGTTCGAACTTGTGTCCTCTGCATTGGCAGGCGGATTCTTAACCACTGTGCCACCAGGGAAGCCCCTATTGAAGTATAGTTGATTTACAATGTTATGTTAGTTTCTGGTGTACAGCAAAGTGATTGAGATATATATAGAATATACATATATTCTTTTTCATATTCTTTTCCATTATGGTTTATCATAAGATATTGAATATAGTTCCCTGTGCTATACAGTAGGACCTTGCTGTTTAACCATTCTATATATAATAGTTTGCATCTGCTAATCCCATACTCCCAATCCATCCCTCTCCCTCCCCCCATCCCCCTTGGCAACTACAAGTCTGTTTTCCTTTTTTTTTTTTTTTTTTTAATTGGGGTACAGTTGATTTACAGTGTTGTGTTAGTTTCAGGTATACAGAAAAGTGAATCTGTTATACATATACATATATCCACTCTTTTTTAGATTCTTTTCACATATAGGCTATTACAGAGTACTGAGGAGATTTCCTTGTGCTATATAGTAGGTCCTTATTAGTTATCTCTTATATATAATAGTAGTGTGTATGTGTCAATCACAATCTTTCAATTTATCCCCCACCATGTAACCATAAGTTTATTTTCTACATCTGTAACTCTATTTCTGTTTTGTAGATAAGTTCATTTGTAGCCTTTTTATAAGTTCCACATATAAGCAATATCATATTTGTCTTTTTCCATCTGACTTACTTCACTCGGTAGGACAGTCTCTAGGTTCACCCATGTTGCTGCAAATGGCATTCTTTCGTCCTTTTTTATGGCTGAGTAATATTCCATTGTATGTATGTACCACATCTTCTTTATCCATTCCTCTGTTGATGGACATTTAGGTTGCTTCCATGTCCTGGCTATTGTAAATAGTGCTGCAATGAACATTGGAGTGCATGTATTTTTTCTAATTATGGTTTTCTCTGAATATATGCCCAGGAGTGGGATTGCTGGGTCATATGGTAGCTCTATTTTTAATAGATTTTTAAAGGATCCTCCATACTGTTCTCCATAGTGGCTGTACCAATTTACATTCCCACCAACAGTGCAGGAGGGTTCCCTTTTCTCCACACCCTCTCTGTGACAACTTATTTTAATCTCAGTTTCCTTATCTTATAAAAAGAGAATTCATAAAATAGAAATGGTGTACTTGCTTCACAAGAGTTTTATAAAGAATAAGGGGAAGATATTACACTAAAAATCCTGACAAACAGTTAATGAGTGTTAAGCAAACTTCCTTGTCCTTTTGATTGTGGAACTGAAGGAATTAATATAGAAACTACTTTCCTGATGATGTAAAATATTTTGTCAGGTTTTTTCGTTTTGTTTTGTTTTGTTTTGCTCTTATCTTCCCAATGTCACCATCTGATTCAAATCCTCATCTCTTCTTACTTGAATTTTTCTCTAATTTTTGGCTGTTAAGTGAAAACTTCAGAATCCTTCTGCCTTTAGCTCTCTTACATCAAGCAAATGGAAATTGGGACACTGGAGCATACAGCCTGGAGATTTTGACTGGAATTGGTTACAGGAGACAGAAACTGTCATTGAGAAGAGTTGTGGCAGTTCAAGTATCATTTGATTTTACTCCACCAGAAATAGTCCCTTGGGAATGAAGGCCTAAGCCCAGTGCAAGTTAGAAGGAGGATTCCAATCTCCATTAGAAGGAGAAACTTCTCCATTTAACTGTGATCTCCTGAAGGTCAAAGCCAGATCTCATTCACCTCAGTATCACCAGTGCCTAGCATAGTTCCTAGAACATGGTAGGTGCTTAATAAATGTATTTATTTTCAAGTGATGCTGATATAGTCTTGAGTAAGTTTTCAAATAAGAGGAGGATGTATTACTGAATCTGAAACTTCATCATACTTCCCATGATTGAGTTTCTAAGGGTGCAGAGGTTCACATGGGGAAGTCTGTGACCCCTGGCACCGTGTGGTTTGAGTGACTGGTTATTCTGAAAGGACTGCAGTCACTGAGCCAATTGGGAAGGGAGTCCTCGCCTAGTCCTGTAAACCCCACACCACCCCCTGTGATCAGGAGCCTGGCAGCTTCCTCTGCAGATTTTGCCAGCAGAGTGACTATAATATCATGGAGCAGGTCATAGCCCTCAAAGATCAAGAGAGAATCTGTTTTTGAAGCTATCATTCCTTGCACTGGGAGGTCCAGCAAAGAGGGTCTTTTGCTCTGGTCGCTTTATTTGTTTTTGGTTTTGTTTTGTTTTGTTTTTGCTTTTTTTAAAAAAACCAGATTCAAGGCCAGAGAAGTGTATTGCCCATAAAGTTACCCCAGAACTTCATGCCAGAGGAATTTCTGACAAAATGAATGGTTTCAAATGCAACAGCTTGCTACCAAGTTCCCAGTTTGTGATCTCCCTGGAATCTGCAGTTTCAGATTAACCCTCAGCTGAAAGCCCCTCATTCTGATGCCTCTGCCATCACAATAGTCTGCTCCAATCCTAGGGACCCTCCAGGCTGGGTAAGCTAATTTGGACAACTAGATGTGTGATCATACTGAAAAGCCATCTTGTTGTATTCCTTCCAAATATACTTTGTAAAGAATGTAAGGAAAAAGTAGCAAAGCCTCTTTAAATACCCAAATTCAAAAAACAGCAGAAGGAACACAGTAAGTTTTACTGAGTAACTGAAGTGATTACATGCAAAGCACTTTCCCATAATCAAGGAGTTTCAAAGGAGGGTAGAGGTGATTGACAGTGTTGGCCACCCTTGAAACTACATCCTGATTGGAGGAAATAATTACAAGCAGGGAGAAAGAGACCCAGTACTCTACATTTCTTTATTTTCAGATCTAATCTGGCAGAAGAGAGACAATTGTGGAAAATAAACTTTCGAAAGTTTAAAATCTTGTTCTTGGGGAACAAGAAAGTAGGAGTCCCTGATATATCAATGACAGATTTCCTTTTCCTTTTTTCTTTTTTAATTCATTTACTGAACACCTACTATGCTCCAGATTGTAAGAAAGGTTAAAGGATATCATGTCATGAAACCCATTCATGTGAACTGTAAACCTAAAAAAAGACATAAGCTGTCATTGTGGATATTAACTTTTCAAGAAAAGTGATTAGGGCAAAGAAACAAGCCATGAGACTGGATTAAGCTTGCTGTGTGTCTGCCAGAATGTACATCTGTATCCACATATGTGCAGATAGATGCAGAGCAATTTCAGTTGAAGCAGGCATGGTGTCACTTGACTCCAAGAATTTTAGAGTTCAGGAGAGCACTTGGAAGCCACTGGGCTTGAGGAGTGTTCATGCATCTTTGTCTGCTGTTGGTGCTTTGGCCTTTCAGAAGGAGCCAGGCTGTCTTCTTGATATCTTTGAAATGCATCCTCCTTTTTACCCTCTAACTTGTTTTTACACTCCAATGCTCCTACCTTCAATTCTTGATTTTTTTCTTTTCTTCTCTTTTTTTCTAAAAAAGCAAAAACCTGACCATCTTCCCTGAAGATTCCCAGATTCACATTTATCTTTTGATTTCCCTCATTCGTCTGTGGTAACTACTAAAAGTACAGTATTTAATTGTATACATTTTTATTACTTACTCAATGTATGAGTTTCTCATAAGTCTCAAGAAGCTCTTGAGATAATTATCTACATCTTTTAAAAAAATTATCATGAGTTCACAGTCTTTGGAGTCAGCTTGAGAAGACTAGAATCCTGGCTCTACCACTTTTTGCCATGGCCTATAAGTAAGCTACTTACCGTCCCTATGCTTCATTTTCTTCATCTATAAAATGGTGATAATACTAGCATTTACTTTTTATGGTTGTTTTAAGTGTTAAATAAAATAATAAATGTACAGTGTTTAGCACAGTGCCTGGCATGTATTACATACTCAATACATTTCAGCTATTATTGTTATTGTCAGTACTATAATTATTTTCTCAGGAAAATCATACTAAATGGAATTCTGTTGAATAAAAATTAGAATAGGTCTATGTTCCACATTCTTTCCCAAAGAGAAAAATGGAAACTTTTCAGAATGTCACCCATTCACAAGAATGCATTGCCACAGCCAAATGGGAAGGAACTAGAAAATCCTGAATGGAACTGGCTAAGCAGAAAGTATATTAGACTAAACAACGAGCCTGGTGGTGTAGGGGAATAAGGCATTAATAAAAAGAGCATTGGCTTTGAAAACCCTGGTAACCCATGGTCAAGTTGGATGAGCAGAAAGTGACGCAGCCCAGCTGCCTTCCTCACCACGGCTTTGTCCATGTTGCAAGCATTTTCTTTTGATAGATATAATATCAACAGTATTTAATCCTACCTCTAAGTATTCCATTCCATTTTATGATTAATCATTCCCTAAGGTCCTTAGTGGATTTTGTAAATTAATTATAGTTGGCAGAATTTAATTGGTCTAGAAACAAATGTGGAACTTGGATGTTTTTAGAGACACAGATAACCAACTACTCTTGGTGTAGGAGCTGGTCCACCAGTTCTATTTAATCTTGTACATTTTTCTAATTTGGTTGACATTCTCTCAGCAATCTTGTTAAGTAAATATCTTGGCTATTGGTCCAACACCATCTTATGTGTAAAAAGAAGCTACTTTATAAATAACTGAAATTTTAACTATTTCATCCCATATGTGACATACAAGATAAAAGCAAAATACTAAACCCCCTTTTTAAGAATATAAATTGTATAAATTGCATAATCCACTAAATACATTTGTGATCACAAAAGTAAGTAAATTTCCCCAGGCTCAATATATCATGGACATTATTGGGGGCAGAATAGAAGAGAGAATATTTTTAATTATTATTTTTAATAATTTCAGTTATTCTCCCTATTTTTAGAAGCCGAAGAATCATAGGACAGAATTCAGCCACTCATTTAACATATATTTGTTGAATTCTCTCTATGGTCCTAACAGTTATAATCCTCTGGTATGCAAAAAATTATTTATGTTTTATTATATGTGTCTATATAGTAGATGTATGCATATATGATCTATAGGATATGATATTTATATATAATAAATGTATATGATATATAATAAATATATATATAAATATACATATCAGCCAGCAACTACAGAGATCTTTTTACGTGCTGGAAATTGCTCAAAGCACTTTACCTATTTAATATTTCCAACAACTGATGAAATATGTATTATCTCCCATTTTGTAGATGAGTAAACTGAGACAGAGATGTTAAACAAATGTCCTATACTCATACAGCTATTAGTGGTTATAAATCTAGGTCATCTCTATCCACAGAAGATGGATGAATACAAGAATATTAACCATGAACAGAACTTTTAACCAGGAAAAGAAGAATAGAATACTGCATTTGTTTTTGCAAAGTTCTTAGCTGTTGATGGCAACAATTTCCTTTCTTCTGAATTTGAACAATAGGAGTTAATGTTCAAGAGAAACATTTTAATCATTACTGATAAAGCTGATTTCTGTCCAGTCCTTAAATCATTCTTGCGTTGGTAGTACAGTAGAGAGAGGTCTTGATCATAACACTTGGCATTTATATGTAGTTTATTAAAGATTATTTAATGGTTGTAACATTCCAAAAAAGAAACTTTTGAAAAAGATTCTTCAGCTCCAGTTTGAAATTTTACTTGCCTTTTTTTTTTTTTTAATTACACCAAATTACTTCCTAAGCAGCAAGGCAAATGTTATTTTGCCCATTTAAAAGATCAGAAAACTGTAGTATAAAGAGGTCAAGGAACTAACCACTTCCCACTACATTGGACTGAGATGAGTCTAAAGGCCAGATCTCTTCATTCCTACTCCAACTTTCCAGCCACTTCGTGCTTCCTTCCCACATCAAAGAGTGCCTAATATTCTAAAAACAAATTATAATTAACCACTGGGTTTAGATAGTGGTGGATGATGTTGTCCTCCCACCCAGTGTGTGCCCTTCCCATACACCCATCCACTGTGTGATTTCACTTTCAAAATCCAGCACCTGTGCCTCTTCCTCTGAGGGTGACTGCAAGGGCTTAGGAATTTTATCTCTAAATGGTAAGCAATCCTGAGGGTTCCCAAGCTCCCTTTTGCCTGGGGCAGTAACCCTGAGGCACATCCTAAACTTCTGAGTCCCTCTACAGCATCAGGCTGAAGCTACACTCTGGAGGATTTTGCCTGAGATGCTTCTTGGTTTGGCTTATTTCCCTACCTTGTCCTGCTTCTCCTCTCCTTTCCCACTTTATCTGAGGTTCCTCCTTAATAAATCACTCATACCTGTATCCTTGTCTCAGAGTTTGCCTCTCTGGAACTTAATCTAAGACAGATGGTATTTGTTTATTAATATTAATAATATTATTGTTCTCATAATAATTAACTTTTTGCTTTCTGTACAGTCCCATGACTACAATACTATTACATCACATCTCTACCTCTTCCTGAGATCTAGATTTGAGTTGCTAACTACTGAGCACCATCTATGTGGATATTTTGAAAGTCCTAAAGTCCAAAAGTGACTGTATCTTCTCCATACACCCTCACTGCCTTTCCTCCTTATCTCTGTTAGTGGGAATTTCTTAAGGAAGAAACAGCAGTCATTTTAACTTTTTCCTTCTTTTTTTACCTTTTTATATTAAATCTGTCCCCAATATCTACCTGTTCATGCATTTCTTTTCAAATAACCTCTATTACTCTTCTTTACTACTTAGTTTACATTCTCATCACTTCTTTCTTGTACCACTCTAATAATGTTCTACATTTCTCCATTGTCTCCATTATCTATCCTCAAATTTATTCTACACCAGAATGATCTCAAAATATGATCATGTTATTTCTTTGCCTGAGGAACTGATGTGAATGTTGATATTTTAGTTTTAGCAGGTAAAACTTGGTTTGGTTCAGACCACAAGTTCTGATCAGCCTTCAGTGAGTAAGCCTTCAATGTCAGTTTCTTTTTTTCAAAGACTTTACCAGTGATATTTGTATCAACCCCATGTGTGTATCACCAGTGGCCAGTCTGCAATCTTGGTGGTGGTCTGTCTCTTAATTCAGTTCTCAAAGTCTAGTCGGCTGTTAGATCCACATGTACACAGCTTGGTGGTGAACCCAACCCAGTTCTAATCAAAATCTCCAGTTTCATCTCATGGCAAATTCCTCCACTCAGGGAAATGCTCATCAGAACTACTGGGAAACTATAAATGTCCCATGCACTTAACTCAGAAGTGTCCATGGAGTGTCCCCTCTACCTGGAACACACTTTTCCCAGTTTATCTACCTCCTGGCTCTTTCTTCATCATTCTGTCTTATAATCCAACACCTTCACTGAATTATCTTCTCTGTCTTCACCAGACAAAAGTAGTTCCTCCCTCCTCATTTGTACAATGAACTGGTTACAATATTTGTCATGTGGCTGTCTCTTTCACTTTAGGCTCTTAGCTCCTTGAGGGCAAGGACTTTATTAATGTCATGTATTTTCAGTTTGAGGCACATACTAGAGGAATAAAACATGAATGTTGAAAAAACAAATGCTAAATATTTTGTGACTAAAGAATATATTTTTTAAAAGTTTTCTACTAATTCTGAGGTGTAGATTGATAGAACTGCTAGGTTACTTTCTTGAATTCAGAAGTTTGTTCAACCCCCATCCCAATTCCAGGAAGCCCATTAACCAATGTCCCTAGTACGAATGGTTCATCCACAGTCTGCTTGGACACAATATTTTGGGTTTCATTTCCTTGTTTGCAAATGGGGATAATTATATCTATCTCACATATAATATGTAAAACAAACAAACAACAACAACAAAACTCAAGGCATTAATCAGCTTTTACAAATTCAGATGTTACTGTTGGCACTAAAGAGTAACAGCAAGAGACGCAATGACCAGGGACTTCCCTGGTGGCGCAGTGGTTAAGTATCCGCCTGCCAATGCAGGGGACACAGGTTTGATCCCTGGTCCGGGAAGATCCCACATGCTGCGGAGCAACAAAGCCCATGCGCCACAACTACTGAGCCTGCGCTCTAGACCCTGAGAGCCAGAACTACTGAAGCCCACGCGCCTAAAGCTCTTGCTCTGCAACAAGAGAAGCCACCGCAATGAGAAGCCCGCACACCGCAACGAAGAGTAGCCCCCGCTCACCGCAACTAGAGAAAAGCCTGCACACAGCAGTAAAGACCCAACGCAGCCATAAATTAATTAATTAATTAAATTAAAAAAATAAAAAAGGAAGAAGCAATGACCATTGAGGGGCTTCCCTGGTGGCGCAGTGGTTGAGAATCTGCCTGCTAATGCAGGGGACACGGGTTCGAGCCCTGGTCTGGGAAGATCCCACATGCTGCAGACCCGTGCGCCACAACTATTGAGCCTGCACGTCTGGAGCCTGTGCTCCGCACCAAGAGAGGCCGCGATAATGAGAGGCCTGCGCACCGCGATGAAGAGTGGCCCCCGCTTGCCGCAACTAGAGAAAGCCCTCGCACAGAAACGAAGACCCAACACAGCCAAAAATAAAATAAATAAATAAAAATAAATTAAAAACCAGTTGGTTAAAAAAAAAAAAAAAGAAGCAATGACCATTGAGAGAGTGCCCATTGGAAAGCCATTCCCAGGAGGAAAGATTTGTCAATTATCTTTGAACAAACCCATTCTTTTCTGGGAAAGCTTTAAGTCCACATTTCAGTACACAGTGCCGATCCACTTAAAATGCTACTGGAGATGCCATATGGTACTCTTTCAAAGGACAAAAAGGAATACTTACACCTCCAGAATCTTTAGGGGCTAATAATTACATCAGATTGATCATTCAAGAGATTCCTTTAGGTGACCAACAGGGTTACTCTAGATTTGGCTGGTTCTAGATTTATTGTAAATAATTCTAGATTAAATACCTCATCTTCTAAAATAATATCTTTTCATTAAGAAACAGGTTAAACATTATAGATTATGTGTTCTGAAATGTCTAAGAGAATGATATCATTAGCTTCTAAATATTCTTTGGCTTCATATAATTCTTTGATCCCATATAAGATAGAGATAGATATACAAATTGTTCTATAAATATTGATTGCAAGTATATATATGCTTTACTAAATCAAAATGCATGAGAACATGTAAAATTTCTAGATTTAAATGCTGACATATTTAGTCACGCCTGTAAGATTCTTTCTATAACCCCTACTTCTGATTTAAAAGATCTTTAAAATATACATATTGACAAATACATAGATACTTTAATAAAATTCCCTGATTGATCTTGATCTCTCTAAATAATACCTTAAGGAATTGTGTTTCTTTGTTACATAAAATGCAAATATTTTCAGGTGAACTGTATAATGCACATTGTTCAGTGAAGTTCATGAGATGGTATAAATGATACGAACTTTTATTTAAATTACTCCTGATGTAAATGTAGATGTAGGGTAGAAAATAGTCAAGGCTCAATAGGAAATATGCCTACCTTAAAGCATAGTGTGTATATTTCTCTATGTTTGGGAAAAGTAAGTGGTAGTGATTTTCTTCATTGTGTTATAACCCTATGTTGAAAATGTTACTAACAGACTATAACTAATTAGATAGTGGCTAAAAAGAATATTTGTATAGAATGTTAAGTCCATTTAACCAGTGCTGGTTAGAAAATCTCCACCACCAGGACCAAAACATGAAATCAAAATGTAAATAAAGATCAAAGTCTTTGCACAGCTGGCAACGGTGGCCACTCAGTTCACACCAGGCCTCATTGAGCAGTTAACAAAGTCATGTTTAATAGCTATGCTGAGTGTCAGTGTCACCCTGAAAGCAGTGTATGGTTGGAGATCAAGGAAGGAAAATGGAGACGGGGTTATAAGAGAAGCTGAAAATATCGGGAAAATTCCCAGGAAAGCCTTGCCCTGCAGAGAAGAAAAATGATTTGGGCTTTAACACTTATTTCACCTTTAATAAGCAGCTTCATTTTGTAGACTTTTGTTTGAAACAATTTCTTGAATTAGTAAACATTTTGATTTTCAAACAAAACCACATGACACTGGCAAGTAACCTTAAGATTTGACACACTGTACATCATCAATTCCTCTCTTTAAATCAGGCATGCAAATTCCAAGTCACTTGTTAGGGATCAGTAGTGAATTCTGTCTTGCTTATATGAGGTTGCTTTATGCACAGAGTCTTCATTCATGGAATCATTTCAAAGAACATGGTGACGAATATGAATTGAATTCTTCTGGAATGAGATTATTACACAGAGCAACAATGGGTGGATCCCACTGTTTGAGAAATAGACCATTCCCCCGACCGCCACCCGCTTTTGTTTATAATGCCCTTTAAAGTCTGTCTATAATACATCTGGTGTTTGTTCTCCTAGACTGAAAATAACTAGTAGACCACCAGTAATTTAAATTGTACCCTGTTCCAGGGATATTTGACATGTGGTCCCTTTGGAAGAACTAATGCAAAAAACTGGCTCTAACCCTGGAAATAAGGTTACCATAGACTCACAGAAGGTTGCAATTAACTAATATCAAGAAGGTTAACCTGCAAATTTCTCTCTCAAATACATACTAATCTCATTTGTAGACCATTTTATGCAGTTACAGAGAATGAAATAATAAGGGTTATAATGTTTAATTTTAAATTTGATTTCTTTTCTCTGAAAAGAAAAATAAGAAGGAAACGTCACATTAAGTTAATAGTTGCCAGTCTACCAAAGAACACACACACAGTGAATTTATTCAATGCCTAAAATTTATAGATAGCTCTGAGAGAGAGAGATTTCTTCTGAAGACCATGACATCTGTTTTATTTGTGTTTAAACACGTTTAAAGGAAATAAATAAAACTTTATAAAGTCTCTCTCATCATTCTCCATCATTGTGACTTTCTACTGAGGTGGGGAGAAAGAATAGACTCATTAGAATATTGGAGCATAAAGAGTTAGAAATTATGTAATTTAACCACTGCACTTCAGGGATTAGGAAACTAAAGCCCAGATCACTGAAGTGACTTGCTGCAGTGCGCACAGACAGTTACTTGCGAACACAAGCTAGAGATCTGTTTTCTTGATTCAAAGTCCAGAACACTTTTTTACAGTTCCATAGTGTCTCTCATAAAATATTCTGCATGTATCTCTGCAACTGACAAAATGTGGGTATACTTAACTAGAGGTTTAAATGGAAGCATATAAAACTAGGTGACAAATTTAAATAAATTCCTGTATAAAAAGTTTCCATTTTAAAGATTTTTTTTTTAATAAAGTGGGTCAAGAGCATGAATTTTCTAATAAAAGGGAATAAATTATTTGATGCTTTTTAAATAAAAGAATCTGATCATGAAACATTTAAGACTTACCTGTAGTTTAAAGAATTATTTTAGTTTCATGCTGACTAATTGGAACAAAGTCCATAAGCTGAAATAGGGAGGAACATATTGCTATGTTTCCTGTGAATTATGATGCTATCCATCCACACAGAATAAGATCGGTAGAAATCCCTGTGGTATTTTCTTTTTTACTTCTGTTGCTTAAGAAAGCATGTTACAGAACCACACACCAAGCTAAAAAAAGCAAAATAAAATAAAAATTGAAATGGACACAGAATATTAATTTATATGACAAAATAGATTTGTCTATAAAACTATAGAAATTATTATATAGTCATCCTGAGAATAAGTAAGTTATTGATTATTTTAGTCATTTACATTTTCCCTGTAGCCCTGCAGCACCCTCTTCCCAGTGACCACCCTCTCATGCCCTCCAGCTCTCTTTTTCCTTGGCTGGTTTATCTATGGCAAAGTGGATCATTCATTTATTTCCTCCATGTGAATATTAAATACTGAAACATAAGTCATAACACCATTAAATCCTAAAACTTTAAATACCATTGCACATTGTTTTTTATAATATATTCAAAATATACAAAATTGAACAACAGAATTGACACTAAAAATGTCAACAATTTGGCTGAAGTGCAGATCTTCAACATGGGGAAGGAAATGAGCATTTGAAAGACTTGAAACAATGTCACTGATAATAAGGTTAATAATACAAATAAACTCGGCAATACCTACCGTTGATATTTTTACAGAGTGAAATAAAAAGGAAAAATAAACATTATTTTACAAAGTAAAAATGTTAGAAAATGTTACCTTCTGATCATGAAATTGTGACACACTCTTGACAAATTTTACTCCTGGAAATTTGATCTTGAAAAGTATCAGAAAGTCAGGAAAGATATCAAATATGAATAAAAACAATATTCAGCAACTCCTCTAAGTATGATCGAATTAATTTCCAGAATAGGTCTAGGCTACTTTTATTTTTGGTACAAAGTCACCATTAAGAGAATATATCAAATTTTATCTTGAGTTTCCTTTCAAAGACTGGAAAGAAAGTCTTCCAGAAGGTGAAGTGATAAAGTAGCTATGAAACTGTGGAGATTATTGGTGTGACTCGCTTCAGTTTCCTGAACCACACTTTTCTCATCTGAAAAATATGGAAACTAATAAATGTCTTGCAGAGTTGTGTTGAGTTTCACAAATAACACATGTAAAATGCCTGGTGCAGAAGAGGAGTTTAATAAATGATAGCCAGTGTTACTGATGTGATTGGAGGACATAGGTTCAGCAAAGCATGGGAGAAACTTCAGACAGAGGAAAGGAATAGAAAACGCCAGTTTTGCTAGGCTTGGCTCTATTAAACATCATCTTGGCAAGAGCAAATAATCTGTACAATGCAGCATTTTTTTATGCAGGTGCAAATGCATGATTTATACACTTATAAGTAAATCTGGCTTTACACATGGTTGACTGTGTAAAATGGGGTTTTTTTTTTCCAGGGGATTTGTGATCATGGTATTCATGCATAGAAGAAAGTGGAATTACTGAGAACCCATAACAATAGGAATTACGGAAATGATGACTTTTCTTTCAGGAGAAGATTGAAATACTAGAAAATAATTCTTTTAAATGCCATTATACCCAAGCCCGTGGTCATGGTTTACTTTGTAGAAAATAATACCGAAAAGAAGTTCAAAATTAAATCATAGGCAGTGTGCTGTCCATAAAGATCTATATGGAGGGGATCATTAAGCAAGAGATAAAATTTCAGTTATTCATTTGCTATCTGTGGGACCATAGTTAAAACACTGGGCACATTGTTTTATTAACAATAATCTAGGTCAGTGTGTCACTGGCTTTTTATAATTTTATTCTATTTATTTAAAAATTTTTTTGATTAGTCATGAAATCCTTACTTCAAAAGATAGCTTACTCATATGCCTCCTATTTAAGACAGATAAAAACTCCATCTTCTCTGACTGAAGCAGAGATGGTACCCTAGCATTCTTCCAGAGTGGCCTACACACCCTCGTCCCAACCATCTTACCATCTTAGTGCAACATGCGCAGTTTGAAACAATCTTTTCAGGAGTCTTTTGACAGTTAAAAAAAAAATGTTTGGTCCAATGGTTCATTAAGAACAATGACTACACTTTCCTTAAGAATATATCTCCCTTTTTGATTATTCAAAGAAAAATAATTATCTCTTCCATTTATTTATAAAAATATTTGACATGAGTCATCCACAGTTCTTCTGAAAAGACATATGGTATGAAATAAATAACAGTGGGTTTTGAGCAACAAAAACTGGTTTGGTTCTGCTTGCCTCCATTATCAACCTGGGTGACCTTGGCCAAATCTAACTTCTCTGAGCCTCCATGTTCTGAAATACCTAATGCACGTGATGATCTCTACTTATCTCAAAGGGTTGTTTTGAGCTTCCAATAAGATAAATATATAAAAGTGCTTGTAATATTTATAACATTCGCATTCTGTACTATGACACTAATTTCCACAGATTCAGGTTATGAGTTTTTGTTCAATATTCAAATTGATTGCTGATTTATTTCTCAGTTTAACTCTTTGAAAATAACTGCTTTTCTCACAAAAATGCAAATTTGTAGAGTCATCATGTAAATAATACAGAATTTTACATTTGTAATAATAAATACATATTTATACTTCAGTTACTAATAGAATTCAACATATGAAACACCCAAGAATCTTTTACTCCAAAGGAAGTAAATATTCAGATATGAAAAATAAATCTGAATGGCATGGTCTATTTCTTTTACTGTCATTGATAAGGCAATTAGAGTTCATGGGAACCCAATTACAGGCTGAAGGAAAACTTTGGTGCAGCTTTAAATGTATTTAAACTTCCTGAGTTATTTCTTGTTTTCTACTTGTTTTTTTCTTTATTTTGTCTTATTCTTGGTTTGTGGAAATGATTATCATTTCAAGTCTCTCTGAGGGTAACCCATAAAGATTTATTCAAGTTTGCTCTGTGTTCTAAACAGGGAAGGGCTGCTTCATGGGTGTGCAATCGTGCAGTCTCACAGGGCTCTCTGCTTAGAAGATCTCTCTTGGCTTCATGCTCTGCTGTAGCCATCTTGGAATATTTAATAATTTTTGAACAAGGGACCCAACGGTTTTTCACTGGGCGCCACAAATTATAGGGCTGTCCCAGGTCCTAAGTCTGCTCTTTCTTCTTCTCTTTCTTCTTCTCGTTGTTTGCCTCATTCTGCTTCTTTTCTACAACTCTTTAGTCATCTTTGGTTGCCTATGCATTTTTTAAGGTGAGGTGATTAAAAATGCTCTTGGGATTTCTGTGTATACAGACAGGGCTTTGCCTTAAAGTGCTCAGACAAGGAGCCTTCCCCTTCCTGCAGGGACTTAAAGCTTGTTCTTGGGACATTCAGTTTCTTCACGGAACAAATTTCTAATTAAATGTAATATTGATGCAATCACCTTTCACATTAGGATCACTCCAAGGTACAAATGAAAACAGACCCCTCTTTATCCTCGCCACATGTAGCAGAATACATCTATATAAATTATTTTCCTAGAAAAATCCACCTTCTGTGATGATCTTCTCATAATCTTATCATCAAACATCTAACAAATGACTCATTTCAAGAGTTAAGCCATAGAAAATGATAAGGTTGATTTAATGGAAGAAATGCTGTTTAAGTAGCTAAAGGAGCCTCTTTATAAGAAAGTTGGTTTAAGTATAGAAGATACTGAGGGAACTTCACGGTAAGATTCTTCAATGTTTACTGTGGACATGAGAAAATGTTAAACCCTGTGTGTCCCATACACACATATGTGGTGCCTCATTCTGCACATTTTTAATTATAGAAAGAGCTGGTGCATTGAGGAGGGTTAGAAATGTTCAGAAAAGCCTGGGAATGCTGAGAAAGATTAGTAAACTCAAGTTTCATTTTAACCTGCCTTATTCTCACCCATTTCATATTCAAAGTGTTGCTAATTTTAAAATTTGAAAAATACCCCAAAAGTGCAATTTTCTAGTAGTCAATAATATTTCTCAGATTATACTCAAAATTATAGAAATTCACTGTAACATGTCAATCTATGTGATAGAAACACAATTTAAATTTGTAGCAAAATAATATATAACTTTTATTATTTATATCATATATAACATAGTATATATGTATAATCTATATTATAGCATATTATATCATGTATAATATATATGGACATCATTGCATATAAAAGTCATATTTCCTGGTTTAAACTCTCAGTACACATTTCCATAAGTTGATTCTCAAATGAAAGAATACTAAATTAAAATGAGAGGTCTCACCATAAAACTATTGTCACTTGAATGACTTTATTGTGCAATGAACCGCCCCCCGCCCCAAATCATTTATAGACTTGTGGGAAGTACTTATGTCTGTATGGGTGTGTATATATATATATATATATATATATATATATATACATATATAAACATGTATATACTTATATATATATAGTTTTTTTGTTTTTTTGTTTTTTTTCCTAAAAGAAGGAGACGGAGTAGATTCAGAGTTATCAAATTCTCCCATGGATCTTAACATCGACAAAGTTAAAAAAAAACACTTCTTTTTTTTGAAACTAAGACTACAGAGCAGTGACAGAAGTTGGGATATAGTAGAAGATAATATTTCTTAAATTTCTTACCTTGCCACTCCAATAATTTGATTATCATTTTCTTGGAGAAAAATATGAGACATATAAGATTTGGTGACACAAAATTTCAGTTAATAGCTTTCTCTATTATTTGGCTCTAATTCTGGGAGAGAAATATCCCACAGCCATCAAGGAGTCTGCCTGTTTTTTGTGAACAGGGGTGTTTTAAAAAATGACACCTCACACTATTTTCATGTAGGGAATGGGACTGGCAGAGGATATGGGCATCAGTGACAAGGAACTTTTCCTTTGAAATTGGGGAATATCTGAATTTTTATAAAATTATTGGCAATGTATTCCTTACTGTTTTTGTTTTTTAAAATATACAAGTAGAAAAAAAATTAAAATACCTTGTCTAGAATAGAAAGATACATTTTCAGAGAAAGCAATTTTAAATTCTGTACCATTAGAAAAAAAAAACTTCTTATTTTTTCTAAAATAATATTGACCTTCATCTACGGCCTCATTTATTTCGCCTTATTTTTGGTATGAACTTGATACTAGAGGGGTTTTTAAAATAATATATTTGACATACATTTTTCTGAGTATATTTGATTATACACTCAGTGCTTTCAAGGAGCTCTGATTTTGCATTTATTTTTGTGAGAAGAAGCTGTATGAAAGCAGTTTCTGCATCTATTTTAAAACAGCTATTGAAGGTGTCCGTAGGGATTAAGAACATGAGTCCAGAGGTCGGGTTTGAATCCTAGAACCATCCCTGATCATCTGAGTGTCTTTGGCAACTTACTTATTAAAATTACAGTTATAAATTAGTACCCCATCTTCATAGGGAGGTTGTGAGGATGAACAAATGTAAAGTACTTCAAACAGTGCCTGGCAGATAACAGGCACTCACTAAGTGTCGGGTGAGGTACTTACTGTTGGTTGCTGTTCTTGCCTCTGCCACCCTTACTGGCCGGTGATCCTTTTGAATTGATTGCCCAGCAATCCATTTCCCCTTTTTTAAGATAACACTGATCTCCTGTTGAGGAATTGCCACTCCCCTGCTTTGTGTGGCTTGTGGGGATTGTAAATTCAGAGCCTCCTTTACCACTAGGGAAGCCAGTGAGGTCGCTGGAGCCTCCTTACATCAGATCCTTCCTCACCCTGCTCCATACAGCAGTTGTATGGGCTTGTGTGTCACCCAAGGTGGTGGTCAGCCAACCACCCCTCACGGGACTTGATCCCGAGCACCTTACCGATACGAAGCCATTTTTTAAAATATCTGATATACCTTTTGCTTTTCTAGGGGTGGCTCTTTATCTCTGCCTCCCTGAGGGTGATAGGTTTACTCTCTCCCCCTTCTCTTTCCTCCTGCCCTCTGGCCTGAGGGTAAGGGTGAGGAGGAGCGAAGACTAAGATTCCCATTTAAAGTGTTTCATTTTCTCCTGAAAACTTCTGTCTCTGGGTGTAATGATCTGTAGTCTTATTAGATTATTAAATTTCACTCTCAATTTCAGCTCAGTATTTCCTCTCCCCTCAGAATAATTTGCTTAACCATATTTATCTTGACCTGACAAGGGCTACTAGCTACTGGCACAGTGGGAAGGGGTGGAGGTTGATAACGGTGGCAAGAAAAGGAAAGCAGTTCCAGATCTCAAGTGACTTCCGCAAGTAAATACTTGTTATAGAAGCAAGGGCAATGGAAAAATTGGACTAATTCATTAGCGTGATAGTGCCTGGGAGAAACTGTCAAATTCTTTCTACTATTGAGACGCGAGTCACCTTGTTATGGTACTAGACACAGGGGCAGCAAGAAAGTGGGACTTACTGAAATGCTATTGCCTGGGAGAGGCTGTCAGATTGTTCCAGCTGTTGAGACTCTTAAAAAGCTTGCTTCCTCTTGGGTCCAAGCTTGGGATTTCAACCATCCCTTTGATTCTGGGAGCTCCCTCATATCTTTTCAGTGAGTTTCCTCAAGTTACCCAGAGGTGGTTTCTGCTGTTTGAAACTGAAGACTAACTGAATCAACGCTGTACAGTGTCACTTATGAGATAAACTCCTGAAAATTAGTGCTAGGGGAAAATTTGTTTTCCTGGCATTCTGTTATGCTTCCCATGAGATAATTTATTCTATTCCTCTTTTTGCTTAGTCGCTAGAAAATTTAGGGCCAGAAATAGTTCGTGACTACAGTAGCTATCTTTAAGCTAGGATTTGGGGGAAAAATAATAATGCCTTTTTTTCCTATTAGTATTTCTTTACCTTATTTTGAAGTTTTTTACCTTATTTTATTTTTTAACAAAGATTTGCCTTGTATTCCAGGTTGCTCCCTTTATGCTTAAATGGATTAATAAATAAAAAACAGAACTTAAAAAAAAATAAATCAAATCAAAAATAGAGGTGGTATATTTTTATTTTATGCTATCAAACCATTGCCCCGTTTTCATCTACTCTGCTGCTCTCCTATACATAGCACCAAAGAATCAACTGTGAAGACATAAACTTTTATTCAATGTAACAAATTAGTCTTTATGTTTACTTTATCAGATTTCTTTTAAACCTGATATTTGCATATATGTATAAGTATGGAACTTTAGTGTCAGTAAGCCAGATTATCATGAAAATTTGCAAGATTCGTTTTTCCTCTGATATTTAATGTCATTGGACCCTTTTCTTTATATTTAAACTCTTCAGTGACACTCACTAATGATTAATGACCCACTGGCTCGTGCTGCCTTATAACATGAAAGTCACCGAAATACCTTTTCCCCAGAGAGCAATTATTCTATGGAACAATATCGCCTACCTGGTGCATTGAAGTCCCAAAGGCTGGCTGTTAAACTTGCAGTTGTAATTTGTGAAAAAGTCCAGAAAGCCAAGTTTTGAACGGCTGGGGATTTTATGCACAGTTGTTTCATTTTGCTAGAGCAACTTGTTTCTTTTTTGCCTTTTCTTGCAAAGATTTTGAATAAGTGGCAAGAATGGCAAAGACTTGATTTAGAGGTTTTTCTATTTAAGTCCAAGGATAGCTACCTGGGAGCTATGTATCTTCTAGTTTTTTGGTTTGTGACACTATACTGCTGACATGAAAAAATGCAGAAATTCAACCCATGTGTACGTGTTCAGATGCTCATCCATTCTGATATCTCAATAGAGTAAGACAATTAGAATGAGGATGCAGCTCAGACATCAGAGTTACATTTTGAAATAGTGAAGAATGTCAATGTGTAATTCTGCATGTAAATCTCTGGTTCATGAAGTAGAGGATGCATCTTACTCCGATACTTCCCTTGTCACCAGAATATTCAGAATGTTTGGCTCAAGATAAGTATATAAATAAAGCCAAAATTATTAGACTTGTAAAATCTAAAGAAGTCACTAACCTCCTTGAGATATTTGATACTGATGGATACCTTGCCCGCTTTTCCTATCTGCTTATAAAAAATAACAATGCATGTTTAGTGAATTAGTCAATTAGCAAAATATTACTTTTATGTGACTTCAACTGTTTTGGTGCTATGAAAAGTGCAATTAATATTAGTTCTACACAATAAGTATTTATATTCTCTTTGGTAAAATAAATACACCATATCCGTTAGAGGACAGTGAAGGACCAGAGCATATGATACTGATGAGAATCATGTGAATTCAGAAAATGGAGACATCATTACAAACTTCCTTAATCATAGAAGATGGAGGACAATGGTTTTGAGGTGGGCCTCCAAGTGTGGTTACAGTTTGAATAAAAGAAGAGAGGTAAGAAGGAAGGAAGAGAAAATTATTCAAGACAAAGTTTTGAAGCAGAAATAAGGATACTTTGTGTAGGAGGATGGAGGGATAATGGCTTCCCCTGAGCTGAGAGTAAAGGTTAAGACTGTCCTAAAAAATTCACTTAGATTAGAAAGACTCAAAATCCCAGAAGAAGTGTTTGGACTAGCTAGTGGCTGTGAATATTGACGGGCCACTGATCTGAGGCCAAGGTGGCAGATGATGGAGTATAGGCAAGGGAGTCATCCTGAAGCCTCTTTCGGTAATTTAAGCCTGAGGTGATGAAAGCCCTGAGCAGTGAGGTAGCTGTGGGAATCCAGCAGGGGAGGCAAAGATGAAGGGATGATAACTCTTGGGGACAGATGGTAATTAGATGATGAAGGAGCAGGATGAATAAAAGATGACTCAAAAATTTCTAGTCTCATTCAGATGACTAGAAGAATAATAGTATCTGTGAGAGATATGATGCAGTTAGGACTTGATAAATTAATTGTAGTGGCAGACAGTTCAGTGGTAATGCCCTGCCAGTAGTTGGAAACGTGACTCAGGAGAACTGCTGAAAGATCGGATATATATCTCCTGAGATATAAATGTTTAAATATCTCTTGAGATATAAGTGTTTCTATGACACTATGACACTTGGATGCATGCCATAGAAATTAGTAAACAGGAAACTGGGAAACCTAAACTAATTTCAATTTTGATATAAGTAAAAACAAATTGCCACATTAAGAAATCTCATTTATTCAAACTTAATATCTATTGACCCTGGATAAGTGCCTCAGCCACTTTGCACATCATTCTCCTTATCTGTAAGCTGCGGATAATAACCTTGGCCTTTCCCAGCTCAAAAGAAAGTATCCAAATTTTTATCCTAATTACGCTTTATATTTATTTTTTAAAATCCCCAGTTAGTCAATTAGCCAATAGGTAAAAATCTTTTTTTTTTTGTATTTGTATTTGTATTTTGTTCTTATCTCTTAGTGATATAAAGATACATACATAAGATATAAACTATATACGGCAGTTTCTGACTACTCTGCACGTCTGTGCTGGTTACTTCCTGATAGCTACCTCAACTAGCCAGCTAAGGGGCTTACACTCTGGGTTATCGTAAAGTATACCACTTCCCTTACCCAACTGATGGGGAACAGGATCCAGCTGCTGTCTAACAAGTCCACTGCCACCCCCCACAGCTGCCTAACACCGTTTGCTTCTGCTTCTCGCATTGTAGAGGCCCATGGGGAGCAGTGGGCCATGGCTGCCCTGACAGCTGAGTGAGGAGAGGAGAGGTCTGAACAGAGTGCCCTGTGCCCCAGGCGCCACCAGGGAGTTAGCAACCGGAGCATTCCACCGTTCTCCTGCTGCAACAGACGGGAAGCAGAAAGGAAGGAGGAGAAGGAAGAAGCAAAGAGTAAGGTTGAGAAGGAGAATAAATCGCGGGAAAAGGAGAAAACAAAGTTAAGTCCTTCTCAATCATCAGCGAGTGTTCTAGAGCCCCTCTTTATCACGTTAACACTTCACTGCTATTTCTCAGCCTCTAACCCCTGATACTTGAATTCTTCTGTGTCTCCTCTACCCACTACCTGGAGTCCTTGCTTTCCAGAATCTTTAGGTCCAGAGTATTGAAAACAGTGCCGCTAGTCTAGAGTTGAGGTGAGTCTTGTTTATCATCATCTATCAACATCTAGCAGGACATAAAAGGGATGGAACGGTAAGAAATGAGAGTGTTTTCTGCCTTTGCACTGTTGTGCCATCACAATAGTGATCTTCTTGACCTCAAAATTCACTATTATAAAAAGAAATTGATGTCACTGAAAAGGTAAAGATTTTATTGTCCTTTTCCTCTCCTTTCACTATACATAATACATTTTCAAAGATTTCTTAGCATTTACGCCTTGAGAATTCTAATTTCCATTGTTCTGTTCATAATGTGTTTATCATATTTTTTAACCTCTAGGTGAGATCCAGTCATTGGTATTTTCTGATTTCTTGATTTCTTGAATGAAATATTTTAGAATTTCCCTACAATTTCGTATGAAAGAAAGCACTGAACAAAATTTTAAAAAAAAATTCTTATCCCAACTTTGCCTCAGGAGCCTTGGGCACATCACATTGATTTCAGTCTTTTTAAGTGGATGTCATCACTGAAATTCAGTTCCCTCAGTGTAAACTTGAGTTGATAATATTTATCTCACTGGGGTCTTGTGACCTTTACATTAGGTAATGTAATTAGAGCATTTGGTAAATATTAGTATTTGGTGATAGCTTTAAGTACTATCTTTTATTAGTCTTTAATGAGAATCACAAATGTTTTGCAATATGGGATGACGTCAGTAATAGTTTGCATAATGAAATTAAGAAACCAACTCATATTGTGAATTAAACATTTTTGAATTCAGAAACTATTGATTTTATAAAGATTTAAACATCTTTTTCAAATAGAGAAAAAGGTTGCATTTTAAGGCAAAGGAAAGTTGGATAAAAATAATGTTAACAGATGTCTAGAACTTCAAACAAGTAGATAGACACCCCTACCCCTGTGTTCTTGGAAGATAAGGCAGTCCTGATCCACTGACAGTTTGCCACTGGCAGAATTTTCCTTTCCCAGTTGCCATCTGCTCGGTATTTAAGTAGCATTTTAGTCCCATCATCAAGGCAGTGTCAGGAAAACAGGTATGTAGAGAATCATCCAGGTGCCTACTTTCACAGGTAAAACAGAAAACAAGCATTGAAGATGGTCTTAATCTATTGCAAATAAACTTGTAAATATATTTTTAATTTAGCTTTAGTTTTTATTGATTATTAGAATCATGAAGATTAAAATAGAAATTTTAATTATAACAAAAATAATCCAATAGTTTTAAGGATTTACAACTTGCATATTATAAACACATCTCTTTTCTTTCACTATATATTAATGCATTTAGGCACTAAGTTCATTTTATGCATAGCGAAATTATAAAATCCATTTGTATTCAACTAAAATTTAAGTAAATATTTTAATAATGGGGCAATATAATATATGTATATTTTCCATTTTAAGAAATTTTCCTCAGTTTTGCTAAACCTCTGAACTTCCTACAGGCATTTCCATATTTAATCAGTGAAATGTACAATTGTATGTTTACTCATCTGAAAATTAGTGATATTTTTCTCTATTCATTCACATTCTGAGGGAAACAATCATGTTTCGTGTTGTGATTCCTATCATAAATACTGTACAAATCGTTCACAAACATTCTGCTATATTCTCTGGCACCAGGAGCCTTCAATGGAAAAGGTTAAGTTTCCTCTATTCCAGAGTTTGGCACATAGAATTCTTTTTATAAAATATTTTTTTTAATTTCAGAGGCTTGGTCTTTACCACATTTAGAGATAACATCAAAAGTATCTAAACACTGGAGTAAGGCTGAGTTAGTCAAAAATCAGCTTGGCTTCCAGGGCAAGTGATTTCATTTCCCTTTGCCTTTTCTGTGAAATAGGGGCTAATCAGGCCTTTCTTTCTAGGCTCTTAGGAGCAATCAATGAAGCAACCCACTGAAGACAATGCAAGACCTAGTAAAACTGTTAAGCACCCCCATCATGCTTGGCACTGGCCTGGGAGCAGGAGGTTAAGGGCATGACCGTGTGTACATGCAGCACACACACACACACACACACACACACACACACACGCCCCACTCTTTCCTTCTTAGGGCTGAAAGATGCAATGGCACTGTTCTGAAAAGCCTCTATTTATTGTCTTCTAATGAAACCACAGTTTATAAATACAAGCTGGGTGTGTACTCACACAAAATGCAATACAGTTAAGTTCATACTCTCTTTGGACCTCGGGTGTGTTTCTCTGCCAGTCACAACTTTAACTGCAGACGCTCAAGAGAGTGCGGCAGGGACAAGGTTTACTCTCTACCCTGGACTGCACAGCTGCAAAGGGGCATCCTTTCAGCCTCCTATCAGCTGGTTTATAACAATCTCCACTCGGGTCTCACTTAGAAGAGCGCAGATCCAAGGGAAAGTCATTCTGTTTGGGACACTTCCGAAAGCATTAAACTGAACGTTAGAGAAAGTTTTAAAGGGAAAAGAAATCTTAGAAGCACAGCTTGAATGCATCTTTGCTATGCTGCTTTGGGATTATTGGCAGCCTGCCGGGAAACACCTTACATGCTCATAAGAGAGGCCTTTTTAGACTTTTTAAAAATAGTTTCATCTATAACTGGAATAAGACAATGCGGGACTGACACTTTGATCCCTTCAGAGATAAGCACCGAGTGGGGGAAGCTGAGCTTAGTATGTGGTCACACCAGAAATACCAAAGTTAATTTAGGGAACTTAGTGAGAGTTTATGACAAAAATATATTTATAGTGGTATAATCTTTACATTTTGGTACTTTCTGGCATTGGTTTCGCCATGCTGAAAAGAGTCTGGTTTTAACGAAACACCAGAGCAATGGTCCTTTACAGATGAAAAGAGAAGCAAGTGATACTGTCTTCAGAAGAAACCTTAGTCTCTCAGGGATTCAGAAATGAAGATATACTACAAGACTTGCTTACAGTGGTCAGTGCAAGGCTCTGAACTTACCCCACCAATCTATATGGTCATGTGGTCCACCAGAGCCTGGCGCTGACAACACAGGGATTGCTTGCTGAGGCAGCAAGATTATTTTTAAGCATTATTTAATGGTCTTGAGTCCGTTGTTGAAAAAAAAAGCAAGCAAATGAGAGAAAATTCCTCTTTTCTTTGCTAAGTAAGGCAATACATATGTGGAGGCTCTGACCAGATCACCAAGACCTGATGCAGCACAGCTAAGCCTCTGGAATAAAGTTCCACTTCTCAGCTGACTGCTCTGGCACCACACAAAGGCTACTCTAGGGAGAAAGAGAAGGCAGCAAATTCTGTAATACCCATCCAAGAGTCTTAATTTCTGAAAGTCCTGTACCATACTTGGTGAAGAAAATCAGTCACTGAATGAATACATCAGCCCAGTAGTCCCTACTATTCAGTGACCCCTAACAACACTAACTGAAAGCACAACGTGTACGTAAGCACAGGACATACGGAGTCACTATGGCCAGCACTGTGGGTCTTTGAGAAGAAGGCCGCTAGGGTGAGACTGGACTCTGCCACCTATGTGACTTTCTAAGAGGCTTCACAATTGGACAGCTCCCTAAGGGAGTTATCTGATCTTCATAACTGAGAAGTGTAGAAAGTTTATTTAGTCATCACACCAGAAGTGGTGTAAAGCGAATGTATTAATCTGGTTCACAGTAAACTCTGGATAAGCCAGAATGACAATTATCTATTTACAGCAAGAAATACAGTTATATTGGAAATTGAAAACCTTGCCCATGTGACCATTTTCTGTATCTGGGAGACTGGCATGGGGATCCAAACCAAAACTTGAAGATATAAGCACAATATCAGAACAGAGAGAATTACATAGGCAGCATATCTTGGTCATAAGCCCAGAAGCTTGCTAAAAATATAGATTATCTAGCCATACTCTGGAGATTATGAGTGGGGCATGGGAATTGTACTTTAAAAGCAACTCAGACAATTCTTTGGCACCACTGTGCATGTTGAGTGATGTAGAGATCATCCAGTATGCACTGGAATCAGTCTAGGACAATCAAATGAGTTGACCTCCACATCAAACATATAACAGCCTCCTGGCTAAACAGTTCATGCCCTTATCTCCTGTCTCTTGGATGTAGGTAAATGAGCACTGCCCGTGTGAAGTTCCTTCTCAAAATGCCTATGGCTGAATAACTGCTTTTTTAACCAACACCTTCTTTGTTTACATACATTGCTATGGTCATTTGATTTTGTTATCAACTGGGATCTATTCTGTTTCCCCAAAGGCAGATTTCTCAGATAATAGTTATATTCATGGAACACTGATTTATTATTTACAAGATCTAATGCAAAGTAGTTTATAAACATTTTCTCATTTAATTTTCACAACTGCCTTGATAACTTACTCCTATTTTAGAGATAAAGAAAATTAATTTCAGCAAATTTAAGTTATTTACCCAAAGTAAAACCAGTAAAAAAATATGGTGAAGCTGGAAATCAAATATATTTTGGGTTAACTTAAATTCCAATGCCATAACCACTAGGCATATTGCCTTGTGCATTGGTTTTTATAGTTCAACTCACAAAGGATATTGTTAATTCCAAGCACTTGTTGTCCTGTTATCTTTCTCTTCATGTATTACCGCTCATAGACTTGATACCTGATTGTCTAACAATGTATTTGTCTGGTCCAGACAAAGGATTCTGGAATTTTATGTATTTATTTATTTTGTCCATTTCTTCATTCTATTCATAGGCTCAATGAGAAAATATTTCAGTTTTATCAACAAGTGCACATTAATTTTAATAGAATATTGGAAAATGTCTAATATCAGGGGAAAACTTTTAAATGATTGGTTTTAGAATGGAGATTAAATAATACATGATAATTTTTGATAGGAGAATATATACACATATGATGGAATAGGAAATGGCTAATAAATATTGAAGAAAATATGTTCTTAATTCACCATAGGGTTCTTTAAAAGCATATAAATTTCTTAATTTTGAAATTCTGGAGGTCAGGATACCTCCCTCCTCATTTTTGTTCCTTCCCTTCTTCACCCATGGTAGTAAGATAAGATTAGGGCAGGGGATATCTTTGGTAAAAGAGACAGACAGCACCAGCCCAGGCAAAGTTTATTTGACTTTTGTGATGCTTCAACGGGAAATATATGAAATATTTAAAATCTCTTCTAGCAATGAAAAGTAAGCCACTCCTACATCGCTTCAGGGAGCATAACCTAGAGTCTCCATTATTGGAAGGACATTTCTCCTAAGTCATGAGCTAGGGGACTTGACAGAGAATTGCAAAATGTTGAGAAAATAGTGAGGAGAAGAGAGAAGACAGTAGGAGACTATGGTCACAAGATTTCAGAACATTGGAAAAATCCTAATTGGGCTAAAAATTAACTCAATAGGGAAAGGAAATAAATGTTTGGCACCATTGGACAGCCTCTAGACTTTAGTAGCATTCTGTGTCATCTAAAATGACTGTTCTCTTTCAAGGAGAGGACTATACCTAAATGTCCTGCTGGATGATGAAGATACAATGAAGAAATTAGCTTATTCACATTTTCTTCTAACAATTTGTCCAGCAATTAATGTCCCTAAACCTCAAATTCTGCCAAGTCCTCACCTTTACTTTTGCAAAAAGCATGAATGTAATTGGCAAATGTTCATTCATCTCCTGCCTAATTTCACACTTGATTCTTCTTCCCAATTTGATTTGAAAATTGTTCAACTTTTATTCACTCAACAAACTTTTATTGAATAACTACTATCATCTAGACACATTTACATAGTGATCAATCTGCCTGTGGATTAAAGCTTTACCAGTTTTTGTGGGTTTTTTTAGTTGATAACAAATAAGTTCCCAGGCTGTTTAATATTTCTATACTTTCACTCAGGGTCTCTCTTCTTGCTGTCATGTCTTACTACATTGGTACAAAAATTAAACATCTTCTTTATATTTTAAAATTCAGGCCGAAGTTTACCTAATCTCTTAAGCCTTCCTTGACCCTTCCCATCCCTCTAGAATACTGGACACCAATTCCTTTGTGCTCTGATTAAGCCCTTCTCTATTTCTATAATACCTAGGTTATATATCTTTAAAATATTCATAACAGACATCATATTTTATCTTCCTAGTTATTTTTTGGAAAATTATTTCTCTTCATTTTGGTCCCTATGGTTCGGGTTGAACTGACTCCACCTTCCTGCTCATAGGATAGATACACAAGCTAATCATAATACAAAATGCCTCTGGCCACAATGAATAACTGAGGAAGAACAAATGACCCAAGTGGTAAAAGCCAGATTCCACTTTAAAATTGACATTGACACTTGAAAAGAAAGGGTCTCTTTTCTGAGATTGAAGTTCCTAAGCGTCATGTAAATTTGCAGGTCATATTTGCCCCCATTTATTGGAAGCACGCCTGAGAGTGAAGTTATCAAAAAGTAAAGAACAATCAAGAAGTCAAGAGGAAGAGAATGAACAGTAAAATATTATTTTAGTGCCAGGATTTAGTGCTGAAGCCATTTGTACCCCTTGGATATTCCAACTGTTCTTGCTAATGGACATTACTCTCAGCTAGTTTGGGTGGAGTTTTCATCATTTGCAACCAGAAGAGTCTGCATTATTACATCATGTCTGTGTCTGTCACTACAACTGCAATATAGAAGTTGCCTGTTCTATTCTATGACAGGACTTGGAACAAAGTGAATACTCTTGTTTACTGATTAAAGAAGAAATGAATGGATGAATGGAAATAAATAAATAAATGAAGTATAGCCTACAAATATGAGAAAAATATATATATATTTCGTGCTGTAGACCCAGGACATCAACAATTTGGTGCCCTTCTCTCAAGTAAAAAAAAAGAATTTCCCAAGTAAAAATTAATTATTTTCAAACTATTGTACTGCATGGTGTGCTGGGTCATAGTGGTTTGTGATTCCGAAAAATATCCTTAAGGTGGCTTACTCAGGTTGGATGGATTTAGTAAATATCTCAGGATAATTAAGCCCTTTATTTACTTCTTAACACCAAATGATATCCTCCAGGTCCTAAAGTTATTTTAAATGGCACATGAGATAGTGTCTCTGTCAGTTCCCTTCGGATTGAATTTCATGGTTTAATCAGACTCACCATTAACAATCTTCCCCTGGACAGGAACAGAGCTAATATAGTGTGATGAGAGAGTGTTGGCCAGTGGCTCAACTAGCTCTGCAAGTCTGCACATGTGGATTCTATTTTCAAACCTATGATTGATTTACTTTCTGACCATGGCAAACCACTCCATTCTCCCATATGATGCTTATCAACAAATGGTGTCTGCTCAACTCATTTATTGAGAAAATATAACCGCATTTTAAAAATTGGAAATTATTTCCCATGAACAATTTTTGGTTTTTTACCACACTGCTTTTCTGCATGTGTGATTTACTACCTGATCAAAATAAAGTTACTTTGGGACAGGGATTTAACATTTTAGAAATTCATTATTTTCTCTTTATAAAGATACTGACCTCTTTAGATAATTTGATATTTCTCTTATCTCAATTCATATGTCATTTATAATCTCTACTGTAAAAAATCCATTTTGAGGATGCATTGGTTTTAAATGTTCTCCAGTTGGTTCCCTACAGATTGTAAACTACTTAGACAGGGAGGAAAAGGGATTGAACAAATATTTGATTTGACTTACTGACTTTTGAACTTGATGCAATAATCATCAGTTTCACATATTCATATGCAGTGATGTGTGTGTGTGTGTGTGTGTGTGTGTATGTGCGTGTATAATCTCCAAATGCAAACCACTGGAAGGAAGGAGTACTCACTTGGGATTCACTTTTCTTTTCTTGTTATACAAATTTGATCTGGTTTGTGATGGGAAGAAATGGCATGGGCTGTGAGAAGTAATTACAGCTCCTAAACTACTGCTGTACCTTAAAGTCAAGAGTTAGGACAGATGACTTTAACGGATATTTTAGGAGTGATTTTGTGTTGGACAACAGGAGAAATTATATAACACACTGTCATATATAAATTTTCTTTAAATTTTAAAAAATCTGTTTGTATATGTATTTATGGTCAGAGTTATGCTGATGTACTTGTCTCCATGTTATGGAACACACTAAATAAGATCAGCATTGTCTGTTCCATCAAGGATGGAAAAAGAAAAGTTACCTGGGAAATTAAGACTGACACCAGAAAGAGTATTAACTTCCATGGCGATTTGTTTCCATGGTTAATGGTTTGTTCAGTGTATTTCTCTTTTCTAGGAACACTTCGGTGTTGTTATTTTTGGTTTTTTGTTTTTTGAGTTATTTATGTACTTTGGTTTTTATTGTAGAAAATCTTCCATTTCTTCTAAGTTTCTGCATTTATTCACATGTACTTTTGCAAAATAGGGCACTAAAAGTTATTTACCTCTGTGTCTGTGCCTGTCGGGTTTTTTATGATTGTGTAGCTAAGTTGTTTTTTATTTCATTTCTTTGTTCAAAATTATTTTATCTAAAATATTTTGTTCTTTATTTTTATTTTTTTCTATTCATCAATTTATTACTGCTTTTAACTGTATTTGTATCCTTCATTATTCTTCCCTTAGGTCTATTTTGTGCTCTATCTCTATCTTGTTCTATTAAATGCTTAATTTAATCTTTTACATTATTATATATCAAATTAAGTAGCATTAATGTCTAAGCCTCTAAATTTTTCATCTCAGCCTAAATTTAGCTCTATCTTATATATTTTGTGCATGTGGAGGTTTCATTTTGGATATTTTCTACCTACTCTGAATATTAAATATATTTACAAACATTCATATATTCCCATACGTATTTTGGAATGTGTTGTCCAAAATATACTATTTTTTGGAAATGCTATAAAATAACTTGAGAACTTTTACCCTAATGCCATGATATTTATTCACACATATATTTGGATCAACCTTATTAATAACTATATACATTTATAACTTTTTGTTTGTCTACCTGATTTTGGGGGGAATGTAAGATTTCTTGACTTACTCTCTTATTCCTATTGTTTCTATAGATTTATTTTTGAAAATCTGCCATTCTTGTTTAATATATAGTTGACCCTTGAACAATGTGGGGGTTAGGAGCACTGACCCCCTGCACAGAAAATCTGTGTATAACTTAGTAGGCTCTCTGTGTCCACGGTCCCTTATCTGAGGATTCAACCAACTGCAGATCACATAGTACTATAGTGTTTACTACTGAAAAAAAATCTGTGAAAAAGTGGATCTGTGCAGTTGAAATCTGTGTTGTCAAGGGTCAGCTGTATTTGACTATTTACTATTTACTACATAATGAGTCATTCTCTAGTTCAGGAACATTAGGAACGTCTCCTAGAAGTTTAGTGTTAATTCTGTACCCAGTCTAAACCACCTTTTCTCTAACTACTTTTCTGTGTCTTTTTTATGTCATTATTTTAGTTTTTATATATGCATATTTATTCTTTCCTAATAGTCACTTATTTATTCATTCTGTAAAGATATGGTTTTGATTCTCAATTTGTTTCCTGGTTCCACCGTCTCTAATTTATGTCACTCTGTTGTTTCATTATCTCATCCTTGATTTATTTTTTGTTTCATTGATTTCATCTTTCTTGGTATTTCATCTGAATTTGAAAGTATTTTTTAAGAAAATCTTTTTCAGTATTTGTGTAAATTCCATAAGAAGTGTTTTTAAGCCTGCAGTGCATTTTATGTTCTTAAAATTGTGGTGGCATATTTTTCCACAGTAGTCCGAGGTTTTCTTTCCATCTTTCTCGTATTTAATGTGGGTAGTTATATCTGAATATTTTTCCCCAGATATACTTTATATGAATTCCCTGTGATTCTTTTACTCACTTATCTGAGTTCTTTTGGTGTTCACCCCAGACTATCATGAAGTCTGAGGGCTGATTATTGTTGGTTTGTGTTCTGTCTGTATTTTTGTGCACTTATTTTAGATAGGAGGCATGGATTCGTCAGTAGAGTCTGTGTATTGACGTGACTGGTGGATTTGGTCTCTGATCTTTTTTTACTAAACGTTTTATACCACCTAGTTGCAGTCTCTCCTAACCCAATAGGAGATACAGTCGAATTTAATATCGAAGTCAAATTGTGAAGGCTTCATCTCTCAAGGACTCAGTCAGAGGGGTTGAGCTCTGCATTTTTGCCAACATTTCCCCAGCAGCTCTCCACCTCCTCTCTTAGCCAGAGGAGAGAAAACTAGACGAAGTTTGTAGAGCTCAAATAGAGCTTCCTGGGAGGCCCTTGCCTTGGGCACTTACACAACCTCAGAGATCCTTGTGGAACTCACTTTCTCTTTTGTGTTTCTGTCTGGACAATTCCATCTTTATTGTTGTTGCCTCCCTGCCCTTCTACCTGCAAGAAGACAAACTCATTCATCTTCAGTGAATAATTCTTATGATTATGATGACATTTGCCTTTTCTTCCCTTTAACTATCTGTCTGCAGATAAAATTAATTATTCTAGAAATGAGGTTTGCTGATTATTTAACCTGAAGTAATCCATTTTCCACAGCTCAATCAAAATTCTGAGAGGTAGGTAAAACTTCTGAAACAAATGTTCTTCACATTTACAATGATCGATCTACCAGAATACTCATTTTCTTCTGAAAATATTCATTTTACTTTTCTTAGTTCCATAATGATGATGAGACATGCAAGTCATAAAAAATTTTATTTTTTTTTTAATTTTAAAATTTCTATAGGCTATGATTTCTACAGGGCTAAAGGAAATGCTATTTCTTTAGCTTTGCCACACTAATTTGTCCGGGTCAAGCCAAAATATCATTTTAGTTCATGTGGTATTTAATTGTGAACAGCAATGGCTGGAGGATTTTAAGGGTCACTAGGTCCAGATGTTTGGTCATTAGTCACCACCATATAACCCACCTTCAATATAATAAATATGGATAAAATAAGGAAACACTTCACCCGTCAACAAGATTAGTGTTCAAGACTAATAGGAGCCTGATTTCTGCTTTTTAACTTTGTTAACATTTAACCCTTTGAGGGCAGAGGATTTCACTTGAAGTAAATCTCTCCTTACACACTCTGCTCTTATTTACTGAAGTTTATATACCTTCATTAATGGCACGTCTATTCACCAAAAAAGTGCAGGCATGCTTTTAAGTATTTTAATACTTAACATCACACTTCATATCTTTTTCTTAACAACATGTTGGAATGTTTAAAAAGGTGGTTTTGTTGGACAGTCACATAATTGTCTGATAAAAGACCTATGTCTGTGGCTATGAAGCAGCCTATTTAAAAGAATTTATTGGACATATTGGGCTGATCTGGACTCCCCCAAACAATAGAGATTCTTTCAAAACCTCTTTGTATGTTTACTTTCCTTTTTTTTTTTTTGTATTTGTATAGAATGAAAAGCAAATATACTAAAATCTTTTTATCTCTAATGTAGTATTTCTCACCTGCTGCAATGGAAATAAAAACGTGCAACAATATGGTGCAGGCCTTGGAATCTAGCTGCACTGGAAGCCATTTCTGTAGGTTCCCCTGAAGAAAATTGAGAATAATAATACTAACCAGGTAGAGTTGTTGTTTGGATTTAATTTTACGTAAGTAGGCCTTCAATTAATGTTAATTCTGTTTTCCTTATTTGCATAGACGTAGTACAATATTCTGACACATGTGTTTGCAAATCAAATATCTACCTGAAAAAGTGGATGAGAATATTGACTACAAGGTACAAAGTATCCAGTTTGGATACTTTCACTGATATTTTGCTGGTATTTTGGCATTATGTAATGCTTATAATGTCTATTATTTTACATCTAGCCCTTTCATGAAAATTCTTATGTTATATTATCAGATTAGGTATCTCCTTGATTCCATATTGGGGGAACTTTTTCTTCCTGTCAAAGCAGTCCTCATTCTTTACTATTAATAAGTTGCTTAAAGTCTAGCTTTATGTTAAAAAAAATCTTTATTAAAAAAAGAAAACAAAGAAAAATATATATCTCTGGCTAGTTGATTCAGTTTATTAGGGTGTATTTTTAATAAAGACAAGATGGCAACTCTGACCCCCCTTGAGTACAGATTATTTTTGCCCCATTTCATTGCTCCAGAACCTTACGGCTGGCCCTGTTAAATTATAGCTTGCCTCCTCCAGGACTTTGAGTCCCTCCTTGACCTGTCACAAGAGCCAGGTGGCAATGATCCAGGTAAAAAGAATTGTTCAACTGAAGGAAAACAGTGGGGAAAAAATGGATCACCCAGTCTAACCAAGAAGTGGGAGTCCATTGATTAAATCTCAAAACAGCCTCAGAAATTCTTCCTTTTTTTATGAATTGTATGGTTTTCTTGTTTCCTGCTCTCCCTACTCCTGCTTCCTCTTCTGTTTCTCTTTCTATAATTTATTCATTCCTCTATTCCAAACATTAAAAAGATTAATCTCACTCCACACGGTCTATTCTCATATTCCATTTTTATGAAAATAAAACACAAGCAATTTATTTCCATGCCAATTTTATGATCATAAAAAGCCAACTTTTTATAACCATCTATATAATAACTAGCTGAATTATTCATTTTCTATTGAAATATTTCATTTTTTTGAAAACTCAATCAGCTTTTGGTTTTATTTAAATACTGAATTAAATATCAACTGTTTACTTACCCGTAACCTTTATTTTTCAAGACCACTTCTCAATCAAAATATATTAAATGGCTACATTTAGTATGTATGTGTAGCACATACATGAATAAGTATATATTGTTCACACCAATATATACATATATGCACCTAAATATGCAAATTAATATCCATTTGTATTCATTTGGTCCTGTAAATCTAGAAATAAGCTTTCCAATGCTTATTTGCCTTATTTTTATTTCAATCTATCCCTATTGAATCTGGGAACATTGTCACAATTTATGTCATACACTGCTATAAAGCTCTGCAGAAAATATCCAATTTCTTTTTCAAATGTCGACCAAACACTTTATAGATCTTTTTTCTCCATCCCCTTCTTTACCCCTTTTTACTTAAATTAGCAGAGCTGTCTAAATAGTCAGATTTAAAGGCTTCAAACGTTTTCTTGGTCTTAGAACAGATGCCTCAGGAGGCTTTCCACCAGGAAAGTACATTGGATTAGCACAGCCTGTTTTCCTACTACATTCTTTAAACATAACAGACAGCCCCAAAATAAGGAGGACAATTTATTTGTTAGGACGTGTATGGAATTTAAAGAGAGGGCATATTTTCACCATACCAGTGTGACAGAGACCAGAATAGGTTGTTTAGGAAACAATTTCATACCATTTCAATGAACAATAGGAGGTCAAATAAAATACTTAAACGTGGCAGGTTTCTATCAATGAAATGGATACTTGCAAAATGAGAAGAAAGGTTTGATGGTGAAGAAAATTAGTGTATCAGCTTAGTAGAGCTATCACTCCAGGCATAATTCTGTGCTAAGGATACTTGACATATAATAGCATTACTGAGTGCACACACTATGGTCGGGTTTTATTGGAACACACACATCGATAGAAGCCATGTTTATTGATTAGACAGAAATGAGACATTATGAGATCTGAGACAGAATCTGCTACCCCTCAAGAGAAAAATGGGTTTAGCAAAGAATGCAGCACCTGCGGCTTTTTACCAAGGGAGATTTTTCTTTTTTGTCTTTTAACTCTGAACTGAGAAAGTAGACGTTGGATAATACCTCAGAATTAGAAAACACAACTCCAAGATGAAAGGTAAAGGTATGTCACAAATTATAGAGAGATGACTCATGAAAAATGAATAGGAAATATAAGCAAAACATAAATAATTCTGTTGCACTCTTCCAATTATGTGAGGGGGGAAATGTGTCTGAGTATAAACTTGTGTTTTGGGCTGCAATGCTCTTCCTTTTTGGCCAAGGAATTTTCCATCATGAAATAGTAGCTTTTGTATACTGGATTCTAGCTTCTGACTTACTTTATGCAGGCACTGGTTATGCTAATAGTGTTATTCAAATAATGAGACACGTTTCTACACAGTGAAGACCAAGAATCCCCACACAAACAACCTGTACATACATTTTCACTTTATTACTTTAATAACAAAATACACATTTTAATACATGTGAGGCAAAAATACATCTAATTATGACTTGTTAGCATATCTAAATTTTATTTTTTACAAAGCTATGCCAAATAGAAGAATTTTATTTAAAGCAACAAAACGCTAGACTTTCAACAACAAAATAACTATAAGTATGGTAAAAGTAAAAAGAAAAAAAGTCATAAAATAAAGAAGGGACAAAATACTTGTTGAGTATTTAATATGGGCCAGTTGACTTCTGATTTCTGATCCAACATGTAAAGAGCTTGCAAGTCATCACTCCCATCCAGATATGAGAAATCCTGAACAAATTGCAAATCAACAAATCTTAGATACAGCAGGGAATTGAGGTCTCAGCTCTAACTGCTATCCTGAAAACTGGAAAGACAGACAGGCAGATACAGAGAATCACCGCTTACCTGAAGCAGAAGCACAGGAACAGAACCCTGCAATGGATCTAGTATCAATAGGAAGACTTTAAGCTATGACTGATGAATTGCTGGAGGCACAGTGAGAATTAAAAACTCAGAGGTGACCCCTTCTTGTTTGGGGAGGGGACCACTTTCATGATTCTTACTTCCAGTTGCCCTATCAGATTCTGTGAAGATTTGAGAAAATTACCTCACGTTTCCAGCAGAGGGAGGGAAAAAGTAATCTTTTTGATATATTTTCAGATCTCTCTGTTCCTGGCCCCAGGGAAACTATTTACCAAAGTCTAACTGATTGGGGTTTTACCAGAGGCTATCCAACCTGGAGAAGTGAAATACCCAACTCAAGCCTCCTCTAGCCTTTGACACCGGGGAAGGGAAATACCCAACTCAGACTCACTAAAATAAATGAGACCTAATCATGGTACTAGAGATCACTTTCCCTCTCCCACACCTTACCACCATATCAATAGAGTTCCAGTATAATAACAAGAATACAGCTAAAAGAAGTTCAAACCTCAGACCCTATTAAGAAGTCTCTAGGAAAACCCAAAATCACAGGAGAGGCAAAAACATGGACAGTAAATGAAATGTTAGCCTCTGAAACTATAGCTACAGCAAACATACACACAGCCTAAGCCCTGGACAGAGAGATATAAAACCTCACACTGAAAGTCTATCTACTTCATTCCTTTTACCTGATAGTCATGTCTGGCTTTCAACAAGAAAATCACAAGGCATGGTAAAGACAAAAAATATACTCTGAGAGGTAAAGTAAGTGTCAGAACCAAAGCCAGATATAATGGAGATTTTGAAATTATCACACTGGAAATTTTAAATAACTATGGTTAATATGCTAAGGGCTCTACTGGAAAAAGTGGACAACATACAGGACCAGATAGGTACTGTAAGCCAAGAGATAAAAATTCTAAGAAAGAATCAAAAGGAAATAGTAGTAATTGCAAGACTGTAAGAGAAATTAAGAATGCCTTTGCTGGGCTCATCAGTAGACTGTACACAGCTGTGGAAAGAATCAGTGAGCTTGAAGATATGTCAACAGAAACCTCAAAAACTGACACACAAAGAAAAAAAAGAAAAAAAAAGATGGAACAGACTATCCAATAACTGATGGATGATTATAAAAGGTGTAATATATGTATAATGGGAATACCAAAAGAAGAAGAAAGAGAGAAAAAGTAGAAGACATTTTTGAAAAAATATAGTGGCCGAGAATTTTCCAAAATTAGTGACAGATACCAAATCACAGATACAGGAAGCTCAAAAAACACCAAGCAGGATAAATACCAAAAAATTCTATACCTAAGCTCATATATTCAAACTTTAAAAAATCAAAGACAAAGATTAAATCTTGAAAGAAGTCAGAGGAAAAAAAAAAACTACATTACCTACAGAGAAACAGCGATAAAAATTACATTGGACTTCTCTTCAGAAACCATAGAAACTATGCAAGCAAGAAGAGAATGGAGTGGAATATTTAAAGTGTTAAGAGGAAAACAAACAAAAAAACCGCTGACCTAAACTTCTGTATCCAACAAAATTATCCTTCAAAGAAAAGGAGAGTACGTTGATGATTATGATGTGTCAATGTAGGCTCACCAGTTGTTAACAAGTGTCCCACTCTGGTGAGAGATACTGATAATGGGGGAGGCTATGCATGTGTGGGGACAGGGGGTATTTGGGAAATCTCTGTATCTTCACCTCAATTTTGCTCTGAACCTAAAACTGCTAAAAAATAAAGTCTTTGAAAAAATTGCATTTTTAGGTTAAAAAGAAAAAGAGTGAAGCAGGAATACTTTCTCAAACAAAAATTCAGAGTTTTCTGCCAGTAGATTTGCCTTGCAAGAAATATTAAAAGAAGTTCTTCAAAGAGAAGGCAAATTATACAGGTCAGAAACTCAGATCTACATGAAGAAAGGAAGACTATGAGAGAAGGAGTAAGTGAAGGTAAAATATCTTATTTTTCTATTCCTAATTGATCTAATAGATAACAATTTGTTCAAAATAATAACAACAATGTATTTGGTGATTATAGCTTGTGGTTAAGTGAAATGAATGATAGCCATGGCTTAAGGGAAGAGAGGGAGGAAATGGGAATACTCTGTTATAGGTACTTGCATTGCCCATTAAGCAATATAGCATTTGAATGTGAATTGAGATTATTTGTAAATATGTATTGCAAACTCTAGGGCAAATATGGGTCAGTCATTTTACATGGTTTAGCTCCATAATTCCTTCAACCCTGTAGTAAATACTTATATTCTATTATAGATGTGAAAACTAAACATAGTTTACAAAAACAAAGTAAATATTTTGTAAATGAGAAAACTAAAGCTCATAGAAATTAGATAAATCACATAAGGAGGACTCATGATTTTAACGCATTTCCGTCAGGCTTCAAATACTGTAATTTCCACCACAGGTCCAAATGAGATCCTTCTCATTTGTGAGCAATGTTTAAAAGATCAAGGAGCAAACTCATAACTAAATGATCAAAGCAAAGCAAAAAAAAAAAAAAAAAAAAAAATTAGGTAATATTTTTATTAAAAAGTGATATCAATATAAGAAATATGTTTGGAAGTAGCAAATCTGTTTGCCACATCTACATTAAATAAAAGGTAACGATGGAGAATACATGTCCAAAAAAGTTCAATTCCTTACATTCCTGGGACAGCACTGTTGTCAATCAACTTAAAGGAATATATATTGTCAAAGGATGGAAAACTGATGTCCTCCAGTGTCCTAGAGAGGCATCCAAATCTTACCTCCCAACCCAGTTCAAAGTTTCATTCATTCCTTCAATAAATATTTATCCACCTAGTACAGCATGCCCTCAAGGAGAAGATGCTCTGATATTTCTGTGCCAGAACAGCTCTAATACAATTATATTGTACTAAAAGCTGCTTCATTAGTCCTAATCCTGCTTTTCAAATAAAAACCAGTACATTTTCCACATGGTAGTCTTGGACATATTTGAAGTATGTCTCATGACTTGTCTGGGCTAAACATTCCTATGCTTGTCCTTTGTGGGGGAAAAGTCATGACTTGCATTTTTCTAGCTGCTACCCTGAGGAATAGTTCCAGATTAGGGGCCCATGTTTGCAGAATATTTTTCTTGACCCATACATAGTTTAAAAAAATCAATTGCCAAGATTAAAAATCAGAAGATATCACATAATAATAAATATATCTCACATTTTGGTAAATCCTTCAAGGTCCCAAGATCAAAGGCCCCTGGAGTAGCAGCCCCTTAACCATGTCATGCACTACCCAGTTCACCACACTCTTCACCTGTTCTTATTGCCTGAGGGAGGCCAAGTGGCAGTTGCCATTTAACATCTTGCTCTTTCTTTCTCTTTCTCCCACCCCACCCCCTTTCCTCCCTCCTTCTTCCCTCCTCTTTTCCCTTCCTTCCTACCTTCCTTTCTTCCTTCTTTCCTTCTTTCAGTTCTGGGTCAACTTCATTTCTTTACATTACATGCCTGGTATCTTAAGCAATTAAATTTGCTCCTAAACCAGACATCACTATCCCTCATAAAACTTTATGTCCAGAATTAAGCACAATACAGCACTTTTTAGACCACTTTCTTTGATCATGATGCTATACTCTTATATGAAATAACAACTGCATTATATTCCTAAGTATCCACAATATTCAATTCACAGTCAAGTAAAATTCTCCAGGCTGAAGCAGCCCTTTCTACAAAGCTGGAATTCCTTGAAAACCACCTGCAGACTCAGCACTTCCTTACATCCTAGAGGAATACTTGGAGCTCTAGCTAACTGTGAGACTAAACATAAGTCACCCCCGAAACGACACATAGCTATGTTCTAATAACTCAGCTTTTACCTTATTCTCACTTGAATCTTTATTCTGATAACTGAATCACTGCTTATTTACCTGTGCAGAAGCTCATGCTTGGAACCTTGCCATTCCAGAACATGTGCCTGGTCCCTAAACCCTAGCACAGTAACTGATGCTGTTATTGACTTTAGATGAATGGTACGTTGCTTGTATCTCAAAATGAATCGGGCTGTTGTATGTCTCTGTTATCCCAGCATCCTCATTTGTAATTGTTCCTGTTCTACCTGTTGCATTGATTTGCCCCCTTCTGCATAGGCTCTGGATCCCTCAGTGTCAACCCTATGAGCAGGCAAGCCCAGATCCAGGTGCCACTCCTAGTGATCTACATGATCTGCTAAGTAAATCATACCAACTTTTATCTTCTTAAATGCAAATAGTAGATAACTGAGTCTTTGTAGTGTAACAGTTTGAATTTTTTAGTCTTAATTAATAACAATATTTACCAGCAGTATAATTAATGATGTAAGTACGTGACTACTTTTAAATTAGCATAGAGTTACAGTCCCAAAATATTCACAAAGGACCTTTACAGTGTCCATGTTTTCCAATTGCTCTTTCCTTTTGGTTACCATCAACCTCCATGTTGCTTGTTTTAGCAATAAACTACAAGTTAGAGTTTACTTTTTGAACCTTGATGTAGACCTTTATAGATGTCCCTACTACATTTACCTAGTTAGCTATAGCCTTTCATTTCACTTTTAAACACCTTTTCAACCTTAAGTTATACAATATATTGCATATGCATTCTAGTTTTAAAGATTCTGAAAAAAATGATAATTATCCCCTTATTATCTGCAAAGTAACTAAAGCAAATTTTGAACAGGCCAAGTATGGAGACTTGCAGCTCTTTTCTATAGACAATTCTCTGAGTTAATATATTTCTTGATTTACTGTGCCATTAGGCCTTGAGTTTTAGCCTTTTCCTTTCTCCTTACTGTAACATTGATGTTTTTAGTAGTTGGAAAACATTCAGTAAATAAATATGGATTCTGGCATTTAAAATTCATAGTTAAAATTTCTTCTTCACCAGTAAAATACAAACAGTCCAGGTAGAAGTGGTAGGTATCTGGTATAAGTGATATAAGTAAATATTTGAGCGTAGAAACCATAGAACTTGGGCTAATTCAAAGTGAGGTTACAAAAAAGAAAGGCAGAATCTAGTCTGACTTCTAAGTCTGCGATGTATGTGATGTGTGATGGAGTGTATGGAGTACCAGAGCCAACAGAGGATGGGCCTTAGGAAGAGGTAAGGCAATAAACTATATTGTAGATGTGTGGTGTGTCAGGGTCCTGTGGGATATCCAGGCATGGATACATAAAACACAGATAGATATATTAATCTGAAACTATAGAAGTCTATAGAGGAGAAAAAGATCTGGAATTCATTAGCAAAACAGGTACGGTGTGAAGCCATAGGAAATGATGAACTTGCTCAAGAAAAACATGCAGATGAGAAAGAGGAGCATGCAGAAGAAAGAACTTTGAGGGACGTAACAGGACTTGGTTAAATTGTGACATTAACTACCCCACTGGAAAAATAATATTTTAAAAAATTGGATAGACTGCCAAAAACTCCATACCACTGCACATAAGGCACCAAGGTCAAATGGTTTCATAGGGAAGTTTCACAAACATTAAACTTTTCCAAAGCATACACCAGTGGATTTCAACCGGAGAGGATTTTTTTGTTTGCCAGGGGACATTCATCAATGTCTGGAGATATTTTTGTCCCAACTGGGAAAGGTGGTGGTGGTGATGGGGAGGGTGCTGTATTGGCCTCCAGTAGGAATAGGCCAGAGTGCTGCTGAACACCCAACAATACACAGGGCAACCCCTGCAGCAAAGAATTACTGGCCCAAAATGTCAAGAGTGCCGAAGTTGAGAAATTCTAGCACAGAAGAAGAACTTGTAAAATGCAAAAAGCTTATTCTTGGTTTCTATGTGAAGGCAAATGAAATTCCGAAACTAAAGACTATCAAAGGTGGCTGGGATAAAATTATGAATAAAGCTTACTTACAGTTGTTGATGCAGTTATATCAATAAAATATGAGCAAGTCCAAAGTTCTTATTAAAATAATACACATGACAGAGAAGGCTTTACTTCAAGAGTGCATGGATGATTCAACAAAAGCAAATCTGACAATATTTAATATCAAAAATAATGGAGAAAAACTGCATTTCAACGTATCCCAAACTGTATTCAAAAAATTCAGTATCCAACCCTAATTAAAATTTATAATCCTAGCCTAGTGAATGAAAGAACCTTTCTAACACAGTAAAAAGCATATATTAAAATTTTAAAACTCTTATTCAATAGTGAACTACTGGAGATATTTCCATCAGAAGTAGGAAAAAGAAAAGTGTGACATTCATCACTGTGTTGGGTAATACTCTGTATTATAATAAGACAAGAAAAGGTCTAATAATATAAATTTTAGAACGAAAGAGACAAAATAATCATTATCTATATATATTTTGAATGCTTAGAGAATTCAAGAAAAAAGATGGAAAATATTCAAATTATTGAAAGAATACAGAAAATTTTATTAAAGCAAAATTTAAAAATTAATTTAATTCTAGAAATAATCAACTAATCGAGTTAAAATTGTTATTCTATTCACTTTAATAATAATGATAATAAGCTTAAAATAGAGCCTATCTTTTGTTTTTGGCTACCCACCATCTCTTCCTCCTTTTCTGTATAGCAACCTCCTCGTTCTATGGTGGGGAATTGGAGATGTCCGTTACATGCTGCTACCTCAATCCCCAGAGCTACTCTGGCCATCTTTTTCTGAACCCATTATTTTTCTTTGTTTGTAGAGATACCCTCTAAAGGTTCAATTGATTTGAAATTGTTTGTTAAGAGTAGTTTTATTGCTTTCACACAAAGAACTAAAAAACTGATATACAGAGGACAAAAAGAAAGTAAAGTTCAATCACAAAAGCAAAAGAACACATGAGCAATTAGATGTATGTTGCTCCTGAGTGGAGAGACTCAATCAATAAAGATGTAAGTTTTCTCCCAAATTAATGATTATAATTCTCTGCAATCACAATTCCACTGTAAGGGTGTGACTCAACTAATTAATACTACATTTTATTTGAAAAACAAATGCAAGAAAATAGGACAACTTTACAAGTATCATGCAGTGGATCTTCCCATCAGATAATAAAAACAGAACAAATAAGCCCTGTTTATTGTAGGAAGGAACAAGAATAAACACATAGATGAACAAACATAAAAGAAATTCGGGCAATAACTTCACAAGTAATAAAATTCTAATTGAAAACTAGTAAAAAATTATTCAAACAAGTTATACCCTCTCCCCCTATATTACACACACATTCACACATGCTCCAGTTTGATTAAAAGTTTAGATTTAAAGTATCGAACCATAAAAATTTAAGAGAATATTTTCATCACCTTGGTGCAGGGAGGGTCTAAATTTAGAAAAAAGAAACCTTGACCAAACATCGTAAAGGAAAAAACGGGTATATCTGTTTACATAAAATATAAAAATAAAAGTCACTACACAACAAAAGTCACCATAAACGAAGTCTGAAAATTCATTTGACAAGTGAAAACATACTTTACCTCATTAGTAATCTAAGAACTGCAATTTAAAACAGCCAGTCAAATTGAGAATGATTGAAAGACCTATTGGGAAGGAGGCTCCAAACACTGTGGACGGAGATCAGTACATTTCTGACAGGCAGTTTGGTAGAAGGACTTTCTAGGAATCGATTAAATGGGAATAATTTGACAAGTACAAAAAGCAGATATATGTTTGGTTCTTTGAACATAATAATACTAACTTGGAAACAGCCTGAATGACCATCAGTGGTGGAGTATTCATGAAAAAAGTACAGCACAACCATGCAGGAAAATATTTATTATACAGTCATTAAATATTCTGAATTATGACTAGAGGTAACAAACAGACGTCCACAACACATGAAGTAAAATAAAGCAGGGTGCTATTCAGTTTGTCTCTGTGCTATGGAGTATAATCCCCAATTATTAAGACAAAGTCTTGAAGAATATACATCAAATAATTAGAATGATTACTGGGGGGTAAAAAATGTTAAATCTTAGGTTTTTACTTCATATATTTTCTTACTGTTTGAATTTTTCACACGCATCAAATATTATTTTTGTAATTGCAACACATTAATGTCAGTTCACTTTCGAAAGAAAAGTTGGATCAGAAAAAAAATCATACATTTGGACCCAATAATCTCACTTACTGTAGTTAATCCAAAGAAAAATAATTCAAAATAAGAAAAATCTACAGAACTATTTTATTGGATCATAATTTATAATTGTAACGTATTAAAACCAGCATATGTGTCCAACAATAAGAGAATATGTTATCTGATGTAAAATTGTACAGCCATTAAAATGCAATTACGAAGTTTTGTAGGAACTTGATACAACATATTTGACAAAAATAACAAGTGAGAAAGCAGGATATAAATTGTATGTATTTAATAAATATCCAAGTGTGTGCAATGGATGACAGATTTTAATGGGCATTAAGTTAGATAGGATTCTTCTTAGTCTGTATATATGTTTAAATTTTAAACTCTTAGTAATATTATTTAATTTTATTCCATGAAAATACTTTTAAAAATGAGGCATCCTTCGTTTCTTTCCATTGTCTCCTTGGCTGTTCAGTGAACTCCTGGGAGGCAATCAATTCATTTTACCATTGACTCTTCACTGTGATTTCACGTTACTTATCACAGTTTGTGATCATTTGTTTATTTGTATATTAACTGATTTTCAGTCCTTTCAAACTTAATCATCCATTCATAAGTTCTATTTTTTTCCCCATTTTACTCACTAAATTCTAAGGAACATGAGGGCAACCACCACACCTGTTTACTTATACTCTTTTCTAGTAAAGTTATTGTAATAGTTCCACATTTACATCGTTTAATACTGTTTAATAAACTGTTTAATACCGTTTAAGAAACGGTATTAATCTGTCAGAAAATAAAAACTGCCCAGATAGGAGAAATATATTTATAAAAAAAATAAAGGGGGAGAGGACAACACACAACACTTATACAGTCCTTTATTAGGTTCTAGGAACTGTTATAAGCACTTTACAAACACCAACCCCTTCAATCCTCCTAATGAGCCTGTGAAGTAAGTACTACTGATAAACTATTTTACAGATGAAAAAAGCTGAATTATAAGAAGTTAAGGACTAGATGAATCCTGGTATGAACCCAGGCAGTCTGGACATTCTGGCTCCAGAGTCTGCCACTCTTTACCACTGGTGTTATCTAACATGGCTCTTTCGTACTGTTATTAAACAAGTACATCAATTAATATTATGTGATATACACATAGAATAACTAAAGAAAATTATTGAAGATATGCATACATAGTGCACATAGTATTGAAATATTAGGAGGTTTTTTTCTGAAGATTTTATGTACTTACAGGAGTTGGTCATAGGGAACCCACTAAAATCTATCTAAACTTTATTTTTGGTCTAATTAATAAAAAGATCTCTCTGAAAAACTATCAGATAACATTCCTTTTCTCTAATTCCAAAGTGTCATTTAAAATTAAGAAATGAAATTGCATATATTTAACTTACACAGAATCTAGATTACTTGGAAAGTTCATCTGTCCTCACTGGTTTTTTGAGATAGACCGAGTAAGTAAGACTAGCAATTATAAAATATGGTTCATCAAATTTTCTCTGAATCATCTTAATGGATTGCTGGCAATGGAATAGGAATTTCCATTATATAGAAAGGAGCGGTCACTAATTCTACTTAAAGCCAATGGCCTGAAAGGTTTTGGCCCAAAAATGTTGTAAACTCATTTGCAATGCAGCGCTAAAAGTATTTGCAGGGAGACAAAATGATTATTTTTAGCAGGTAGGGTCTTCCACATGTTAAAAATGTGTTCTTCACTGGTACTTCCTAAGCTCTTGGTAAACTGTGAATTTTACAGATTAGCCTTTTACCTACTATCAATGCAGTACAAAGTCAGGCTATTTAAACTGTAAAAGTGACTAAATTGTACACCTTAGAGAGAATGCTTTACAAACGTAATCATAAATTCATAGTTCCTTTTTTTTTCCTATTTCAAAATGGGCTGTTGATGGCTATAGCTAGGATGGTCCTATCTCATCTGATGTTATTTTATTGTTTCGGTACATTTGACAGTAAGGAATGTAATTATCTTTTCTACAGACTTAGCAATGGTACTATGAGACATTAGCAATCAACAAAAGCAAAATACTTAAAAACTTCACACCTCTTTTAGGTCAAGCAGAAGGACAATAATGCTCTACTGTTTTGTGATGTATGGCAATGTTTGTTTTTTCTTATTTTGAAGTGTCCCATGTCTTTATAGAGAGTGGATCGTACTCTTCAAACTGTGAGTGTAAAACAAGATAATATAAGTAAAAGCACTATGGAAAGTGTAAACTAGGCAAGGTATTCTTCATCATTCTTATGTCTTAATTCTTATGTCTTTTTTATTACATTATCTCCCTCTCGCTATGCTTCAGCCTAAATATCAAGCTGCCCTCCCTTCATTCCACATAGGGTAGATTCCCCACTAGTCATTAATCAATGAAGCCATTCTGTGGGGTATGGCCAGGAAATTTACCTCATCTTCCAAATTTTAAATTTGCTGTGTTTAAACAATGGGAAGAGATGAGTTGTCAACTCACCATATTGTCATTTTAAAAATCCAACATTTCTAGTCAAACATTTGTGATTTTGATACCTCTTTTTTGGTCTTTAGATTCCTATCTCCACCTCCCTCAAATAGGTCCTAATTAGGTTCACAGTAGGAAACACCAGCTGAAATAAAACACGTGAACTTTGGAATCAGACAGAATTGGGTCCCCATTCTTAATTTGGTATTTTGTGTTTGTGGGTTTACCATTGAACTGCGTAATCTCACCATTGAACTGCATAATCTTTCTCAACATCAGCGTTCATAGCTGTCAAACGAGCACAGTAATAAAACCTCTTAAGTTGTTATAAAGCTTAATATCCAACCACTACATTTAGTAAACTCTCTATGTGTGATATTTAGTGCATTTTCTTCTTTCTATAACAATTAAGGTCAACTCTTCTTTGGAGAGCTATTTTTTTAAAGTCCTAAATAATCTTCTGTAATGTTGCCTATGTAATAGGAGCTATAAACTCTTTGCCTCTCTGTCTTAACAGGAATGACCAAATTATATGTAAACAAATGTTCTAAAAAGTTCAAAATGATATGGTATTTGTTTGAGAATTAGATGTATCTTACAGACTAATTTGGGTTCTTGATGTTTAGTTTTCTCTTTCATTCTGCTCACAACCCAGATGATAACTGAAAAGAGATATAAGAAATGTTTACAGTTTAGTTTATCCTCTCGTGTTCTTCATTAACTTACTGTGGGTGTTGTTCTTTTAAAAGGCCAAGGTTCATGGTTCTGTTTTTTAATTGCAGTTCACTCTTTCCCACTTCTTCCAGGAGCTTCAGCTTTATCATTGCTGTGAGATTTACAGTGCTTCCTTCCATCGTCATCTTGCTAATAGGCAGTGGTTGAACTCCCCAGAGCCTAAACTAGGAAATATGAGCAGTATGTAATTGCTATGGCTGGAATTGCATTCCACTTCAGAAGCTTCTTAACAGCATTCTCAGATGTGTGGCTATCCATTAGTGACCCAAGGAGATTACTCCCTGGCACCAAGTTTACCTTTATGAGGGGCCTGCATGATGAGCCCTTCCCTCCCATAAGCAGAAGGTGAGGAGAGGCAGGGGGCTCAGAGGTTGGTGAATTCAAAAGGAAAATATGCGGGAAAAGAGAGTGCTTTTAAAAGAAAGGAATCCAAAAGGGAAACTATAAAATTTGGCCTTGGGGGTATGTAAGTTTAGTATTTATACTGAGTAAATAGCTAACATATTTATCAAAACATCCAAGGGCAGTAAGGCTAAGTAACATGACTTGATCTTCCTGTGTCTGTTTATGTGGATGGTAACTGAGAGTAAGCAACACTGAACTTTCACTTCCTGTTCACTGGATCTAGGACAGACAACACTGGGACGATGACTCAGTTGCTCCAGCAGCAACTGCCCTTTGAGGAGAAAGCTTCCTGATTTCACCATGTCTCTGTTTAAATATTTCTACCCTTCCTGCCCACCCCCAACAGCCCTTCAGCTTCTCTTTTTGCAACATCTCTAACCACTGTCCCCTAGATGTTATAGCAATCACAAAGGCTCCTTTTCACAGTTTTTAGATCAAAGCAGAAATATTTTTGCATGGATATACTTATTTTACAGAAGAGGTTCACGGGTTTTCTTGCATAAACAATGTCTGCCTTATCACATATGCACAATCAGTGTGAAAGGCTACTACGTATTCAAGTACTATGTACAGTGAGAAGATAAACAAAGAGAAAAGTCTAAGGTTAAATTTATGGTTTAAACCCATGATATGAGCAAAGTGAGGAAAGGGTTCATTCAAAAATATCAGAATCTGGAAAGTATCTAGCCACACTGTATAGCCTTTCACAACTCCTAGTAGAAACCTTTGCTTCTAGTAATAAATACACTATTTAAAGTTAGTGCAACAAATAGAGGATTTAATAACATACAGTTTAAAATTATAAGTTTTGAAGGCTTATATGAATAAATTAATGAATATAAGGATAATTTAATTAGAATTAGAAATTTCCTAGGCCAAAAATAATGGCTTATATGGTTCATGAACAGATGGGTATTCAGATTTCATCCATTAGAGTGGGTTTCACAACCCTGGCTATACGTTAGAATCACCTAGGGAGCTTTTAGAAAATGCTGCCTGAGACCCACCTCCAGAAATGCTGTTTTAATTGGTCTGTGGTGGGCCTAGGCATGGGTATTTATTGAAAGCTCCCCAGGTGATTCTAATATGCAGCCAGGGTTAAGAATCACTACATTACAGTCTCATAGGTAGGCTTTTAGAATTCCTTGCAGATTATAGGAATGAACATCTCTCACTGATCTATTAGGGAGAGGGAACTGTGAAAGAGATAGAGAAAGAGGAAAAGATGTGGAGAAGGAGAAAGAGAGGGAGAAGAAAAGGAAAGAGAAAAAGAAAGAAAAGAAAGAAAGAAAGCAAAAGAAAGAAAGAAAAAGAAAAGGAAGGAAGGAAGAGAAAGAAAGAAAGAAAAGAAAAGAAAGAAAGAAAAGGAAGGAAGGCAGGGAAAGAAAGAAAAAGAAAGAAAGAAAGAAAGAAAAAGAAAGGAAGCAAAAGAAAGAAAGGGAGAGAGAAGGAAGGAAAAGAGAAAAGTAAGTGAGTTCTGGCTGTTCCACATTAATATTGAGTTCTTACTGGATAGCTGTTAAATATTGACACCTATAGTAGTGACTATAAACACACTATGGTGAAGCTTATAGTCTATTGAGAGGAAACAGACATTAATCAAATAAAACAGAAATGCCTATGAAATTATAAATGACAAAAGCGTTGAAACCAAAAGTACACAGTGCTATAGGAAAAAGGTTCTTCTGTACTGTTTGGGAGGCAGGGGTTTCCCAATGGAGTAATTTTGAACTGAGATCCGAATTACAAGAAAAGATGAAGGAGTGAAGTGATAAAAGACAGAGGGAACTGCATGTGCAAAGGCCGTGAGCCTCCAGGGACTGTATATTGAAAGGAAAACAGTAAGGTTCCCATATAGAGATCAATAAAGAGTTTTTTCATAAGCGATACAAATTTAGGAGTCATTTCCAAAGTGAGTTAATGAATACTATTGGATGAAATTTCCTTTGGAGAAAGTATAAAGAGAAATTTGAAGAGAAGAGAGTCTAGGGCCTGATCTTTAAGAACATTCTCTTCAGAAGAAAACCAAGAAAATGTGGTCTACATTTATTTCAAATTTTCTTTCTTTTATTTTCCTGCATCTATGCATCATGATATAGAAGTTCCCATGAAGTTCGAATCAGTTTAAATGAAATATGGTCATTAATGTCTTTGCTCCCAACCAACTGACTTCTCTAAGTCCTAGATTCATAATATTTTTTATAATATAGACTTTTTTAAAAAAACATCTTTATTAGAGTATAAGTGCTTTACAATGGTGTGTCAGTTTCTGCTTTATAACAAAGTGAATCAGTTATACATATACATATATCCCCATATCTCTTCCCTCTTGCATCTCCCTCCCTATCCCACCCCTCTAGGTGGTCACAAAGCACTGAGCTGATCTCCCTGTGCTATATGCGGCTGCTTCCCACTAGCTATCTATTTTACGTTTGGTAGTGTATATATGTCCATGCCACTCTCTCACTTTGTCCCAGCTTACCCTTCCCCCTCCCCGTATCCTCAAGTCCATTCTCTAGTAGGTCTGCATCTTTATTCCTGTCTTGCCCTAGATAGATTGAGAAAGAGCAATTTGATGCTCAGAGAAAAACAGATGATTCAAAAGAGAGTGAGAAGTTTCAAAATTATTAGAGCATCCAAAATCTTATGGAAATTAATATAGATCTAATCAATGATGTGCTGGTAACTATTTCACAATTGGTTCTTCAAAACTGAAAAAAGAAGCTGATTTGGAACAATTGTCCATTTTCATAGTGTAAGTACTCCCACTCTGGCTGATTTCCAGCTTCAAGGACGTCACTGAACCCAGCGTTTAGAAGAGATTCACAAAATTGATCCTTGCAAGGCAGTTCAAGCCAGCTCAAGATGAAAACACGAAATCTCAAGAGACTACCCCAATTCCATAATCTCATAGTTCTAGCATATGGAACATCTGAAAGAGAGCTCAGAACATCTCACAAGTCTAGTGGTTTTTCTACTCACCATGCTAATAATAGTGATATAGACTAGTAGTTCTCCAAATATGATCCCAGAGCCAGCAACCTAAGTAGTATCTGTGAAATTCTTAGAAATGCAAACTCACAGGTCTCTTCCCAGACCTACTGAACCAGAAAATCTAGGACACAGCAATGGGAGTTGTAATAAGCCCTCCAGGTGACTCTGATGCATCTTAAATTTTGAGAACCACAGATCTAGACAATAATAATCCCTTGATTTTTAGGTAAGAGATGCTTTCCAGAGAATTATTATCCTCTCATCCATGTTTCCTATAGCCCTAATTCTAATAACAATGTAAAACTGCTCTTTAGGAAGATCAATCTGGAAGCTTTGTTAGGTTCAACAAAGAGAAATTGATAATTTAGAAAGAAGTTAAGGTCTTGATTTATTGTGCTGATTGTGAATGGAGAAAGGAACAGTCCCAAGGTAGAATCGGTAGCAACAACATCTTTTTGGAAGTGAAGGCTAACATACAGAGAAATTTAAATTGCCTTCAAGGTTTTCAGCTTGGTTAGCTGGAGGAACAAGTGTTTCACACAGAAATGAATAAAAAAAAAATCCTGTCTGCAAACCTATCCTGGTTTCTCCCCAGTTTGTCTCTATGGTCTTTCTTCTTTTTAACACACTCAGAACTTTATAAATATATCTCCTATAACACATAGTCTCCTGAATAGTATTATATTTTCAATCTCTGCACTGGAGGATGCAGAGCTGTATTCACCCTTACATCCATTGCAAAGCTTGGCAAAATGTCTTCCACATAGTAGATTACCCTAATAACTGAAATAAGGAATCCAGATGTAGGAATCATTTCACAAAGGTGATTAATTTCATCAATATTTATATACTTTGACGTCTAAGGACAATGGGAAGCATGAGGTGAAAATATAAGGAACAGTTGGAGTCAAATTTCCAGGAGTGCTCACAACCACATGTAAACCTTCAAACAAGGTTCAGTCACAGTTTAGTTCAAGCCAATACATTTTTAAGTGAGTTTCCTTTGCTGCAGCCGGCACTCATTTTGTGTATGCCAAGTCCCTGATTTTAGCGTTTTCCCTGATTTTATAGTTCCTATAGTTTTGGGGTCCTAAAACTGTTAAGCCTTTCATTTTACATTAATGTAGAAGTCAATATCAATTATGGAACCTATTTTTAAATTAAAAATGTAGAATTACATGTCAAAATATATTTTAAATATTAATTCTCTAATACTCTTGCTGTCTGAAATATTTTAGCTAGATGGAAAAAACATTTATCTTTACACTTATACGCCAAGGCATGCATAAACTATTTTACAGAAAATAAAACAGAAACTTCTAGTAAATTCATTATTAAGAATATAGAATATTATTATAGAATATAGAATAGGCATTTCTGAGTTATGAGCAAAACCCAAGTATGTTTACTATCAACTGGAAAGGAAAAAGGAAAGAAAAGAAAGAAAAATTTATTTGTAGGCTATAAGAAAGGAAAGTATGTTTTTGTACATATTCAAATACATGTGGAATTTTAGAAAAAAGTGATGTATATATTTGGGTGTAATTCGACTCATAGTCTTCTACTCTGAAATAAACTAAATTATATGGATCTAGGTAAGAAAGAGTATAGGTAGTGGAACAAGATGCCAGGAATTGAACCTGTTCTGCCACTGTGACCTGGGGAAATTCATTTCATGTAGGTTTCAATCTGAAAAAAATGAGATAATAATAATACCTACTACAAAGTGTTGTTCAGAAGACTGAATTCTGTTTCAAATAGAGAAGTTAGCATAGCACCTGAATCAATAGCAGCCCAAGCATCTAAAACCTAGATAAGAATATTCTGTGGGGTAAGAATTTAATTATTTGAAAGTTTAATCACATGAAGGAATTATTATTCACTTTTAGTTGTCATAATCATATTGTGGTTATGTTTTTGTTTAAAGAGTATTTGTCTTTTAGAGATTTATTGATGTACGTATAGATGAAATAATGTCTCAGATTTGCATGAAAATAATCTGGAGGGAAGCAGTAGATAAAACAATTAGACATATTGTTGAAATTAGAATATATATACCTGGGTTTCATTTTACTATTCCATTCACTTTTGCATGAATTTGAAAAAATCCATAATAAAAAGTAGCTAATCAGATTAACTGCTTGAACTACACTCTCTTGTGCTTTAATTCTTGTTGCTGCTAGTCTCTGGAAAGCTTGACTGTCAAGTAGGAAGCTGCCTTGCCTGTATGCCTATGGCGTCAGTGACTGCCAAAATATACAAAGTTCACTGAAAGAGGAGGAAAATGCTTGCTTCTGGAACTCTTTCCTAATAGCAAATAGGTTCATTCCTCCTCCCTGCCCATACATACAAATAAAGGAGACTTTTATGCAAATAGAGTATGTTATATATTAATGAGGTAATTTTTCAGTAAATATGAGTAAGAACAATACTTTTTTTGTGGCTCAAAAGCCTAGTATCCTAGTGGATTTAGAAAACTCTGTATAGTTGGATGAGGCATATCTATATATGATAAGACAGCAAGGAATAAGGCAATTTCAATATAAAGATATATCAGAGTAATGAAACTATGCTAAGTGTTGGCCATATGACAAATTTTCCATGACTATAAAAATGTGACTACGTTTCCAAACTTTTGCAAATTCACCCTTATGGAAAACCTTTCCAAGTAACAAGATATGCTCTATGAGAATTAAAGGGAAAATGCATGGTTAACCTTGAACTTCATTTAACCTAACCAAATCCCACATAATTGATGGAAGGCAGTTTTCAAATCATCTCAAAATAAATAAATTTATCTCAAGATAAAAAAAAAAAATACATGTATTTGTTCCACTTAAATCTAATTTTGGCAATCTTCCTTATTGGTTAGGTTTTCATTATAACTATCAGAATAAGATTGTTCTTAATCTTAGTAAATTTTTCATGTAATTCATTGTTAGGTCATTGTGGTGAAGGTGAATGTTTGACTCCCAATGAATTTTTATGATAAGGAGGTATTGTACTTCAAAGTCACTTCTTAAAGTGACTTTGGTAATTGATATGTTTTAATTAGACCTACTCTTACAAACATTCAAAAGGAGCCTAAATTTTTTGGTTTCATCCTTTCCAAATATATGACTTTCTGACAACCAGGTACTGGTAATTAAATATAGATCCGGTGTAAACATGAGAAGCCATAAATCATAGTATCTTTTCAAAACTAGCTTAGTTCATGCAGGCATTTCAGAAAACCTGGAGCACCTTAAGCTTGCTCAAAGCTCAAAACAAAGTAAAGAAAGCCCCCTGTATTGCATTTGAGTTTTATTGTTACTGTGGTTGTTGTTTAGTGATTAAGACAAGCAATGGCGACAAACTTCTAATTCATGAAAACTGGGGAAAAAAATCTCTGTTTAACCTCAGAAGAACTTGTTCTGACTTATCATCTAATCCTGATAATCAGACTATTGAAAAGGAGTCACCTTCTGTAAAAAAGGAAAAGGTTAAACTGGACAATGTTATTTTTATAAGTAATATTACAGAGCATGCTCTTTCAGCTGAATTTATTGATACGCATGGACAGAATTCATGGCATTTTTCTACTTAAATGATTATTTGCATACGGTTTGATTTATATGCAAAGAATACATTTAGAAACCGCATGGGTTATCACTTTTTTTAACCTTACATTCTTAGTTTAAGGCAAAGATAAAATATGTCCAGATTAAGTCTCCAGATGATGCTTCGAGTTTTACAATTTGGGATACATTTGCTTTTTGGGGGGAACGTACAAAAGTCCCTCCTTAGCTCACATGGAATTATTATAGAATGTTACTCACCACTGGTGATAACCCTTGACTTGTGTTGTGCTGTCAAGTGGTAGGATGAAAAAACAAGCAGCCTTAGATTGTGATACAATCGCATACTCTTTTCAGCTGGATTTAGACAGTATTAGTGTTAAGTTACATTGCATTCATCATGATGACATGAATACGATGATGTGGTATAGGAACAGACACCTGACCCAAACTTCTGAACTCAGAGTCATTCTCCTTCGCGTGGGTGCGTCTCGATCTGTACTCTGAATAACAGAACAGCCCTTCAGTTTGTCTGACCGCTAATCAAACCTCAGCATACTATAAATCCATCAGGTGTCTCCAAGGTCACTCCAGACTTTTTGTATTTTATATTTTGGATTGTATTTTATTTTGTATTTCATTAAGTTGCATGGGTTTTTTTTTTCATTTTTTTTTTCTTTGTGCACAAATCTCCTAATATGAATTGCTCTTTAGAGTAGCCCCTGAAATTAAAGTATGCTCTTATAATAGAAGGAGGAATTGGCCCAAAAAAATGTATCCTGTGTTTGTCATATGCATATTTTAAAGGATATGGAAAGGGAGAGGGAATGTAATGCAATAAAAAAGACACAAGAAGTGACATAACATTTAGGTCCATGTGAGTCTTGAAGAAAATATGTTATCACTGATGTGAGACAAAATGTTATTACTCTTTGTTTTTTCTCTTATAATAAGTGAAGTATGTTTTCTAAATTTTATGCAGCTCTCAATACAGGAAGAAAATATGTAATACATTCTTCATGTTTTAAAACTCAGATTTAGGAATAGTATTTTAAGGAAATTATGCAAAGAAATTGAACAGAAGTACCATAAGGACTGTGTAAGCCTATGATTACTAGATTACACAAGCAGACAGAAGTTTTAAGGTGTATGTTTAGTTAACCAGCTGTCATCACTATAGCCCAAAGGATTATTGCACAGTTTTGCAAAACAATTAGCGTATTTAGTTTTGGCTGCTAAAGCAGTGTGACAGAGGAATATATTTAATAGACATTAACAACATGAGGCTACTAATGGTATGATTACTGATTAGAGGTTGATTTTTTGTTTTTTACATTTTAACCCTATAATTCTTTCTCACTCTCCCTCCAAGGTATGAATAATTTTTCAGTTTTGATATCTAGTGTGGGTGATAAAGGCAATAGGTATATCAAACAGTTTTTTTCATAAACTCCGGAATACTTTTCCTATCTACAACATGGATATTTGGTAAGCCCTCTCCTCAGAGGATATGTTTTTTAGTCTAACCCTGGTGGAGAATGACTCTCTAGAATGATGAATTTCTTATTAGGGGTCAAAAGATCATGAATGAAATTTGAAATGAATCAAATTTAAAATAAAGCAGGGAACCACTTTCTTGCTTTAAACACTTAAAATTGTTTTGGGAGAAATTTCCATTTGTTACTTAGGTATTTTAACAACAAAGTGGTATAAGGAGTCACGTAATTCTAAAGAAAATATATTATTATCATTTCTATGTTGTGAATTCTAGATTACAATTACAGTGGGTTGCATGGTGGCAGTCAAAAGGTATGTCTGTATCCTAATCCCAGAACCAGAGAGTATGATCTTATTTGAAATAAAAAGTCTTTGCAGATGCTACTAAATTACGGATCTCAAAATGAGATGATCATGCATTATCAGGATGAGTCCTAAATCCAGTGACAAGTGTTCTTAGAAGAGACACACAGAGGAAAGACATATGGGGAGAAGTAGAAAAGTCAAGTGCAGCCAGAGTCAGAAATTGGAGCTCTGCAGCCACAAACCCAGGAATGCCAACAACATTCAGAAGCTGGACGAGGCATGGAAAGATTGTCTCCTAGAGCCTTTGGAGGGAGCTTGGTTCTGCTGACACCTTAATTTCAGACTTCTGGCCTCCAAAACTGTGAGAATATAAATTCTGTTGTTATAAACCACCCGCTTTATGGTAATTTATTTTGGCAGCCCTAGGAAACTAATATGGTATCCAAGAGTATAAATTAAAGAAAACACACCCTTCAGTTTTAATTACAGACCATTAAATAGGCACAGGCACCACCAAATGCAGAGAGCCAGGCACCTAGTATGTGCTCAATAAATATGTATGCTAAATGGCATCTCTCTTTTCTTTTAATACCACAATTCATGTAATGTAAAAAATGTAAAAGACAAAAAGTAAAGCAAAGATTTCATATGGGTTTTTAAAATTTAATTATATGTGATAGGGAAGCAAATTTTCAGTGTTTCTAATGTTAGTGTGGAATCAACAGGAATCAAAAAACCTGAATGAGAACCTCACTCCTGTCCTTTGTGAAAATACGTCGTGCAATATGTGTTTTTTCTGAAGGGAAAGTTTCACTTGAAAATATTGGTAATTTACTATAAGTTGCTTCTGCCACAAAACCATGAATGAAACAGCACAAGAGGTTTAAACTGTTTCCATGTAATATGAGATACATACAAGAGAAACAGGTATTAAATATTTCATATATGTTATGAAGCACAGTAAAAGAGCAACCATGAACCCCCTTCCCCCCTTCACTTAAGAATTAGAACATTAGGAATAAGATACTTTTTACCTTTGTGCTTCTTCCTTGGTTTCATGACCCTTCCTCTTCCACCCACCCCACCTGTTTTAGCTATTTTTTGCTGCAGAAAACAATTAACCAACTTAATGTCTTAAAACAACACCTATGTATTATCTCAGAATTTGAGTTCTCTGCCTCATGAAAAGATTTAAGACACATGGAGCTCTGCTTATTAAGCATGGCATCATATTAATAAAAAGCTGCTGTCTCCCTATACAATTAGACCCAAGATGCTAGTTCTTAAATCTGTTTCTCAAGGTTTCTGGCCCAGCATACCCATTGTATGCTGAACCAATCAAGAAATAGATACAAGATCAGATGGAACTCCAAATTTTCTCTTTACTTCCAGTAGAGCTAGATTAGAAAATGAAATTCAATTACCAGAACAAACTCAGACGTCATACTATTCCTTGTGCAACTGAATTACCACCCAGCCAGAAGGAGCAAATGATAAACAGCAGTTTACAACATAAGTATACCAGGGAGAATAGAAAGCATTATGAAAGCACACAACCCGTGAAAGACAATTTATTGATTCACACAGGAGCATAGTCTTTCAGCTTACTATCTTTCCTAAACAATGGGCAGCTTCTTGCAAGTCCCTGGCTCCTTCCCACTGCCCATCCACACACTGGTGTCTGCACCAGCTGTTGCCCCATCTCAGCCTTCCCCTCCTCCAAACAAGTTTACTGTACTGTCACCATCCTCCAGTGCCTCATTCACCCAACAGGTCCTGTCCCTCAGTAGATCATAGGAAACTTCAGCTAGAACATTTAGACTCTGAGTATGGTTGGAAACTGAAAGCCATGTTGAGATGTGGGGAAAATATAATGGCCACAAATGAAGAAGCACTTTCAAGAGTCCTAGTAGGTAAAGGAAGAGCTGGCTGCTGCCGCCAAGAGGGTCCTGCTACAGCTCCTGAGTTTACCGCTACCTGAGGTCGGGACTGGTCTGAAGGCGGCAGGCGCCATCTGTGCCTTTTCAGCGGTTCCCTTCTGAGACTGCAGCCCTCAGCTGGCCCTGAAGACGGGTCCGCAGCTTCCACTGCTCAGGCCTCCGATAGTGTAAGGAATTTAAAGATGGAACTCCCATTGTAATCCATAGCACTTAAAATATGGATAATGGCCTGTTCTACTAAGAAGATATCTTATGGAATTTAAAAAAGTGATTTAAGTGCATGACTAGAAGACTTTCTCATGAAGATCTTCTTCCAGAAGATATTTTTTTGAGACAGGCAATATACCTGTAACTGCTGTGTGGATGAAAGGCTCTTGGTGCTCCAGCCAGGCATCAGGGCTGTGCCTCTGAGGTGGGAGAGCCAACTTCAGGACACTGGTCCACAAGAGACCTACCAGCTCCACGTAACACCAAACGACAAAAATCTCTCAGAGATCTCCATCTCAACATCAAGACCCAGCTTCACTCAACGACCAGCAAGCTACAGGGCTGGACACCCTATGCCAAACAACTAGCAAGACAGGAACACAGCCCCATCCATTAGCAGGGAGGCTGCCTAAAATCATAAGGTCACAGACACCCCAAAACACACCACCAGACGTGGACGTGCCCACCAGAAAGACAAGATTCAACCTCATCCACCAGAACACAGGCACTAGTCCCCTCCACCAGGAAGCCTACACAACCCACTGAACCAACCTTACCCACTGGGGACAGATACCAAAAACAACGGGAACTACGAACCTGCAGCCTGTGAAAAGGAGACCCCAAACACAGTAAGATAAGCAAAATGAGACGACAGAAAAACACACAGCAGATGAAGGAGCAGGGTCAAAACACACCAGACCTAACAAATGAAGAGGAAATAGGTAGCCTACCTGAAAAAGAATTCAGAATAATGATAGTAAGGATGATCCAAAATCTTGGAAATAGAATAGACAAAATGCAAGAAACATTTAACAAGGACGTAGAAGAACTAAGGAGGAACCAAGCAACGATGAAAAACACAATAAATGAAATTAAAAATACTCTAGATGGGATCAATAGCAGAATAACTGAGGCAGAAGAAAGGATAAGTGACCTGGAAGATAAAATGGTGGAAATAACTACTGCAGAGCAGGATAAAGAGAAAAGAATGAAAAGAACTGAGGACAGTCTCAGAGACCTCTGGGACAACATTAAACGCACCAACATTCGAATTATAGGGGTCCCAGAAGAAGAAGAGAAAAAGAAAGGGACTGAGAAAATATTTGAAGAGATTATAGTTGAAAACTTCCCTAATATGGGAAAGGAAATAGTTAATCAAGTCCAGGAAGCACAGAGAGTCCCATACAGGATAAACCCAAGGAGAAACACGCCAAGACACATATTAATCAAACTGTCAAAAATTAAATATAAAGAAAACATATTAAAAGCAGCAAGGGAAAAACAACAAATAACACACAAGGGAATCCCCATAAGGTTAACATCTGATCTTTCAGCAGAAACTCTGCAAGCCAGAAGGGAGTGGCAGGATATACTTAAAGTGATGAAGGAGAAAAACCTACAACCAAGGTTACTCTACCCAGCAAGGATCTCATTCAGATTTGATGGAGAAATTAAAACCTTTACAGACAAGCAAAAGCTGAGAGAGTTCAGCACCACCAAACCAGCTTTACAACAAATGCTAAAGGAACTTCTCTAGGCAAGAAACACAAGAGAAGGAAAACACCTACAATAACAAACCCAAAACATTTAAGAAAATGGGAATGGGAACATACATATCGATAATTACCTTGAATGTAAATGGATTAAATGCTCCCACCAAAAGACACAGACTGGCTGAATGGATACAAAAACAAGACCCATATATATGCTGTCTACAAGAGACCCACTTCAGACCTAGAGACACATACAGACTGAAAGTGAGGGGATGGAAAAAGATATTCCATGCAAATGGAAATCAAAAGAAAGCTGGAGTAGCAATTCTCATATCAGACAAAATAGACTTTAAAATAAAGAATATTATAAGAGACAAAGAAGGACACTATATAATGATCAAGGGATCGATCCAAGAGGAAGGTATAACAATTGTAAATATTTATGCACCCAACATAGGAGCACCTCAATACATAAGGCAAATACTAACAGCCATAAAAGGGGAAATTGACAGCAACACAATCATAGTAGGGGACTTTAACACCCCACTTTCACCAATGGACAGATCATCCAAAATGAAAATAAATAAGGAAACACAAGCTTTAAATGATACATTAAACAAGACGGACTTAATTGATATTTATAGGACATTCCACCCAAAAACAACAGAATACACATTTTTCTCAAGTGCGCATGGAACATTCTCCAGGATAGATCATATCTTGGGTCACAAATCAAGCCTTGGTAAATTTAAGAAAATTGAAATCGTATCAAGTATCTTTTCCGACCACAACGCTATGAGACTAGATATCAGTTACAGGAAAAGATCTGTAAAAAATACAAACACATGGAGGCTACACAATACACTACTTAATAACGAAGTGATCACTGAAGAAATCAAAGGGGAAATCAAAAAATACCTAGAAACAAATGACAATGGAGATACGACGACCCAAAACCTATGGGACGCAGCAAAAGCAGTGCTAAGAGGGAAGTTTATAGCAATACAAGCCTACCTCAAGAAACAGGAAACATCTCGAATAAACAACCTAACCTTGCACCTAAAGCAATTAGAGAAAGAAGAACCAAAAAACTCCAAAGCTAGCAGAAGGAAAGAAATCATAAAGATCAGGTCAGAAATAAATGAAAAAGAAATGAAGGAAACAATAGCAAAAATCAATAAAACTAAAAGCTGGTTCTTTGAGAAGATAAACAAAATTGATAAACCATTAGCCAGACTCATCAAGAGAAAAAGGGAGAAGACTCAAATCAATAGAATTAGAAATGAAAAAGGAGAAGTAACCACTGACACTGCAGAAATACAAAAGATCATGAGAGATTACTACAAGCAACTCTACGCCAATAAAATGGACAACCTGGAAGAAATGGACAGATTCTTAGAAATGCACAAACTGCCGAGACTGAACCAGGAAGAAATAGAAAATATGAACAGACCAATCACAAGCACTGAAATTGAAACTGTGATTAAAAACCTTCCAACAAACAAAAGCCCAGGACCAGATGGCTTCACAGGTGAATTCTATCAAACATTTAGAGAAGAGCTAACACCTATCCTTCTCAAACTCTTCCAAAATATTGCAGAGGGAGGAACACTCCCAAACTCATTCTACGAGGCCACCATCACCCTGATACCAAAACCAGACAAAGATGTCACAAAGAAAGAAAACTACAGGCCAATATCACTGATGAACATAGATGCAAAAATCCTCAACAAAATACTCGCAAACAGAATCCAACAGCACGTTAAAAGGATCATACACCATGATCAAGTGGGGTTTATCCCAGGAATGCAAGGATTCTTCAATATACGTAAATCAATCAATGTGATACACCATATTAACAAATTGAAGGAGAAAAACCATATGATCATCTCAATAGATGCAGAGAAAGCTTTCGACAAAATTCAACACCCATTTATGATAAAAGTCCTGCAGAAAGTAGGCATAGAGGGAACTTTCCTCAACATAATAAAGGCCATATATGACAAACCCACAGCCAACATTGTCCTCAATGGTGAAAAACTGAAACCATTTCCACTAAGATCAGGAACAAGACAAGGTTGCCCACTCTCACCACTATTATTCAACATAGTTTTGGAAGTGTTAGCCACAGCAATCAGAGAAGACAAAGAAATAAAAGGAATCCAAATCGGAAAAGAAGAAGTAAAGCTGTCACTGTTTGCAGATGACATGATACTATACATAGAGAATCCTAAAGATGCTACCAGAAAACTCCTAGAGCTAATCAATGAATTTGGTAAAGTAGCAGGATACAAAATTAATGCACAGAAATCTCTTGCATTTCTATACACTAATGACGAAAAATCTGAAAGTGAAATTAAGAAAACACTCCCGTTTACCATTGCAACAAAAAGAATAAAATATCTAGGAATAAACCTACCTAAGGAGACAAAAGACCTGTATGCAGAAAATTATAAGACACTGATGAAAGAAATTAAAGATGATACAAATAGATGGAAAGATATACCATGTTCCTGGATTGGAAGAATCAACATTGTGAAAATGACTCTACTACCCAAAGCAATCTACAGATTCAATGCAATCCCTATCAAACTACCACTGGCATTTTTCACAGAACTAGAACAAAAAATTTCACAATTTGTATGGAAACACAAAAGACCCCGAATAGCCAAAGCAATCTTGAGAACGAAAAATGGAGCTGGGGGAATCAGGCTCCCTGCCTTCAGACTATATTACAAAGCTACAGTAATCAAGACAGTTTGGTACTGGCACAAAAACAGAAATATAGATCAATGGAACAGGATAGAAAGCCCAGAGATAAACCCACGCACATATGGTCACCTTATCTTTGATGAAGGAGGCAAGCATATACAGTGGAGAAAAGACAGCCTCTTCAATAAGTGGTGCTGGGAAAATTGGACAGATACATGTAAAAGTATGAAATTAGAACACTCCCTGACACCATGCACAAAAATAAACTCAAAATGGATTAAAGACCTAAGTGTAAGACCAGACACTATCAAACTCTTAGAGGAAAACATAGGCAGAACATTCTATGACATACATCACAGCAAGATTCTTTTTGACCCAGCTCCCAGAGAAATGGAAATAAGAACACAAATAAACAAATGGGACCTAATGAAACTTAAAAGCTTTTGCACAGCAAAGGAAACCATAAACAAGACCAAAAGACAACCATCAGAATGGGAGAAAATATTTGCAAATGAAGCAACTGACAAAGGATTAATCTCCAAGATTTACAAGCAGCTCATGCAGCTCAATAACAAAAAAACGAACAACCCAATCCAAAAATGGGCAGAAGACCTAAATAGACATTTCTCCAAAGAAGATATACAGATGGCCAACAGACACATGAAAGAATGCTCAACATCATTAATCATTAGAGAAATGCAAATCAAAACTACAATGAGATATCATCTCACACCGGTCAGAATGGCCATCATCAAAAAATCTAGAAACAATAAATGCTGGAGAGGGTGTGGAGGAAAGGGAACTCTCTTGCACTGTTGGTGGGAATGTAAATTGATACAGCCACTATGGAGAACAGTATGGAGGTTCCTTAAAAAACTACAAATAGAACTACCATACGACCCAGCAATCCCACTACTGGGCATATACCCTGAGAAAACCATAGGTCAAAAAGAGTCTTGTACCAAAATGTTCATTGCAGCTCTATTTACAATAGCCAGGACATGGAAGCAACCTAAATGTCCATCGACAGATGAAGGGATAAAGAAGATGTGGCACATATATACAATGGAATATTACTCAGCCATAAAAAGAAATGAAATGGAGGTATTTGTAATGAGGTGGATGGAGTTAGAGTCTGTCATACAGAGTGAAGTAAGTCAGAAAGAGAAAAACAAATACAGTATGCTAACACATATATACGGAATCTAAGGGGAAAAAAAGCCATGAAGAACCTAGTGGCAAGACGGGAATAAAGACACAGACCTACTAGAGAATGGACTTGAGGATATGGGGAGGGGGTGGGGTGAGACGTGACAGGGTGAGAGAGTGTCATGGACATATATACACTACCAAATGTAAAATAGGTAGCTAGTGGGAAGCAGCCGCATAGCACAGGGAGATCAGCTCGGTGCTTTGTGACCACCTAGAGGGGTGGGATGGGGAGGGTGGGAGGGAGGGAGATGCAAGAGGGAAGAGATATGGGAACATATTGTATATGTATAACTGATTCACTTTGTTATAAAGCAGAAGCTAACACACCATTGTAAGGCAATTATACTTCAATAAAGATGTTTAAAAAAAAATAAAAATAAATAAAAAAAAAAAAGAGTCCTAGTAAAGGGGGAAGAAGATATTGAAATATTCATTAATTTGACATAGTCCTTAATATTTGATTGCTTTTATTCCTTGACAGATTATCAGTACTTTGTTCAAATAGTCATTGTAGCAATTATAATGTATTATATATATATATGTTTACATATCTATTACTCTGATTAGACTTCATTCTTACTCTTGTTTCTCTCTATAGTACTCAGTGCTATTGCTGTCTCTATAGGTACTCAAAGAGTTTGAGAAATGAAGATGTATTATCAGATACGAAACTTTATAAGTGAACTCGAGGGAAGAAGAAAATCTTAGCCAGAATGATTAAGAAAAGATGATGCCAGTTTTGTTGGAACTTTGTATCAAACCAGTTTGGAGGACTGACCTAGAGAACCTCTTTGATCAAGGAAGATGACCAGGAGACCCAATTCTGTGATCCAAAGGGATATGATCAACATAGGTTTGATTTTGACTGGCTTCTATATTGAAGGTTGCCTGATTCGGTGGAGGCAAAACCAGCAGCTAAAAATCGTCAGGGAATTATATTACATTGGGTAGGGGGCAATGTTATTGATCAGGATATCAGTTCATTTTAAAATAGTATCCCAATCAGCAAATGAAAGCACAGAGTATAGGATTCATCCCTATGAGACAATAACTTAGTCTGATTTTCAATGAAGGTGTGAGCTCTGAGTAAGCTTTCAATCTAACAAGGAAATTGCAGTGCTAATTAGGAATTGGAATAAGCTTAGTTGGAGGGAATGACTAAGAGGAAAAGAGAAAACTCTGGCCTAGTGGGTTTTCTAGTATCCAGAGTTCAGTGACAGAAACTTCTGTATATGAAAGTTTCAATATTAAGTAATAGTAAGCATTTTATAAAGCTAGCCTTGGCCAGGAGGCTTTGCCTTCAGGTTAAAAGCAGGTGTATATAAATTTGAAAGATACTTTAAAAGATGAGAGCTGAATACAACACTAAAAGCTTTAGAAGAGGAAACAACATCAATAACTTGCAGCAATGTAACATTTAGCTCCCTTAAGAAATGGCTATATAGAATTACGCTAGTTGTCCATTGTTTTATAAACCTATTGTTATATTACTGAATATAACAGAATTATGAGAATTATGTTTTTTCCACCACCTTAGTTTTCCTTTCAACAAGGCAGGATCCAAAATGAGATATATTTGGTGGTGGTTTATTTCTGAACATATACCATTTGTGAACTCAATTTCTTGCATTCCTCTCAGTGCACGGATTTAAGGAACTTTACTATATTTGACTATCCCTATCTTAGGGAAACTGTGAACGTAATGACATAGACGTTTTATTAACAACTCCTGGGAATCTTCCTCACTTCACCTAGTGGGACACAGCCTGGTTACTCATATCTACTTATCTTCCTAAGAATCCAGGAAGAAGACATTTCCAGGATCCCTTCAAATTAAGCTTGGACCATGTGACTGACTTCTCGTGCTTCGGATGTGGCCTCTTTTTGGCCTGTGTGTTCATTCTCACTCTGGTCTATTTCAGTAGGGATCTTGGAGGTCATATGATCAAGACAGCAGGGTCACAAGGTGAAAGAGCCTGGGCCCCTGAGTTACCACTTGCTCAACCTATTATCTTTTTTATTATATGAGCAAGAAATAAACCCTTATCATGTTAAGCCATTGAATTTGGGTGGTTATACGTTACAAACACATGCATTAGTTTACTTGACTAATAATTCTAGCCTGAGTTAAACATCTTCCATTTCACTATAGTAACACCATATTTACATGTCTCATAACTTTTGCCTCAATAACTTTACTCTCTCCCTCTCTTTCCCTCTCTCTCTCTCTCGCTCGCTTTGTTGCTTGAGATATAAACACTAGCCAAACTAGCTAAAAGCATTAACAAGTAGTAACTATTACGTATTTTTTTTTTATCATAGCTGAACTATAAAGAAAAGGAAACTTGAAGCTTCCAGAAGGAAATTTGAAGCTTCATTTCATTCCAGTAATGAAGAGACAATGTAAAGGCAAATGGAAAATTCACTAGTTCAGGCTTCAAGAGGAGAAATTAGGCCCCGATACAGAATCTGCATCTAGAGAACTGTAGTTTTAATAACCAACAACAAGAGAAAACATGGTATTGAATCTGAATTTAGTGTAGAGTTGGAAATAAGACTTCTAAATACAGGTGGGACTCTCAAAGTTTGTCCACTCAAGACAAACAAAGAAGAGGGTCTAAAAATATAGTTCTCCTTGTCCCAGTGTAACAACAGGGAAATTTTGCCTTCATCAGGACTTTGGTGTTGAAAAACAGTCTCTCATAAGAAGTAAAAATTCCAAGCTTTACACAGCTCTGTGCACATGACCCCCTTTAGTGGAGGGTTGGTGTTGCGAAGGGGGAATCTCACAAATAAAAATTAGAAAGCCACAGTTAGAAAATGTCTGCCACAAGGAAGAACCAGTAAATAAGGGGTCTGTCAAAATAGCTTGTTAAACCCTCAGACCAATCTGCCAAAGCAGACATGCCAGACAACAGTTACTCTGCCACAAGCATAAGAAAAAAGGCTTCTCCTCACTAGTATTGAGAGACATACATCTTTAAAAGCTTATATAATTATAGACTTTTTTTTTTTAGGATATTGTATTAGTTTCCTAAGGCTGCTGTAACAAATTACCACAAACTGGCTGGCTTAAAACAAGAGAAATGGGCTTCCCTGGTGGCACACTGATTAAGAATCTGCCTGCCAATGCAGGAGACAAGGGTTCGAGCCCTGGTCTGGGAAGATCCCACATGCCGTGGAGCAACTAAGCCCGTGAGCCACAACTACTGAGCCTAGAGCGTCTAGAGCCTGTGCTCCGCAATGAGAGAAGCCACGACAATGAGAAGCCCGCGCACCGCGATGAAGAGTAACCCCCACTCGCCGCAACTAGAGAAAGCCTGCTCACAGAAACGAAGACCCAACACAGCCAGAAATAAATAAATAAATTTATTAAAAACAAAACAAAACAAATTTATTCTCTCACAGTTCTGGAGGCTTAGTTTAGAAGTCCAAAATCAAGTTGTTGGCAGGGCCATGCTCCCTTGAATGACTGTAGGGGAAAATCCATTCTTGCTTCTTTTAGTTTCTGGTGGCTCATAGCAATCCCTAGCCTTCCTTCATTTGTGGCAGCATAACTCCAATTTCTGCCTCTGTCTTCAGAGGGCCTTACTCCCTGTCTCCTCTGTATCTCTGTATATCTCCAAAGCTCCCTCTCCTTATTAAGACACCAGTCATTGGATTTAGGGCCCACCTTAATCCAGTATGAGCTCATCTTAAATTGATGATACCTGCAAAGCCTTACTTCCAAATAAGGTCATATTCACAGGTACCCGAGATTAAAGCTTCGACATGTCTTTTTGGGAGACACAATTCAACCCATGACAGATATATAAATGCTTGTGGTGATTCAAAGGAACAGACATTCTCATAATGTGCTGTCAAAGATTTGGCAACTTTTCTGGAGGAAATTTAACAATAAATATTGAGACGTGAAATGTTCATATTCTTTGGCACAATGATTTCACTTTGAGAAATGTATTCTCTAGAAATAGTTGGAAATATGTAAAAACTTAAGTACAAAGCTATAAAAGCTTCATTTATAATAAAAAAGTTTTAAATACATATTATTTACATAGTAATAAGGACTTTAAATTATATATTAAATAATTTTTAATATTTAGTAAAATACTAATGAAATAATTTAAAGTATAAAAAAAAATTTTGTACCACAGTTTTTTGAGGTATTCATTTGTCAAAAGATATTTTTCTAGGTGCCATAGTTTTTTATTTTCCTTTTTATATATTTATATTTTTTTTCAAATTTTCTCTAATGGTCATACACATATGTACTTTTATAAATCAGGAAAAAAAATAGAACAATGTTATCTAAAAACCCACGTATTCTGTGGTCATTCCAGCTGTAGTGACCTCTCAGTCTCCAGTTATAATAGATTGTATCTGTTCATCCGCTTTTTTGTCTTTTGTTTTCCTGAATTGTAATCATGTCTTTCCTCAAGCTCTTTCGATCAACGCTGTTATTGTTTTTCATATCCTACTGAAATAATAATGTACTGTGTGTGATCACAGACCTGCTGAGGTAAATAGAAAATGATTTTGAAAAACAGCTACTTAAAAAAATAAGAATACTACAAAAATCTCTCAGCCACACATTTAGCAAGTTATACAACACTCTGAAAACATGCTGAGAAGTTATGCTATTTCACAGATGTGGCAGAGAACCATCAATAAAAGACAACCATAAAAAGAAAAGGATCAAGGAAAATCATAATAATCCACAAATTAGAAACTGAAGAATTGAGTGGCTAGGATACACCTGGAATGTTCAGATTATTTCAATATAACAGAGGATTTCCAAGCTTGTGTGTTATCCTTGTTTCAATAAAAGGTATATCCTACCAAGCATACTCTAGAATTAATTAATTAATTAACTAATACTTTAATGCCCAACGTGTGTCAAGCTCTACGGAGACCTAATCAGTCCGTCCACTCTATTGGTCTGCGATGTAGGAATTGAAATCTCATCAGGAACAACAGCCTGACATTTAGAACACTGTGGGAAAAATGTTAGGTTAACTTTGAAAATAAGTTATCAGAATATTAAAATAACACAAAGTGATAAATTGAAAAAGAGAAGTTAGACCTGAGAGCATAAATTTTAAACTGAAAATTGAGGTCAAGAAGGGCCCAAGAAAAACTCAGGAGGTGGGAAAAGCTTGAAGGGAAGAATAAGCTATGGCCCAACAATATCTTTGTTGTAAATATGTGGCTTGATGGCCTCCAAGGAGATGAGATTTGGTTGTGGATGAACTTGACATATTAGCAATAGTGGATTACTGAAACGTCTTGGATTCCATTTGGCTTTCAGTCTTCCTATAAAATCCTAATGGATGACAAAAGTTCTCATATGTGTATATGTAATATTTTAGTGAACTGAAGTTGTACGTGGATTTTGCAGAGACATGTGATTGCACTGAGGTGCCACTACTTCTTAATCTGTTACGCACTTATTCTAACATTACATTTTTATAACCACAAGCAATTATCAATAAGAAAATTATTTAAAACAACATCATGCTATTTTCCTTATATCAGATTGTAGAACTTTAACAAAAATGACTGTGCTGAATGTTGGCCAGTATATGGAGAAATATGCATTCTCATGTGCTGTTATAAGGTATGTAAGTTGATATCCAATTTCTGGAGGGAAACTGCTATCTCTGTTGACCAGACCCACCTTGATTAAGGAATTTTGCTTCTGGGAATTCACCCCAAGGTGAATATATATGGATATAAGGATATCATATAGGAATATATGAATAAATATGTTCATTCATATTTTAAAAATTTCTAAATAAGGAAAAAAGCCCAATATCAAAAATAAGTGCTTATTACATGTAAAAAATTATATAAAATAATAATAATTTAAAATGAAATATCTATAAGTAGAACTCTTTATAGGAATTAATAGAAAAATTATGTAGATACCGATTTATTGATATGGGAAAGTATCTCTGCTACATTATTTACCAAAGTGAAATTAAAAACTAGATTTTAATTGGTAAAGATTATCAAGAATTTGCATGGTATGGCCTTTTTTTCTTTAACATCTTTATTGGAGTATAATTGCTTTATACTGTTGTGTTAGTTTCTGCTGTATAACAAAGTGAATCAGCTATACGTATACATATATCCCCATATCACCTCCCTTTTGCATCTCCCTCCCACCCTCCCTAACCCACCCCTCTAGGTGGTCACAAAGCACCAAGCTGATCTCCCTGTGCTATGCGGCTGCTTCCCACTAGCTATCTATTTTACATTTGGTAGTGTATATATATATGTCAATGTCACTCTCTCACTTTGTCCCAGCTTACCCTTCCCCCTCCCTGTATCTTCAAGTCCATTCTCTACATCTGCATCTTTGTTCCTGTCCTACCCCTAGATTCTTCAGAACCTTTTTTTTTTTTTCTTAGATTCCATATATATATATATGTGTTACCATACGGTATTTGTTTTTCTCTTTCTGACTTACTTCACTCTGTATGACAGACTCTAGGTCCATCCACCTCACTACAAATAACTTAGTTTCATTTCTTTTTATGGCTGAGTAATATTCCATTGTATATATGTGCCACATCTTCTTTATCCTTTCATCTGTCAGTGGACACTTAGGTTGCTTCCATGTTCTGGCTATTGTAAATAGTGCTGCAATGAACACTGTGGTACATGACTCTTTTTGAATTATGGTTTTCATTAGGGTATATGACCAGTAGTGAGAGTGCTAGGTCATACAATAGTTCTATTTTTAGTTTTTTTAGGAACCTCCATACTATTCTCCATAATGGCTTTATCAATTTACATTCCCACCAACAGTGCAAGAGGGTTCCCTTTTCTCCACACCCTCTCCAGCATTTATTGTTTGTAGATTTTTTGATGATGGCCATTGTGACCAGTGTGAGGTGATACCTCATGTAGTTTTGATTTGCATTTCTCTAATGATTAGTGATGTTGAGCATCCTTTCATGTGTTTGGTGGCCATCTGTATATCTTCTTTGGAGAAATGTCTATTTAGGTCTTCTGCCCATTTGTGGATTGGGTTGTTTGTTTTTTTGATATTGAGCTGCATGAGCTGCTTGTATATTTTGGAGAGTAATCCTTTGTCAGTTGCTTCACGTGCAAATATTTTCTCCCATTCTGAGGGTTGTCTTTTCGTCTTGTTTATGGTTTCCTTTGGTATGTAAAAGCTTTTAAGTTTCATTAGGTCCCATTTGCTTATTTTTGTTTTTATTTCCATTTCTCTAGAAGGGGGGTCAAAAAGGATCTTGGTCTAGTATATGTCATAGAGTGTTCTGCCTCTGTTTTCCTCTAAGAGTTTTATAGTATCTGGCCTTACATTTAGGTCTTTAATCCATTTTGAATTTATTTTTGTGTATGGTGTTACGGAGTGTTCTAATTTCATTCTTTTACATGTAGCTGTCTGGTTTTCCCAGCACCACTTATTGAAGAGGCTGTCTTTTCTCCATTGTATATTCTTGCCTCCTTTATCAAAGATAAGGTGGCCATATGTGCGTGGGTTTATCTCTGGGCTTTCTATGCTGTTCCATTGATCTATATTTCTGTTTTTGTGCCAGTTCCATACTGTCTTGATTACTGTAGCTTTGTAGTATAGTCTGAAGTCAGGGAGCGTGATTCCTCCAGCTCCGTTTTTCTTTCTCAAGATTGCTTTGGCTATTTGGGGTCTTTTGTGTTTCCATACAAATTGTGAAATTTTTTGTTCTAGTTCTGTGAAAAATGCCATTGGTAGTTTGATAGAGATTGCATTGAATCTATAGATTGCTTTGGGTAGTATAGTCATTTTCACAATGTTGATTCTTCCAATCCAAGAACATGGTATATCTCTCCATCTATTTGTATCATCTTTAATTTCTTTCATCAGTGTCTTATAGTATTCTGCATACAGGTCTTTTGTCTCCTTACGTAGGTTTATTCCCACATATTTTATTCATTCTTTTTGCTGCAATAGTAAATGGGAGTGTTTCCTTAATTTCTCTTTCAGACTGTTCATCATTAGTGTATAGGAACCCAAGAGATTTCTGTGCATTAATTTTGTATCCTGCTACTTTACCAAGTTCATTGATTAGCTCTAGTAGTTTTTGGGTAGCATCTTTAGGATTCTCTATGTATACTATCATGTCATCTGCAAACAGTGACAGCTTTACTTCTTCTTTTCTGATTTGGATTCCTTTTATTTCTTTTTCTTCTCTGATTGCTGTGGCTAAAACTTCCAAAACTATGTTGATTAATAATGGTGAGAGTGGACAACCTAGTCTTGTTCCTGATCTTAGTGGAAATGGTTTCAGTTTTTCACAACTGAGAATGATGTTGGCTGTGGGTTTGTCATATATGGCCTTTATTATGTTGAGGTAAGTTCCCTCTATGCCTACTTTCTGGAGAGTTTTTATCATAAATCGGTGTTGAATTTTGTCAAAAGTTTTTTCTGCATCTATTGAGATTATCACATGGTATTTATCCTTCAGTTTTTGAATATGGTGTATCACACTGATTGATTTGCGTATATTGAAGAATCATTGCATTCCCGGGATAAACCCCACTTGATCATGGGATATGATCCTTCTAATGTGCTGCTGGATTCTGTTTGCTAGCATTTTGTTGAGGATTTTTGCATCTATGTTCATCAGTGATATTGGCCTGTAGTTTTCTTTCTTTGTGACATCTTTGTCTGGTTTTGGTATCAGGGTGATGGTGGCCTCATAGAATGAGTTTGGGAGTGTTCCTCCCTCTGCTATATTTTGGAAGCGTTTGAGAAGGATAGATGTTAACTCTTCTCTAAATGTTTGATAGAATTCACCTGTGAAGCCATCTGGTCCTGGGCTATTGTTTGTTGGAAGATTTGTAATCGCAGTCTCAATTTCAGTGCTTGTGATTGGTCTGTTTATATTTTCTGTTTCTTCCTGGTTCAGTCTTGGAAGGTTGTGCTTTTCTAAGAATTTGTCCATTTCTTCCAGGTTGTCCATTGTATTGGCATATAGTTGCTTGTAGTAATCCCTCTTGATCCTTTGTATTTCTGCAGCATCAGTTGATCCTTCTCCTTTTTCATTTCTAATTCTGTTTATTTGAGTCTTCTCCCTTTTTTTCCTGATGAGTCTGACTAATGGTTTATCAATTTGTTTATCTTCTCAAAGAACCAACTTTTAGTTTTATTGATCTTTGTTATCACTTCCTTCATTTCTTATTCGATGTTTATGATTTCTTTCCTTCTGCTAACTTTGGAGTTTTTTTGTTCTTCTTTCTCTAATTGCTTTAGGTGTAAGGTTAGGCTGTTTATTTGAGAGTTTTCTTGTTTCTTGAGGTAAGATTGTATTGCTATAGACTTCCCTCTTAGAACTGCTTTGGCTGCATCCCATAGGTTTTGGGCCATCGAGTGTTTATTGTCATTTGTTTCTAGGTATATTTTGATTTCCTCAGTGATCTCTTGGTTATTTAGTAGTGTATTGCTTAGCCTCCATGTGTTTGTATATTTTACAGTTTTTTTCCTGTAATTGATATCTAGTCTCATAGCATTGTGGTTGGAAAAGATTCTTGATATGATTTCAATTTTCTTAAATTTACCAAGGCTTGATTTGTGATCCAAGATATGAGCTATCTTGGAGAATGTTCCATGAGCACTTGAGAAGAAAGTGTATTCTGTTGTTTTTGGATGGAATGTCTTATAGATATCAATTAAGTCCATCTTGTTTAATGTGTCATTTAAAGCTTGTGCTTCCTTATTTATTTTCAATTTGGATGATCTGTCCATTGGTGAAAGTGGGGTGTTAAAGTCCCCTACTATGATTGTGTTACTGTTGATTTCCCCTTTTATGGCTGTCAGCATTTGCCTTATGTATTGAGGTGCTCCTATGTTGGGTGCATAAATATTTACAATTGTTATATCTTCTTCTTGGATTGATCCCTTGATCATTATGTAGTGTCCTTCTTTGTCTCTTATAATAGTCTTTATTTTAAAGTCTATTTTGTCTGATATAAGAATTGCTACTCCAGCTTTCTTTTGATTTCCATTTGCATGCAATATCTTTTTCCATCCCCTCACTTTCAGTCTGTATGTGTCCCTAGGTCTGAAGTGGGTCTCGTGTAGACAGCATATATACGGGTCTTGTTTTTGTATCCATTCAGCCAGTCTATGTCTTTTGGTTGGAGCATTTAATCCACTTACATTTAAGGTAATTATCAATATGTATGTTCCTATTACCATTTTCTTAATTGTTTTGGGTTTGTTATTGTAGGTCTTTTCCTTCTCTTGTGTTTCCTGCCTAGAGAAGTTCCTTTAACATTTGTTGTAAAGCTGGTTTGGTGGTGCTGAATTCTCTTAGCTTTTGCTTGTCTTAAAGATTTTAATTTCTCTGTCAATTCTTAATGAGACCTTGCTGGGTAGAGTAATCTTGGTTGTAAGATTTTCCCTTTCATCACTTTAAATATGTCCTGCCACTCTCTTCTGGCTTGCAGAGTTTCTGCCAAAAGATCAGCTGTTAACTTTATGGGGATTCCCTTAAATATTATTTGTTGCTTTTCCCTTGCTGCTTTCAATATTTTTTTCTTTGTATTTAATTGTCGATAGTTTGATTAATATGTATCTTGGTGTTTTGCTCCTTGGATTTGTCCTGTATAAGACTCTCTGCCCTTCCTGGACTTCCTTGACTATTTCCTTTCCCATATTAGGGAAGTTTTCAACTATAATCTCTTCAAATATTTTCTCAGACCCTTTCTTTTTCTCTTCTTTCTCTGGGGCCCCTATAATTCGAATGTTGGTGTGTTTAATGTTGCCCCAGAGGTCTCTGAGACTGTCCTCAATTCTTTTTTTTTTTTCCTACCAGAACATTACATAAGTTTATCTCAGATGTAACATCAATGTTAAAATCAACAAGTTTAAATCTTAACTGCACCAAGTAAACTCAGCTATTTAAGTATTTTTAAAGTTATTCTCTCCAAAAAACTGAGGGAGCTTTTCTTTTCCACCCCATATGTCATGGTTTCCCAAGAGTTGTATTTTTGGAGGACTTTCAATTTATGAGTAAACTGCTTTGGGGATATTTCAGAACTTCTTTCCCCAAATGAAAACTAATCTGGACATATTATATATTGCATAGATTTCTCTGTGTCCTCAATTCTTTTCATTCTTTTTTCTTTATTCTGCTCTGTGGTAGTTATTTCCACTATTTTATCTTCCAGGTCACTTATCCGTTCTTCTGCCTCAGTTATTCCGCAACTGATTCCTTCTAGAGAATTTTTAATTTCATTTATTGTGTTGTTTATCATTGCTTGATTGCTCTTTAGTGCTTCTAGGTCTTGTTAAACATTTCTTGTATTTTCTCCATTCTATTTCCAAGCTTTTGGATCATCTTTACTGTCATTACTCTGAATTCTTTTTCAGGTAGACTGCCTATTTCCTCTTCATTTGTTTGGTCTGGTGGGTTTTTACCTTGCTCCTTCACCTGCTGCATATTTCTCTGTCTTCTCATTTTGCTTAACTTACTGTGTTTGGGGTCTCCTTTTTACAGGCTGCAGGTTCATACTTCCCGTTGTTTTTGGTGTCTGCCCCTAGCTGGTAAGGTTGGGTCACTGAGTTGTGTAAGCTTCCTGGTGGAGGGGACTGGTGCCTGTGTTCTGGTGGATGAGGCTGGATCTTGTCTTTATGGTAGGCAGGACCATGTCTGGTGTTGTGTTTTGGGGTGTCTGTGAACTTCTTATGATTTTAGGCAGCCTCTCTGCTAATGGGTGGGGTTTTGTTCCTGTCTTGCTAGTTGTTTGGCATGGGGTGTCCAGCACTGGAGCTTGCTGGCCGTTGAGTGGAGCTGGGTTTTAGCATTGAGACAGAGATCTCTGGGAGAGCTCTCCCCAGTTGATATTATGTAGGGCTGGGAGGTCTCTGCTGGTCCAGTGTCCTGAACTTGGCTCTCCCACCTCAGAGGCTCAGGTCTGACACCCGGCCGGAGAACCAAGACCCTGTCAGCTCAGAAGAAACGGGAGGAAAAAAAGAAAGAAAGAAATAATAAAATAAAGTTATTAAAATAAAAAAATTTTTTTAATATTATTAAAATAAAAAAATTTTAAAAATAATTAAAAAAAAAAAAAGAACAATCAAACCAAAAAACAAATCCACCAATGATAACAAGTGCTAAAAACTAAGTTAAGATAAACACATAAATCAGAAACTAGTCAGTTGCATACAGCAAACCCCAAGTCTACAGTTGCTCCCACAGTCCACTGCCTAAATTTTGGGATGATTCATTGTGTATTCAGGTATTCCACAGATGCAGAGTACATCAAGTTGATTGTGGAGATTTAATCCGCTGCTCCTGAGGCTGCTGGGAGAGATTTCCCTTTCTCTTCTTTGTTCTCACAGCTCCTGGGGTTCAGCTTTGGGTTTGACCCCACCTCTGCATGTAGGTTGCCCTCTGGCATCTGTTCTTCACCCAGACAGGAGGGGGTTAAAGGAGCGGCTAATTAGGGGGCTCTGGCTCACCCAGGCCGGGGGGAGGGAGGGGTACAGAATGCAGGGTAAGCCTGTGGCGGCAGAGGCCGGCGGGACGTTGCAGCAGCCTGAGGCGCGCCATGTGTTCTCCCAGAGCAGCTGTCCTTGGATCACGGGAGCCTGGCCGTGGCGGGCTGCACAGGCTCCCGGGAGGGGCGGTGTGGATGGTGACCTGTGCTGGCACACAGGCCTCTTGGTGGCTGCAGCAGTAGCCTTAGCATTTGATGCCCATCTCTGGTACCTGTGCTGATAGCTGCGGCTCGTGCCGGTCTCTGGAGCTCATTTAGGCGGTGCTCTGAATCCCCTCTCCTCACGCACCCCAAAACAATGGTCTGTTGCTTCTTAGGCAGGTCCAGACTTTTTCCCGGACTCCCTCCCGGCTAGCTGTGGCGCATTAACCCCTTCAGGCTGTGTTCACGCCGCCAACCCCAGCCCTCTCCCTCCGATCCGACTGAAGCCCGAGCCTTGGCTCCCAGCCCCGCCCGCCCTGGCGGGGGAGCAGACAAGCCTCTCGGGCTGGTTGGTGAGTGCTGCTCGGCGCCGAGCCTCTGTGCGGGAGTCTCTCCGCTTTGCCCTCCGCACCCCTGTGGCTGCGCTCTCCTCCGTGGCTCTGAAGCTTCCCCCCTCTGCCACCCGCAGTCTCTGCCCGCGAAGGGGCTTCCTAGTGTGTGGAAACCTTTCCTCCTTCACAGCTCCCTCCCACTGGTGCAGGTCCCATCCCTATTCTTTTGTCTCTGTTATTTCTTTTTTCTTTTGCCCTACCCAGGTACATGGGGGTTTCTTGCCTTTTGGGAAGTCTGAGGTCTTCTGCCAGCATTCAGTAGGTGTTCTGTAGGAGTTGTTCCACATGTAGATGTATTTCTGATGTATTTGTGGGGAGGAAGGTGATCTCCACGTCCTACTCCTCCGCCATCCTCCTATGGCCCTTTTTTACGTAGAGTGTGTGACACAATACACACCAAGTTGTGTAAACAATCAAATGTAAGGGTATTTTTTGCTTTTTGCTTCCTTACTGTGTCTAAGACTACACGATAGCCATGGGATGATGGATAATAGCAAAATAAAAGGGGGAAGCAGTATGTTCAATTCTTTACCATCTGACCTGCTAATTTAGGTTGTCCTGTATGGTCATCAGCTTTTTAAAAATCTTAAAACACTAGCCTTTTAATAAGTCTTAAAACATCAGAGTCCAAAAAATGGACATATAATTGTTGTAAATTGTTTTAATATATTGTGAGAACATTTTTCATCTAATATTAGGTTGTAAAGTGGTCATTGTAATTACAGCAGAGTATATGTGCAGGGTCTTCCTTTAGCCCCTGGCCAATTTTTGAGTGCTTAAACTTGAACACTTGAGGTTGTGCCTGAAATAGAGTTTCATTCAACAAATATTTATGGAATGCCTGTTATGTACCAAGCACTACTCTAGGCACTGGGAATAGAGTAAAACAGGGAAATTCCTACTTCATGAAGTTCTCATTCTAATAGAAGAGACAGATAATAAGCAAAACAAGTAAGCAAACTATATACTTTATTAAAGATGATATGTGCTATGGAGAAAAATTAAGCAGGGAAGCCTACAGAGGCAATGCCAGGGGAGGGAGTGTTGCAGATTTTAATAGGGAGGTCAGAGGCCAGAGAGGGGTGCTAGTTATATCCCATTTTTCTTACTCAGATCTATTCTTCACACTTCACAGTACTTTCCTGTACTGTGCCCCAGGAAAATGATCTCTATGACTGCATCATCCGGGCTCTCTTGTCCTCTGGATTCTAGTTGAATTTGGGCAAAGGAGGTTACCGGTCAGTAAATTCTCATTTGAAGTGAGAGAAGTCTGATTATTTATTTCTCGCAACTACCCACTGTGGGACATGCCTTTGGTGCACTAGCCTAGCCACGGATACTGTTGGGAAACTTGTATACTATGGAAACAGCTCTCAAGTTTCTCTTAATTTCCTACCTTTGTCTGTCAATCCTAAGTGTTTTAAGGGTTTCTCATCAATGAATCTTTCTGGGGGCCATGCCATCCCCTATTGCTTCTCTTTACTCTGTTTACACCTACTTAAATTGTTCCTCCACTGAACTGTTGAAATACTGTTTTGAGTGTACTGTTTCCTGCCTGGCCAATTTCTGATACTTTAATTTTTAGCAAATTTCAGCACCCCAAAAATAGACCTTCTACATTAGATTTAGAACTATTGCTCATGTATTTGAAAGAACGCAAACTAAGAAACCTTTTGTTGAAGTAAAATGGGACACAACTTGTGTCTTGCATTGGCATTAGGATTACTCATATTATCACTGGTGGTGGCATGGGATGGAAAGCTGGTGGAGGATAAGGCATTTGCAAATCTTGCAGTAGCGAAGCCTTTAGTCACTATGGTGATGATGATGATGATTATAAAAACTGTGGGATGAGCTAGTCGTTTCTCAATAACTTAAAAGCGTGAAAAAGAGAGATACACTGAAAGCCCTGAATTCAGAACTCAAATCATGGGTGGAAAATCAATTGACTTTCAGGAAATATAAAAGAATTATCTTATTTAGTCACAGGAAAGACATGGCTAAGGATTCAGCCCAAGGCCCGATTGCTAGCATTATAAAATTTCAATTCCAATTAAATATGCAACACTTTCAGTCTCTCCTCCTGAGAGAAAGATATAGGCCTAGTAGGAATAGTCCCTGAGATATGGTATAGAGACATTTGGGCAGCTGCAGACAAGATAGAAAGCCTTGAACGTTCCAATTTTTCTCAACATTCCCTGGAAGAGAAAACTCATTCTTCCTCCACTCTATCCCCTGAGAAACAAGCTTCCCCTTCTATAAAAACCTTTCAATAACTTTACTAATTACAAAGCGTTACAGATTCTCTTTGTTGTCACTCACACCAGTTCCCCTCATTTCCAGGCCCATGGAAAGGAGATTTATATCTCAGCATAGGCAAGATATAAAAGTGAAAAATCTCCAAGGATGAGGCAACTCAAACAAAGGATCTTACCTAGTTGCATAGTCAAGAGTTTAGGCAACATAAGTGGGAATTATTTACAAGAGTAGGAGAAAAAAGAGGATAAAATATAAGGTTGATTTTAGCTGAACTTAGGGAAGCTGGGATGAATTTAGCATGTTAGCTCAAGCACTTGGGAGCAGAGTTCACAGTGGCTTGGTTCATGAACCAAGTGAAAACTGAACTCAGTGGTGAAATACTATCAATGAGGTTGAAATGACAATACTTTCTGGCATGCCAAAGGAAGGCGTGTGAAGGCCTGAGGAATGTCAGAGTGGATCCACTTGTGCAAATTGCTCAGCTACATCCTATCTTCCCAGAAGGGCCAGAAGATATGCTCTTTTCCAAAGCTTTAGTGAAAGCTCTGGGATGACGATCTTCTATGGATAATGATGGGAGACGATAGATTGGAACTGAGACCTTTGAGTTTAATTTTAATAAGAAACTCCTGGTCAAACGTGCCAGAAGCAGGCCTAAACCATTAAAGACGACTCACCGTAAGTATTCGAAAAAGGCCGCTGCAATGTGGCCACAAGTTATATCATGAATCTTTCTCTCAGTCTTCTCCAAATGGAGGGAGAAGGTGGTAGAACTCTATACCAGAGATAAAAATACACAGACTTTTCAGAAGGTTATTAGACCTACCCAGAGGCTCTTCACTGAGGTTAATCCCTAGAAATCCAAAATGCCACTGATATCCACAGCTTAGAGTGGAGGTTAATCGAAGTACAATGATAGAAGGAGTCTTGGTCTGAATCTGTCTCACAGTGAGACCAGTGAGCCATCCTGTGGTTATTTCCCCAGTCCAAGCACGCTCAGTAAGGATGTATATACTGCTTAGCAACTGGCCAAAATCCCCACATTAATTACCTGACCATGGAGTAAGTGTTATTATGAGAGAAAAATTCTAGTGGAAACCTCTATAAATGTTGCTCTCCACCCAAAATAGTACATTCAAGGCAACATTGCATCTATAGGAGAATTACAGAGATTAACACTATCATTAAGGTCTTGAAAAATGCAGGGTTTGTAATTCCTCTCACAACCCTGTTTAACTTGTCTCTTTAGCCATTGGGAAACCAAATGTGTCTTGAATAATGACTGGATTTTCTTAAGGATGATAATCCCAGCTGCTCTTCTTGATATGATCGTGGCAAATCAGTTCTTGATACCTGATATACAGTCATTGATAAGACATGACTTTCTTTTCAATTCCCATCAACAAAGAGAAGTAGAAGCAGTTGACCTGCACCTGGAAAGGTGGAAGAGTTTTGTTTGCTGGATGTGACGTACAGAATGAGCAAGCACATTAGATACACTGTAATAGCCTGGTATGATGTCCTTGTAATGGATCAGCAAGATGATTGTGGTTCCTCTGGACTATAATACAACAGAGAGAAGAGATGACATAGACCTGAGGTATGGCAGTGAGCACAGATGGCTGATTTTTCCAGGTGCAAGCCCATTACTTCTACTTATCTTTGTTGATGGGAATTGACCTTTAAAATGTCAGTTTTGTGGCATGTAAAACATTATGTCTGTACCGCTATTATTTTTTTTTTAAAGTGGATTCTGGGAGTGGGGAAGGGATGAACACCTGTGATTATTTGCCATTTTACCCACGAGATCTATTCTCTGACTTTCTTTACCCCCACTCTGTGCTCTCAGAGGCTTTCCTCTACAGTGTATATATCCCAGACTTCCTCACTCTTTGGCCTTTATTCAAACACAGCAAATGTAAGGTCCCACCAGTGAATCATAGGATGAAAAGAGAGAGAAGGATCAGGGTATTTATTCCCTTGATGAATTACAGTTTGTTAGCACCCTTGTTCCACTATTTACAGCTACAAACTTCTGTCAGGTAACTTTCCTCAATATTACAGCTCTTTCTACTTTCAGGTAAGAGTTTCTCTCCCTGGTGCTTTCACGCTAGGGATGGTAATGGCTTCCAGCTGTTGCTAATTTTTGGAAGCTTCACCATCCTTTTGTAGTTTCCATGAGACTTCACAGTCTTTGCAAATAATCCCTAATGATCTCTTGAAATTGAGGCACCACCTTATTTCTGCCAGGACGCCGGCCGACATGGAAGGTCTGACAGAGCTGTGAGAAGGTAAGGTTTACAAAAATATTTTAAGAGGCAGCAAGCAATATGAATATGTTGGGAAAGAGTGCTCTGTACTGAGGTAAGAGAAACACCAAAGCCTTGAGGCAAGAGTGTGACCATCTTCCTTGCTTGAGGAGTAGCAAAGAGGCAAATTTTGCTAACGTGGAATATGCAAAGGGAAGAGCTGTAGGAAATGAAGTGGAAAAGAGAACAGGTTGGTTGAACTTAAAGTTTGTTGTAGGGACTTTGGGTTTTACTCTGTAAAATGGGACGCTATTGGAGTTTCAAATGCAAAAGATAAATTATTTAACAGGATCACTCTGCTGTGCTGTGAACAGACTGTAGGGGCAAGTGTGGTAGAGATAGTTGCAATAATCATGAAGTAATTTAGGCTAGAGATGATGGTGGCTTGGATCAAAGTGATAGCTGTGGAGGTAATGAGAGGTAGTCAAAGTCTCAAAATATTTTGAAAGTAAAACCAGCAGTATCTACTTATGGATTGGATAAAGAATGTGGAGAAATAAGAGAGTCAGGAGTGTCTACAGCTGTTTTGTCTGACCAATGGGAAGATCAGACTCACCATGAATTGAGATGATCTTTGAATTGTTTCAAAGGAAAACAGAATACTCATTTTTATAATCAATTCACGCATTAATCCTTCTGCAGAAACTCAGTATTTTGTCTATCTGCTTTATCCTACAAGATATAAAAATATGTTACATATTGTTTTTCTTATTGAATGACAGATTCTTTAAATTCTATAGTGCTTAACAATTTGCAAAAGTTTCACACAAATGATTTCATATAACCCCATAATAACCCTTTTCTTCCCTTATCCCTCTATTGCCCCTCCCCCACTTCCCTCTCTCCACTGGTAACCACTAGTTTGTTTTCTATATCTGTGAGTCTATTTCTTTTTTGTTTTATTCACTAGTTTGTTGCATTTTTTATTTTTCACATATAATTGATATCATATACTATTTGTCTTTCTCTGTCTAACTTATTTCACTTAGCCTAATGCCCTCCAGGTCCATCCATATTGCTGCAAATAGCAAAATTTCATTTTTTTTTAATGGCTGTGTAGCATTTCGTTGTGTGTGTGTGTGTGTATATCACATATTCTTTATTCATTCATATGTTGATGGGCATTTAGGTTGCTTCCATGTCTTGGCTATTGTAAATAATGCTGCTATGAACATTGGGGTGCATGTATCTTTTCAAATTAGTGGGTTTTGTTTTTTTGGATATATTACATATTGTTTTATTGTAACATTGTTGTGTGATGATTCTCTAAATAGCAAACCAGTTGAAATTTTCACAACTTAATGTATTCATTTTAAAAGTACACAGGGTTTTCATGCTTTATTTTTATAACACAGTGTAATAGGCTGTATAAACCAAAAAGAATTGTTTGATAATGGCTACTCACTTAATAATCATTCATCTTTTTTCCTTGTGAATAACACACTTGTAGTATTTAAAAAATGATAGAACTGTTTCCTGGGAATGGCTAGGACTTTGAAGATCATAAAACCTACCGTCAGGGTGCTTTATTGTTTTTTTAATTCAAGAAAAAATAGTGCATGTGGTTAGGTCACTGACGTCAAAGCGATGATGTGTCTCACAAGAACAGATGTAGGGGTTTTTTTTAATTTCATAAATTAAACACATTGTTTTCTTAGATGTGTTTCAGTTTACAGTAATTAGAATCTGATGTTTATCTAAAAGAATCTGGAATTATTGCTGTAACTGGTCCTACAGTTTGCATAAGATAAAAATGAACAGTATCAATGAATTGTTAAGATATTCTGGGCTCTATATTTTCTTTAAAAAGGTTTATTGAAACTTACAAAGAGAAGTTTATTAAATTTTTATGCGGAGATAATTTAAGTAAGTTAAACACCATTAAACAAATACTCATTATCCAAACATGGGTTTATCAAGGAAAAGTCATGAAGTAAGAGAATGTTGCCTTTGATTCCTTTCAGTGCAAGATTTGATGGATCTATTTTCCTCGGGATATTATTTCTTTAGAGAACTATTTAATGATAGGCAACTGAAAGACTAAATTTTCTTACTCTTTCAAATTTCAAATGTAAGCCTGACAAGGGCAAAGGACAGAAAAAAAAAGTCATATCTGAATGTCTGAAATAACAATAATAAGAGTGAAAATCACCATTCCAATGTTTACAACAGTGTAGTATTTTATTAGGCCTTTAGAATTTCAATCCTTTAATAATTGAAATTATATTAATTCATGTAATTCTTATCATGACCCCATGGGGGCCAATCTAACTAATTTGTACGTATGGTACACCATGACTTAGATTATGAAAATTCATCTATTTAAAAAAATCAGTCTTTAATACTATACGTTCATATCTCTCTAGATATAAAGTCAATAGGCCAGTTTTGAATAGGTCCGCTAAACAATGCTAACTCACATAAGAACTGAATATCTAGTGGTAATTTCTTGTTGCTCATTAATCAATACCTATTTAAGAATAACCTGCTAAATCTACCCAATTTGCAGTCACCAATACCCCTTATCTAGATAATAGTATCTGCACATGTACTTTCATGAATGATAATATAATGAAACATACAATGAGGCCTTACTAACCCAGAAAAATATACAAGGCATATGTAAATGTATAAACAATTTAAATTACCATTTCAGTGTAATTGTGTTAATCCCAATAAGCATATAAAAGCTACATTAATGGGTTCTTTCATTAGGTTTATTATTAAAGTGTATACCTATAACAGTTTTTTGCATGTAAGTAGCACTTCTTTTTAAAATTTCTCTGCCCCATTTTGTTGGCATGATTAATTTGCATTGAGAAATATTTTTAAAAACCTATCAAAAGTCAATTTAAGTCTGGCTCCTGATGAAATTTTCAGAGTCTAAATTGGTAGAACCTAAATTAATGCCAGAAACTGAGTGTTGTCCTCAGTTCCTCTTGACTCTACCCCTAACCATTCAGTTCCATTCAATAATGGCTTTTAAATATCTCTTCAGTGTATATATTACTACTGAGCCTATATCTAACATTTACGTGGGCTCTTTACACCCAATCTTGAATTGCTCTGAGTGATTCTCAATACTGCAGTGACAAAGATAGCAAAAATGTCTCTGAAATACGAATATGATCCATCTATTTGTTTAAAGCCCCTCAGGGCTTTCCATTGCTCCAAAGATGATATCCAAAATCATTAGTAAGACTACAAGGTACTTTTCTTTAAAATAAAAGCATTTATTCAATAATTATAAAATAAGTGTAAAAAATGATGAGCCACACTACAGTTCATCCAAAATGCTTCTTTATAAATTAAATAATGCTACCTGTTTGTTTAATGAATACAGTATAACTTTAAGCCTTCACTTGTGTTAACTTCAGCTGTGAATCTGTTCTTGGGAAGTTCATATGATTTTGGATGTCATTGATTTGCCCCATGATTTCTCTTATGTGTTCACCCTCCTCCTTCAGGATGGACTGAACATACTTCACTGGTAGGCACGGAGAGTGATGGTGGGTTTTTGAGGACTCAGTATCTTTTTCATCTTACTCTGTTCAGTCATTTTTCATAGTAACCTGCCTGATGGCATTGCCCAAATGTTGAACAGGTATCAGTAATTCTTTCTTCATGTCTCTCTCACTGACCTATGCTTATCTTTGCTCCTTATCTTCCCCAACCTCCCTAACTCTACCTCTAGACTCCAAATCCCAATGAGCAAACACACAAACCAAAACGTCTCTGCCCTTTGTCTCAGCCATGCTGACTTCCTTTCCTGAATTTAAGACACTCCCCCTACAACTTGGCTCCAGTCTTTGTACATGTTTTTCTCTCCACCAATTTTTAAATTAAAAGTTATCTTTCAATAAGCCTTGTTAGACCCTCGCACTTTTTTAAGGCCTGGTTTAGGGGGTCCTTCTGTCATACCATAGCGTCCCAATCTATTAATCATTTTGTTTATTTGCCAGTCTTCCCTATCTAACTGGAAGTTGCTTAAGTGTGTTCTGTACTTTTATTCCCAATGCTTAGTGGTTCCCCCAACTAAATCATAGAATTAGTTTGATGCAATGAAGTTTAAATTTCTTGCAGAGAATTTATTTTATTTGAAGTCACCGAATAAAAGTTGCTAGCAAAATAGAGGCTAGGCAAAAATTAATATATTAATAATTATAATTGTTGGAGTCCCTCCACTTCACTCTGCAGACCCGCTCTCCTAACAAAATAGTCTCAACACAATAGATAGCTAACAGTCATAGAGATGATTTAAAACAAAAATCAGATTGTTTTACTTCCTACATAGTCTATAAAGCCTTACATGATCCAACCCCATCTCCTACCACTCTCAGGCCTCCTCAATCCTCAATAGATATCTTGCAGTTTTCTGAGCACTGGATCCTTTCCTTAGGGTCCTTATACACGTAATCTCTCTGCCCTGAGTTACTTGCATGTCTCCCTCCCTCATTTAGGTCTTGCTCAAACAGCACTCAAAGAGAACTAGCTGACCCGGGCACCACACCTAAGATATCAGCTCCTTGTACGCCATTATTCTCTTGCTTTATTCTAGTATCTGTACTTTCTTTTTTTTTTTTTTTTTAAAGGAACTCCTTTATTTACTTATTTATTTATTTATTTTTGGCTGTGTTGGGTCTTCATTTCTGTGCAAGGGCTTTCTCCAGTTGCGGCAAGTGGGGGCCACTCTTCATCGTGGTGCGCGGGCCTCTCACCATCGCGGCCTCTCCTGTCGCGGAGCACAAGTTCCAGACGCGCAGGCTCAGTAGCTGTGGCTCACGGGCCCAGTTGCTTCGCGGCATGTGGGATCTTCCCAGACCAGGGCTCGAACCCGTGTCCCTTACATTGGCAGGCAGAGTCTCAACCACTGCGCCATCAGGGAAGCCCTGAAAGGATTTTTTTAAACAGCAGAGGTAGTCCCCTTTCCCTAGCTTCAGAGGTGAGAGTGTTTGAGGATAGAGATGCAGATGGCTGTTTCCACCCCCATCTCGTGGAGAAGTCCATCTATGGTTAAGATAATGAAGATGACTCGCGGGAAGAAATAGAAACCAGGGATAGACAAAATCTTACAGGAATTTGTTGCCTGAATTGAACTGGTCTGACTTTGGAGCTGTCTAGTCTGAGGTTTGGTGGTTTAGTTTTTCTTTCAGTTCTCTGTGCTACCACAATATATGTCCAATACGTTACTTATTATTGATTAAGTTGTTACAAATTGATTCTGTCTTTTGTAACTAAGAGTTCTGACCAACATCATTATTCATAACAGAAGACTTATTTTTTGAAAATTCGTTTGTTTGAACCCTTTGAAATTTTATGATGCTGTTAAAGAAAATGGAGATAAATTAGTACTTGGAATTTGCCTCAGTGCATTATATGAACAAATTTAAAAATAGCATATATCACAAGATACCATTTGGGCTGGGGGCTGAGAGTATTGTGGGGGGAGGGGAACTTTATAATTACATATTGAATTTTTTGTTCATTTACAATAAATATTCATTATGCTTATACTTTTTAATACAATAAGAAATGTAGAATTATTTAAAAAGTAAAAAATAAAAGCAAGAAGAACCTGTATACCAATTTAAGGCAATTCAGCCTAGACTGAGAATACTATGGCTGTGTCTATACTACTAAGCCATGTTATGTATATTTTTTTAGGCTAAATTTTTGTCTTTAAACTGGGAGTATAATGGCAACCTGATTTTGACAATTTTTTGATTGCTACAAGCCACCAGCCATGATAAGGCAACTCCATAGACATAAATCATGTTTCTAAGATCATGTCACAAACTTTATTCAAGTTGTTTTATGTATTACTATACTGTAAGCATTTAACAAAAGATATATAGCCAAAAGAAAAATATCTTTCTATAAATAGTTGAGAGAGGAAACACAGAACTAGGGTTACACATAGATTATTTTGTGTGGAGACAAATTTTGGACCAATATTCTTTAACTGTATTATTATAGGCAACGAGTGAGGCTGTTAGCCCTGTGGCTCACGTGCTCTGTGGTTTCATAACAACTGACACAGATGCAAGAATTCCTCGGCACTCTGGGTCTAGAGTCTCACAGAAATACGATGTGACTTTCCAGCTGTTGCAATGCATTAACTTCACATAGAAAATACATGATACTTCTCCTCACATCAAGCACTGATGTCACATGTGTGTTACTTAAACTAAGTTCTGATTCAACATTGCTGGGATCCTTTTCATCAAGTAAAGGTAATGTATCATAGTGGAAAAGAGCAGGACTCTTGAGTCGTTCAAATCTGGGTTTGAAATCCTGATTCTATAATTTATAAGCCTTGGGATTTAGGCATATTACTTAATTGTTTTAGCATGTTTTCCTAATATGAGAAATAGGTTGCTAATGTTGAACATACAGAGTTTTTGTTAATTTTAATTGTGAAGGGTTTGACACATAGCAGTACCTCAGTTACTTATAGGCATTGTTACCATTACTCTATTCAACATCCAGCTCAGTCACAGCAAAAAAACATTGTTGAATAAAAGGCTCATAATGAGTAGAGACAGAATTGAGGCAAAGTCTCTTGTAATATTTTTCTATGAGCAATTAATTTAACCTTCAACAAATAGAATTACTATTATTATTATTGTTGTTATTTTAAGAATACAGTTTGCTCAGACTATTAACGTGCCCTGTGTCAGTTCTAGTAGCAATATGACAGATTCATTATGACTATAATAAAAATCAGCATAAATCCTAAGCTCTCAGAGATGATGTCTATGGTGAAATTATCTGGAACTGCACACACAAAAATATTCATCCTTTCTGGAATTTATCTAAAATGAACTGACCAAATTTTTTTTTTTTTTTTTTTTTTATGGCTGTGTGTTGGGTCTTCGTTTCTGTGCGAGGGCTTCCTCCAGTTGTGGCAAGTAGGGGCCACTCTTCATCACGGTGCGCAGGCCTCTCACTATCACGGCCTCTCTTGTTGCGGAGCACAGGCTCCAGACGCGCAGGCTCAGCAATTGTGGCTCACGGGCCCAGCCGCTCCGCGGCATGTGGGATCTTCCCAGACCAGGGCTCGAACCCGTGTCCCCTGCATTGGCAGGCAGATTCTCAACCACTGAGACACCAGGGAAGCCCAGAACTGACCAAATTTTGCCTGTGAGATTTTATTGAATTTATTCCAATGCATAATTTCCCCTACAGCTATAGTTAACCACTGAGAATTTACAGGGTTTAAGTATTTTGAGAATATAGCTTTTAAGAATAAGGTGACTTGAAAACAGCAAGACAACAGAAGAAATTTTTTTTGGAGAATCAGGAAATTGTAACCCAGGTCTCTCTTGTGTGTTTGCTACAATGTCATCCTAATTACATGGGTTATATGATTTTTCAACAACTTCTGCATTTGCACAGACAACAAAGCCACCAAGTATGATTTCCTTAAAGGTCCAGATAAGGGTGTAGTGTCAGTTTTCTGAGTGACGGTTGATACTAGATGACAGAACAGATAACAGGCCAATAATGGGAAAATAAAAAGTGGCGAAGAGTGGTTCTGTGCCTCCGTGGGATCAGGACCAACTTCTGATTAGTTCAGTTGTATCAACTTCTGATCCTTTAAATTCAAATATTTCAGTAAATGTCCTCTATTTTTTATGTCGTAGTAAGAAAATCAATGGCGATCCACAAACCATCCTGGGAGAGCTTTTGATTCATAAGTTTTACATAGCATTCAGTTCAACAACTATTTATTTACAAACTTCAACAAATATTTGTTCATTCTGCACTAGGCCTCTGCCTCCCTGAACAGATTTTCCAGAAATGAACTTGCCCTTTTGCTTCCTCTAATAAACTGAGAGAACTATTTCCACAAGAGTTTTCTGGATAATGGATATCAGCAAAAATATACATAGAGTATTCAGAATCCCAATATTTTCTGGCTATGATACATTAGTATCTTACCTAAAAAGCATATTTTAAAAATGAATCGTACCATGTGATAACTTAGGAAAATACAAGGTTAATAGTCTCATCTTCTATAAAAATAATAACAACAGCAGCAAAATCTAGGCTTGTTCAGGATTTAGGTATAAATTATGAAAACAAGCTAGAAGGAAATAGAATTAAAGCAAATCTGCATTCTAGCAGTTGACCACACAAAAACTGAATGTATCAATAGCCTTAGAAATGATCATCATTTAGTACCCTGCAATTCTGCTTCAAGGAATTTATTCTAAGTGAGTTATCAACGATAAGTATATATAAAATTTTATATACAGAGATGTTTTTATTTTTAGCTAATATAAATCTGTTTGCAATAACAAAACCTAGAACTCTAGGTCTAATAATAGAATGACTAAATTTCATTTGTTATAGACAAAAAGTGGCTAATACATTTTCAAAGAACTTTTAGGAGATGAGATAGTGCTAATGGTATAATGTTAAGTGAAAATTTGACACACTGTGCAGTCCATTGATGAAAAGCAACAAAAGAAAATAAAATATTAATAATTACTTTGGAGTGGTGGACTTAGGATTATTGGTCTCTTCCCTTTTTATATTTTTAATTTTTAAAAGTCATATAGTAATTTCAGATTTAAATAAAAATAACCATCATAAAACTGAATAATATAAACATATGCCATATATAATATAGGACTATGACTGTATGTCTAGCTTCCTTCCATATATGGGAGGGAGATGCTCTACATTTCTGTCTTTTTCGTCCAGTTCATATTAGCGTTTTTAATCTAATCCATCCAAAAAGAGTTTATTCATAGTAAAACAAATCCAAACAAAAACAACTAAGATAACTTCCTATAAGTGCCCATTAAATGAATAATGAGATTAATGAGGTTTGCACATGAGAGCTTTCACTGAGGAAACTGTAACATACAGCACATATATTTCTTTCGATTCTCATATATGATTATTTTCTGAAAATAAAGAGTTTGACAATGGTAGTGTTTAAGAGATAGTTTTTGAATATTAAAAAAAGAAGAAGAACCTTAGGCAGGACAATATTCCCTTTAATGGAAATAACACAGGATTTTGCATGCTGGCTTCCTCATAACCATCCACTTGCCTTCCTGGGTAAAATAATGTTTGGTCCTCCAGTTTGAAGGAAGCTATCTTGTTGACAATACAAAACTATGGGACTATAGTATAAAATCTAAATCTTTTCTAAATTTTTATTTTATATTGGAATATAGTTGATTTACAATGTTGTGTTAGTTTCAGGTGTACAACAAAGTGATTCAGTTATACATATACATGTAATCTATTCTTTTAAAAATTCTTTTCCCACTTAGGTTATTACAGAATAGTTAGCAGAGTTCCCTATGCTATACAGTAGGTCCTTGTTGGTTATCTATTTAAAATATAGTAGTGTATATATGTCAATCCCAAACTCCCAGTTGATCCCTCCCCCCACCCTTTCCCCTTTGGTAACTGTAAGTTGGTTTTCTAAGTCCGTGAGTCTGTTTCTGTTTTTTAGATAAGTTCATTTGTATCATTTTTTTTTTAGATTCTGCATATAAGCAATATCAGAGTCTTTGTCTGTCTGACTGACTTAGTATGATAAGTAAGGTAACATAAGATAGGTCCATCCATGCTGCTGCAAATGGCGTAATTTCATTCTTTTTAATGGTTGAGTAATATTCCCTTGTGTATATGTACCACATCTTCTTTATCCATTCCTCTGTCAGTGGACATTTAGGTTGCTTCCATGTTTTGGCTATTGTAACCAGTGCTGCAATGAACATTGTGGTGCATGTATAATTTCGAAGTATGGTTTTCTCCAGATATTGGCCCAGGAGTGGGATTGCTGGATCATATGGTAGCTCTAATTTTTAGTTTTTTAAGGAACCTTCATCCTGTTCTCCATAGTGGCTGTACCAATTTACATTCCCACCAACAGTGTACGAGGGTTTCCTTTTAACCACATCCTCTCCAGCATTTATTGTTTGTAGACATTTTGATGATGGCCATTCTCACCAGTGTGAGGTGACATCTCATTGTTAGTTTGATTTGCATTTCTCTAATAATTAGCAATGTTGAGCATCTTTCCATATGATTTTGGAACATCTGTATGTCCTCTTTGGAGAAATGTGTATTTAGGTCTTCTGCCTATATTTTGATTGGGTTGGGGTTTTTTTTTTGATATTGATATGTTTTGGAGATTAATCCCTTATCATTGGCATCGTTTGAAAATATTTTCTCCCATTTTGTGGGCTGTCTTTTCATTTTGTAAACCCATGCACCTATGGTCAATTAATCTATGACAAAGGAGGCAAGACTCTACAATGAAGAAAAGCTGTCTCTTCAATAAGTGGTGCTAGGAAAACTGGACAGCTACATGTATAGCAATGAAATTAGAACATTCTTTAACACCATACACAAAAATAAACTCAAAATGGATTAAAGAACTAAATGTAAGACCTGATTCTATAAAACTCTTAGAGGAAAACATAGGAAGAACACTCTTTGACATAAATTGAAGCAGTATCTTTTTCTATCAGTCTCCTAGAGTAATGGAAGTAAAAACAAACAAATGGGACCTAATTAAACTCAAAAGCGTTTGCACAGTAAAATTTAAGTCTTTTCTGTTTAAAATATCTTCCCTTACTCTGAGAGTCTATTCTGTCCAGTTGTTTACACACTAACCAGATCTTCATTCACCATATAATGACCGATTTATATTTATTCATTTACAAACACATTGTACTGACAGCATATTTAAACCTTATTGTTTTTTTAATTGAGGTAAACTTGGTATATGACATTATGTAAGTTTCCAGTGCTGACGTCATGATTCGACATCTGTGTTCATTACAAAGTGATCATCACCAAAAGTCTACTTACCATACATCACCATACACTCAACCCCCCCTAAATCATTTTTAAAGGGAACTTCAAGACTAATGCCATCTTTTGATAGTTTAATATATGCCATAATATATGATACAACATAAGTGATAGATATTATAGAAGTTTTACCAGTTAATGGCCTACGTTAAAAATAAGACAATAGGGTATTACCAGGTGTGTGTGTGTGTGTGTGTGTGTGTGTGTGTGTATGTGTTTCCTACTCTCATAATAAACATGAGTTTCTGCCATTAGTATCTAATTTCCTTTAATCTGCCATGAGGTAATAAAGACAATAACACCTATTAATGTAGCTTTTATTATGAAAATAAGTAGTGGATTATTTGGGGGGGGGCTGCAATAATATAGAAAAGTGGGAAAATAAGAATCGGGGATGGGAAAAAAATGAAAGGTAAAAATGAGTCATCCATCAAGAGACTATTAAGATAATATGACTGGCTTTCAGAAATTCAAACATAGCATAGTAGAAAAAAGAGCGCAGGCTTGATTCCAGTTCATACTCTATCCCTTCCTAACAGTTTGGATGTGGGAAAAATAATAGCTACCCTTCAGTGAGGAGTTACCCTCTCAGGTGCCATAAATTTATTTTTCCTAATCATCAAAAATAGTTGAAAGAAATTATCAGTGCCTGGCATAGAGTAGGTACTTAATAAATATTTAAAACTAATAATAATAAATACTTATGTAGGTTAGAATAGAAAGTCTCATGTGACACAAAAATATCAATTTCACCTGCCAAGTCAAACATGAACAAATGTGTTTTATACAAGTGTGTTTAAAATAGTCAGTAACATTTTAAATGTTCTCTTCAGCTCTAAAAATTGTCTTGTCTTTCTTGTGGAATTTTTTGGACTTGAGCAGTTCTAGTAACATTATTATGGCCTGTCTGCATTTCACTTTCTCCCCAGGTTAAGAGGATATGATTACACCTCTCTCTCAACCATAGATTTACTTTGCACTTGGTCATTTTAGAAATTCTTCATCTTCACAACTCTCACAACAGCTACTTTTTACAATCTAGTTCTTATACCATAGCTTAGAAACAGGAAAACAGGATCAAGTATAAGCTGACCACTGAAACAATTTTCATTATTAAAAACCCAACATTTATTGGAAATTATCTGTGTTACCAAAGATAACCACAAAGATGAGACTCATACTGGCCACAACATGTTGAAAGACTTTTCTTTAGTTTGGCACATTTTCTCATATGCATGGTCCACAGAAGCAGATAAGTCCATATTTTATCTATAAACCTGTAGGTAAGATATGTATTTTCAAATTTTATCTATAGCTTTAAAGGGAGAGAAGTTTCTATTTTGATGCCGCCATTTTGTTTCACATTATCAAAACTGTTGACAGGACAGCTCCCACTGTCACGCTTGTTATCCTGGTCCTGGCTCACCTACAGTCTTCCAACTTTTCTCACTCAGTGACGCCAATTTGCTGTTCTTAAGGAAGTGTTGTTTTTCCAGCACAAAATACAGCCACCCTCTGATAGGCTTGATATGGCCATTATTTCTCCAACCTGCTCTTGGGTGAAGCTCCACAGAGGTGGCTTTTATATAGCTCTTCAGATTTCTTATAAGCAGTATTTACATTCATATATAGTGATATTCCTCCTGTTTTCCTTCCATGTGACTTTTGCTCAGTGCTCTTCATTTTCTTGGTGTATTTGGTCATACCAAATTTTTCACAGCTTCCCTCAAGTGTCTTTTTCACTATCATAGTCATGGGCTACCAAATCCAGCCTGGAGAAGAGGTCAGCCAATATGAAACAAAGGATCATTGATTCTGAAACGTAAATCTAGGACTGTAGAGAAAGCTCTGGTTATATCAATAAATCTCTTCCCAATACATAATTTATTCCTACTCGATTGATGAGCAAACTGACGTGCAGAAATGTTAAGAAATGAGTCTACACTTACTCGAAAAGCAGAAGCAGCACCATGACCCATTGCCTGACCTTAACTGATTTTAAAGGCTCTGCTGTTGGTAATCAGCAACTACCATCATCAACCACATGACATTCTTGCTTTCTTATACCTGATCCTGAGTCTGGGGCAGATGCTAATGGATCACAGCACCTTTTCCAGCTGAATCTGAACTTAACCTCTTAATCTTTCCCAAAAGAACTTTGCACACAGGCACTAGCAGTTGGCTTTAGTTAGCACTCAAACACAAAGCTATTTTCTGTCACAAAGTTAGAATACATTTAGGTCTTTGTTTACTTATCTGCAGAATGCGAACTTTGGACTAGAAGATCTCTGAAGGTTTTGCCACACTGAAATTTATATGAAGATCACCAATCTATATATTCCCAGAAAATACATAACTTAGGAATTCCTGGGTATTTTCCATTGAAAATATATTTGAAATTCAGTATGTTTACAGTAGAAAAGTAGTGTTACCCATGAACTTACATTCATTTTGCAACCTTCAAATATTTTTCCTCAGGGTGGAAATTTATCATGCTTGATCACAGCTCAAAGATAATTTAGTCCTGGAAAATACACACACCATATCTTTATTCATCTAGAAGTCCTATCCTGTATGTGAAGAAAAAGAAAAAAAAATGAAGAGCCCCACACAGTTGAAATATTCCATGTGTCTGGTCTTTACTGAGGCATATTCTCCTGAGACTAACCATTTGAAATATGTTTTACAAATTGAAATTTTAATGGACTATATGTAGTATGAGGTCAGGAGAAATTCTTTGGTTATTTCTTTGAAGTTTAATGTTTTAAAAATAATGCCAATACAGATTTAGGAATCTTTCAAAATTACATAACTGTGGTTTAGTCTTGCTTTTTAACCTAGAGGTATAATCTTTTTTCCCTCTTGAAAGACACCAGCAAAGCACTGCCGTGAGAAATCTTTCCCTTTCCCACCCCCTTGCCTTTTGGCCAAAATTATGCTCACATCTGTCCAGAGTGGAGGAAGTCCCAGCCACCACATGCCAGTCTTTGTGCTTTCAGCCTGTAGCCCAGGAAATTACTACCTGTGTGGGCAGATCCTCAGTCCTTAAATGTGAGGTCCCACTAAACTGAGGACTCAGCAAGAATAAAGAGGGGGGAGCAGAGGATGGGCGCAAGGTAGAGGGGGGAGAGAGAAAGAGAGAAGAGGAAAGAAGGAAATCTCTGCCTCTTCCACCGAAATACCGTCATTTAGGGTTTCATAGCCAGAGTTACACACAGAGTAGAGAGCCAGAAATATATGTTCCCTTATAAGTGGAAACTAAACAAAACACATAGAACACCCTTAATGACGTTTAAGAATATTTTTATAATAATAAAAATAACAATACATTCACCAAGTGAAAACTCTGTGCCAGAGTTTACTCATTTACTCATCACCTCAACTCTGTTTACTACAGATTATTATCTCTGTTTTATAGATGAAGAAATTGAGGCACAGAGAAGCTGAATAAATTGTCCAGAGGTCTGGGACTGAAGTAGTGGTGCTGGGATTTGACCCATGAGTCTCCGACTCCCACAAACTAGAACACTGACCTGTGCTGTCCCATCACTAGATTTATGCATAAGACCTATGCATCTTTCTTAGAGCCTTCATAGCACCCCAGATAATATAGTGTTGTAATTACTTTTTTAGTTCTTAATAAGAAGAGAATATGGAGTGGGGGGGGGAGGAATCTGCTCATTTGGGGGACCATCATTTCCACACAGTCTTCAACCCGTAGCAAATGCTATTTTAGAAATTCCCTATGTCATTCTCTCCTCTGTGACACCCCAAGACTACCCCCTCTATAACCCAATGGGGTGCCACAAAACTCAGTCAGCCTCTTTCATTCTGTCACTCTTTTACACAACTAATCAGATGATTTACTATAGTACGTGGCAGGGCAGTGATACAGAATCTGGAAATTCTCTTCCTTAAGGGCCCTGCAATGCCCAACAGCCCACAGTGTATTGATGGCTGTGTTCCATGGGAATGAGAGCTAAAGATATACAGATAACACTTAATCACTGCATGTCATTGTTAGTGTTATGCCTAGAAAACATCCCTTCCAATTTAGTGTTCCGTTAGACATAACAAAATTCTTTGAGGAATGTAAAAGCAATATTGTGTGGTAATCCAAGTTGGCATTAATATATTTAATATGTGCTCAACTTAAAGAGGCAGGATGTATAAATAAGATGTTTTCTCATTTTGCATATGCAGCACTTAATGTTTTAACTCTAGTTTAAATATCTGAACAGTCAGCAATAAACAATAGCCTCAGAGGTGTCTAAAAGAGTGAATTTGTCTATCTCAGTCATCTTTGAGTTTCTCCTCCTCCCTTCCCTACACTGGAAGTGTTCAAGCAGAGGATGGTGGTCTATCTTCCGGGGCAAGAGTAGAGAGAATACCCATATTAACAGAGTTTGAGTGAGATAGTTCAAGAGCCCATCCTGTTATTATCATTTATGATTCTGGGATATTGTACTGTATTGCTATATTAGAAATTAAAAAAAGCATATAAATCTTAATTATGAGTTCCAAATTATTTAGAATATAATTTAAACCTAAACCAATTTCTATATGAGTGGTGATAAATTGAATTACGTTTTAAAAAAATATTCTGGCTAGATTCCCTGCAGCTAATCTATATGGTTATGCCATGTGGTTGGGAACAGGAAACACCTGTCTCTCTGCTTGCTAGCACTCACTTAACATGATCCCTGGCAAAACAGTTTTTTCAGCCCCAGTCCAATTCACCAGAGGTCATTTCAATATGGACTATTTCAACTTGTATTACAAACCATCAGTGTTTAACAATTTTCAAGCACTTTTTGGATATGAATCATTATATAGTCACCAGAGGTTTTTAAACTATTGTCCTGAGGTCCTCTGAAAGAGATCATTTGCAAATTTCAAATTCATTGGGATTTCAATACATAAAATACCTTATTTTTACATTTTTATTGTCATAGAGAGACTATATCTCACCTTGCAAAATGAAATGTGTATTTCTAGTTCTCTGTTTTTAAAAAGCATAATAAATAAAATCTATTGTAAGAGTTTCAAATGTCAGTGCAATATATTTGTGTTAGGGCATTTAGTTTCTTTTTTACTTTTTACAGTGCTTGAGAACAGAATCCTCATATTTAATATCCCACTCAAGTTCTGGCTTTGAATTTTGCAATGCAAAGTTTGACAGTTACCACCAATACAGATGCTTCAGATATGCTAACAATTTCAGCTCTGGGAATGAATATCTAGACTTTTTTTTTTTTTTTTAAACATGTCCATGGTTTCCTAATTGGCAGTCTGCCTAGGTTGACCAAGAAACAATGAGTTTGGGCAATTGCTTTACCATTCCCTCTGGCTGTGAGTATACTCATTTCCAAAAGAAAGGGATTAGAATAAATAGACTAGACTTGTTTTTTCTCCATCTTGGAAGGGTTAAGGGGCAAATACTGACTGACAGATAGCAAATTGCAGAATATATGTTATAAAAAACGATCCACAATTATTGTGCTATTTAGTCAATCATCCTGTAGAACTATTGGTTGCTTAGCAGAGCTGTTTTCCCTGATGTAACTGCTCTCTTCTCCTGTGCACCCGACAAAACTATCTGATAACCCAAGTAAATACTATGTAGGTCTGGCTCTGAGTTATTATGACACTATGTTCCTTACCCCTTAAATTATAAACTGCCCTATATCATGTTTTACAACCTGTTTGGTTAAAAAGTCAGTATGACAAACAGCAACATAACAGCATGCGTCTTCAGTGAAAACAAAAATAAATTTTACACATAGATTAAAATTTGGCAGCCTACCTGTGAATGGTTTATGGTCCATCAACTTGCCTTTGTATACAGGTGAAGCACTAACTGATTAAACCTGGATCAAGTAGTCAGGCAATAAGGCAAAAACCAAGACCAGTGGTTGATGAGGTAGGTAGAATTAGAAAAGGTGGCAGATTGCCACCACTTTGTAAAACCACCTAGCCCCATGCCATCCCCACCCTCTAGAACCTAGAGAATTTTTTGAGCAGTCAGCTGTTCCAGTAATGAGGCTAGTCCATGGAAAAAGGGGAGTTGGAGGGTACCAGCAACAATGTGTCAAAAACAGTTGCCAGTCATGAGTTCTCTGGGCAAAAGTCATGCTTATACATGTAGAAATAGGCAGCCATATGTCAACTTTTTTTCAGGAATCTGTCTCTCTCAATGGAGGTGTCTCTCCAGACCCAGGGAATTCTCTGCCAGCTCTAAATTTATTGCATAGTTTTAAGAAATATATTACACTTTGGGAGTCATATCATTACCAAGGGAACTGTAATTCTGACCAAGGATAACTCAGGAGAACAAGAGCAAGGCTTTTTCCTTATGTCAAGTATTTACCGATTCCTACATGGAAATATCTCAAGATTGAAACAAATTTTTAAACTACCCCATGCTTTATTATTCCAATCTAGAAATAAAAAAGGAAGCTGTAGGACAATAATATAATCCCTTATTATATACAAATCAAAATAGAGGCCAAGGACCTACCTTTTCCTCCAAGCCAATGACCCACACAGATCTTAGCAAAACTCATAAAAGTCCATTTCCTGAAATACTCACTTAAGCTGTAAATGAAGTTTCCTTGTCAGGATGACACAGCACATTGTAGCCAATCAGCAATGACCTAAGTAAACTGCTTGTCCAAACCAATGAGAATTAAGCTCTATGAACTTCCTCTTTTATGCTCCATAAGCCTTACTGTAACCCTGAAACAAACTTCTTACCACTTTTGGTTTTGAAGCCTCCTTGTTCAAGAACAATTTGTTTCTCACCCAGTAAAATATCCATATCAAGTAAAACCCTGAATTTTCTTTTGACACCATTTACACATAAAAATCTTAATTTGAGGAAAAGAAGGGGGAAAAGTGAGAAAGAGCGAGGAAGGCAACACATTTTGTAGGACAATTTGGATGAGATAAAAATAAAATTTTGACTCTGATTTGTCTCCAGTCAGCCTGAACAACTTGAGCCATCTTCCTGAGCAGAGATTTAGTGAGATTCTCCTGCTGTTTAACATTCTCCAACCACAGGATAATTATGAAGACACAGAAATAGTTAGCTTATAATTGTTATCCCTCCCAAAAGATTTTAGGAAGGTATTTTTTAGGAACATAGTGGTCCTAAGTAAAAAAATTTCAAAAGAAGATTTGATGACAAAGGTTCAACTAAAATTTCACTCCCCTACCACCCGAATTCTAAACTCTTCTCTCGGCTTCTACCACCTCTCACTCTGAGTTCACCGAAAATGGAAGCTCCTGTGAGTAAATCTCCATGTTGATTTTTAGTTGACTAAATGAATGTTCGTAAGTTTTAGAAATCAATTTAAAATAATCTGATTTCTCTTGTGAGAAAAAATAAAGCAGAACATTTTCTCAGTGGTGATTTCTTCTCTAAGCAAGTGTGGCAAGTTAAAATCCTTGTTATATGTTATTGAAACAACTGGGGGAAATGCTTCATGTTGTAATTTGAAATCCAGAACAAAGTCTACCATGGCAGGAGGTTTGGGGGCCTTTGTTTAAAACAGTGGAATATTTTAATCTATTTCTTGTGACCTTTAGTAAGTTCTTAAGAAAGGAAGAGACATCAAAGAGGCATAAAGGGAATTATGTTTTTTAAAAAAAATCCTTCTCATGGACAAGTTTGTAAAATGACTAACTCCAAAAAGAGTCCTACAGAACTCTAACAGGTTAATTTTCTGCCACATGCTTAAGTTCACATGGGCAAAGGCACAAAATTGAAGATAAAATTGGGTTGTGATGGGTAGAGATGGGAAACCTTTAGGCACCTCTGCATTAACTCTGCTGTGTACTGTTTCCCCAGAATAGTAACATTTTCACCTCCCTTCCCTGCAACATAAAATGGGATTTCATGAATGCATCATGGAGCAGTGGGCATATTAGATCTGTCTCACATTTGTGTAGGGGAGGTAAAAGCTGAGACTCTAGCTTTAGTTTGGGAGCAAGGTATTTTATCAGAGAAGTTACCACTAATGCTTGCTAAATAACTGAGTGTGAGTATTGCCAGAAAACATCAAGACTGGTAAACATAGGTACATGATTCCTTATAGAATATCCTAGAAGCAGTAAGACTCAGAATCCGTGGTTCTTTTAATTTTCTATCTATTCTATAATCTATCCGAATATACATCCCAGAAAAACGGGGTGGTGCTTTTTTCCCCCATTAAATTACTTGAGGTCAGTTTCTTTTCCCATTAAGGACTTTTACTTCTCACAAAATTCAAAGGAAATTCCATTTTCTGAACTGATATACATCAGAGATCACTTAACACAGCTTTTTTGGTGGATATTTTTGCCTTGGCCTTATAGGCAATATTAGGGTCTCTCCTGAAATATTTAGTCTCTTTATATAAGTTGCTACCCTAGAGGAGGAGGTGGGAGATCAACAGCCTGTGAACTTTCCAATGCTGGAACTACTTCTGCAGAACGAAGTCAAGAGTCTATATATCAGCTTCTCTAACAGCAAGAATCTAAAGACACCTGGGAACCCTGCACCCTTCTTTTGAAGATAACTTCTGCTCAGACAACCTCAGAATTGAAATGTGGATTTCTTACTCATTTCTTGCCTGACAAAGACAACATCAATAAGGTATACCTTGCCAAAGATTATGTCAGCCTTGAAGATGAAAGAAAAGATTTGACATGATTTCAAAGAAATGTCAGAGAATTCTGGGTTTCCTTAACATAAGCTACCCTTACCTGGAGAAGTGGCTATGAGAATTCACTCTGTTTCTGTTCGCTAACACATACTTTTATGAGTATGGATTTTCTGCAGCCTGCTGTTAAATAGAAAATGGTCAAAATTAATTGCTTGTCAACAATAGCATGTGCATTACCATGTGAAAGACCACTCACCAATTCAAATTATTATTCATACCCACAACATCAGTCCTCATACTGAAAGTTACTTGGAGCAGAATTAAACTGATTTGCACAAGTTGAACTTAGTTCCATTTTTAGAGGAAATGGTCATAGGATTTGTAGCAAAATTATTAATGAAAGACAATTTTTGAAACATAATTTAAAAAATTATTTTTTCTTATTAGTCATCCATTTTATACACATCAGTGTATACATGTCAATCCCAATCTCCCAATTCATCCCACCACCACCACCCCCCACTGCTTTCCCCCCTTGGTGTCCATATGTTTTTCCTCTACTTCTGTGTCTCAATTTCTGCTCTGCAAACCGGTTCATCTGTACCATTTTCTAGGTTCCACATATATGCGTTAATATACGATATTTATTTTTCTCTTTCGGACTTACTTCACTCTGTATGACAATCTCTAGATGTATCCACGTCTCAACACATGACCCAATTTCGTTCCTGTTTTAGGGCTGAGTAATAGTCCATTGTATATATGTACCACATCTTCTTTATCCATTTGTCTGTCGATGGGCATTTAGATTGCTTCCATGACCTGGCTATTGTAAATAGTGCTGCAATGAACATTGGGGTGCATGTGTCTTTTTGAATTATGGTTTTCTCTGGGTATATGCTCAGTAGTGGGATTGCAGGGTCATATGGTGATTCTATTTTTAGTTTTTTAAGGAACCTCCATACTGTTCTCCATAGTGGCTGTATCAATTTACATTCCCACCAACAGTGCAAGAGGGTTCCCATTTCTCCACACCCTCTCCAGCGTTTGTTGTTTGTAGATTTTCTGATGATGCCCATTCTAACTGGTGTGAGGTGATACCTCATTGTAGTTTTGACTTGCATTTCTCTATTAATCAGTGATTTTGAGCAGCTTTTCATGTGCTTCTTGGCCATCTGTATGTCTTCTTTGGAGAAATGTCTATTTAGGTCATCTGCCCAATTTTGGATTGGGTTGTTTGTTTCTTTAATATTGAGCTGCATGAGCTGTTTATATATTTTGGAGATTAATCCTTTGTCCGATGATTCATTTGCAAATATTTTCTCCCATTCTGAGGATTGTCTTTTCGTCTTGTTTATGCTTTCCTTTGCTGTGCAAAAGCTTTTAAGTTTCATTAGGTCCCATTAGTTTATATTTCCCTTTCTTTTAGCAGTGGGTCAAAAAGGATATTGCTGTGATTTATGTCAAAGAGTGTTCTTCCTATGTTTCCTCTAAGAGTTTTACAGTGCCCAGTCTTACATTTAGGTCTCAAATCCATTTAGAGTTTATTTTTGTGTATGATGTTAAGGAGTGTTCTAATTTCACTCTTTTACATGTAGCTGTCCAGTTTTCCCAGCACCAATTATTGAAGAGACTTCCTTTTCTCCATTGTATATCCTTGCATCCTTTGTCATAGATTAGTTGACCATAGGTGCGTGGGTTTATCTCTGGGCTTTCTGTCCTGTTCCATTGATCTATATTTCTTGTTTTTGTGCCAGTACCATATTATCTTGATTACTGTAGCTTTGTGGTATAGTCTGAAGTCAGGAAGTCTGATTCCTCCGACTCCTTTTTTTCCCCTCAAGACTTCTTTACCTCTTCAGGGTCTTTTGTGTCTCCATACAAATTTTAAGATTTTTTGTTCTAGTTCTGTAAAAAATGCCACTGGTAATTTGATAGGGATTGCATTGAATCTGTAGATTGCGTTGGGTAGTATAGTCATTTTCACAATATTGATTCTTCCAATCCAAGAACATGGTATATCTCTCCATCTGTTGGTATCATCTTTAATTTCTTTCATCAGTGTCTTATAGTTTTCTGCATGCAGGTCTTTTGTCTCCCTAGGTAGGTTTATTCCTGGGTATTTTATTCTTTTTGTTGCAGTGGTAAATGGGAGTGTTTCCTTAATTTCTCTTTCAGATTGTTCATCATTAGTGTATAGGAATGCAAGCGATTTCTGTGCATTAATTTTGTATCCTGCAACTTTACCAAATGTATTGATTAGCTCTAGTAGTTTTCTGGTGGCATCTTTAGGATTCTCTATGTATAGTATCATGTCATCTGCAAACAGTGACAGTTTTACTTCTTCTTTTCCAATTTGTATTCCTTTTATTTCTTTTTCTTCTCTGATTGCCATGGCTAGGACTTCCAAAACTATGTTGAATAATAGTGGTGAGAGTGGACATCCTTGTCTTGTTCCTGATCTTAGAGGAAATGCTTTCAGTTCTTCACCATTGAGAATGATGTTTGCTGTGGGTGTGTTGTATATGGCCTTTATTATGTTGAAGTAGGTTCCCTCTATGCCCACTTTCTGGAGAGTTTTTATCATAAATGGGTGTTGAATTCTGTCAAAAGCTTTTTCTGTGTTTATTGAGATGATCATATGGTTTTTATTCTTCAATTTGTTAATATGGTGTATCACATGGATTGATTTGTGTATATTGAAGAATCCTTGCATCTCTGAGATAAATCCCACTTGATCATGGTGTATGATCCTTTTAATGTGTTGTTGGATTCTGTTTGCTATTATTTTGTTGAGGATTTTTGCATCTATGTTCATCAGTGATATTGGTCTGTAATTTTCTTTTTTTGTAGTATCTTTGTCTGGTTTTGGTATCAGGGTGATGGTGGCCTCATAGAACGAGTTTGGGAGTTTTCCTTCCTCTGCAATTTTTTGGAAGAGTCTGAGAAGGGTAGGTGTTAGCGCTTCTCTAAATGTTTGATAGAATTCACCTGTGAAGCCATCTGGTCCTGGACTTTTGATTGTTGGAAGATTTTTAAGCACAGTTTCAATTTTATTACTTGTGATTTGTCTGTTCATATTTTCTGTTTCTTCCTGGTTCAGTCTTGGAAGGTTATACCTTTCTAAGAATTTGTCCATTTCTTCCCGGTTGTCCATTTTATTGGCATAGAGTTGCTTGTAGTAGTCTGTTAGGATGCTTTGTATTTCTGTGGTGTCTGTTGTAACTTCTCCATTTTCATTTCTAATTCTATTGATTTGAGTCCTCTCCCTCTTTTTCTTGATGAGTCTAGCTAATGGTTTATCAATTTTGTTTATCTTCTCAAAGAAGCAGCTTTTAGTTTTATTGATCTTTGCTATTGTTTTCTTTGTTTCTGTTTCATTTATTTCTGCTCTGATCTTTATGATTTCTTTCCTTCTGCTAACTTTGGGTTTTGTTTGTTCTTCTTTCTCTAGTTCCTTTAGGTGTAACATTAGATTGTTTATTTGAGATTTTTCTTGTTTCTTGAGGTAGGCTTGTATAGCTATAAACTTCCCTCTTAGAACTGCTTTTGCTGCATCCCATAGGGTTTGGATCATCGTGTTTTCATTGTCATTTGTCTCTAGGTATTTTTTTATTTCCTCTTTGATTTCTTCAGTGATCTCTTGGTTATTTAGTAACGTGTTGTTTAGCCTCCATGTGTTGGTGTTTTTTACGTTTTTTTCCCAATATTTGATTTCTAATCTCATAGCATTGTGGTCAGAAAAGATGCTTGATATGATTCCAATTTTCTTAATTTTACTGAGGCTTGATTTGTGAACCAAAACGTGATCTATCCTGGAGAATGTTCCGTGTGCACTTGAGAAGAAAGTGTAATCTGCTGTTTTTAGATGGAATGTTCTATAAATATCAATTAATTCTATCTGGTCTATTAGTTCATTTAAAGCTTCTGTTTCCTTATTTATTTTCATTTTGGATGATCTGTTCATTGGTGTAAGTGAGGTGTTAAAGTCCCCCACTATTATTGTTCTACTGTTGATTTCCTCTTTTATACCTGTTAACAGTTACCTTATGTATTGAGGTGCCCCTATGTTGGGTGCATATATATTTATAATTGTCATATCTTCTTCTTGGATTGATCCCTTGATCATTACCTAATGTCCTTCCTTGTCTCTTGTAACATTCTTTATTTTAACATCTATTTTGTCTGATATGAGAATTGCTACTCCAGCTTTCTTTTGATTTCCATTTGCATGGAATATCTTTTTCCATCCCCTCACTTTCAGTCTGTATGTGTCCCTAGGTCTGAAGTGGGTCTCTTGTAGAATGCATATATATGGATCTTGTTTTTGTATCCATTCAGCTAGCCTGTGTCTTTTGGTTGGAGCATTTAATCCATTCACGTTTAAGGTAATTATCAATATGTATGTTCCTATGACCATTTTCTTAATTGTTTTGGGTTTGTTTTTGTAGATCCTTTTCTTCTCTTGTGTTTCCCACTTAGAGAAGTTCCTTTAGCGTTTGTTGTAGAGCTGGTTTGGTGGTGCTGAATTCTCTTAACCTTTGCTTGTCTGTAAAGCTTTTGATTTCTCCATCAAATCTGAATGAGATCCTTGCCGAGTAGAGTAATCTTGGTTGTAGGTTCTTCCCTTTCATCACTTTACGTATATCATGCCACTCCCTTCTTGCTTGTAGAGTTTCTGCTGAGAAATCATCTGTTAACCTTATGGGAGTTCCCTTGTATGTTATTTGCCGTTTTTCCCTTGCTGCTTTCAATACATTTTCTTTGTCTTTAATTTTTGCCCATTTGATTACTCTGTGTCTCAGTGTGTTTCTCCTTGGGTTTATCTTGTATGGGACTCTTTGCGCTTCCTGGACTTGGGTGTCTATTTCCTTTCCCATGTTAGGGAAATTTTCGACTATAATCTCTTCAAATATTTTCTCTGGTCCTTTCTCTCTCTCTTCTCCTTCTGGGAGCCCTATAGTGTGAATGATGGTGCATTTAATGTTGTCCCAGAGGTCTCTTAGGCTGTCTTCATTTCTTTTCATTCTTTTTTCTTTATTCTGTTCCACAGCAGTGAATTCCACCATTCTGTCTTCCAGGTCACTTATCCGTTCTTCTGCCTCAGTTATTCTGCTCTTGATTCCTTCTAGTGTAGTTTTCATTTCAGTTATTGTATTGTTCATCTCTGTTTGTTTGTTCTTTAATTCTTCTAGGTCTTTGTTAAACATTTCTTGCATATTCTCGATCTTTGCCTCCCTTCTTTTTCCGAGGTCCTGGATCATCTTCACTATCATTATTGAGTTCTTTTTCTGGAAGATTGCCTATCTCCATTTCATTTAGTTGTTTTTCTGAGGTTTTATCTTGTTCTTTCATCTGGTACATAGCCCTCTGCCTTTTCATCTGTCTGTCTATCTGTGAATGTGGTTTTTGTTCCACAGGCTGCAGGATTGTCATTCTTCTTGCTTCTGCTGTCTGCCCTCTGGTGCATGAGGCTGTCTAAGAGGCTTGTGGAACTTTCCTGATGGGAAAGACTGGTAGTGGGTAGAGCTGGCTGTTGCTCTGGTGGACAGAACTCTGTAAAACTTTAATCCGCTTGTCCGCTGATGGGTGGGACTGGGTTCCCTCCCTGTTGGTTGTTTGGCCTGAGGCGACCCAACACTGGAGCCTACTCGGGCTCTTTGGCGGGGCTAATGGCAGACTCTGGGAGGTCTCATGCCAAGGAGTACTTTCCAGAACTTCTGCTGCCAGTGTGTTTGTCCCTTGGTGAGCCACAGCTGCCCCCTGCCTCTGCAAGAGAACCTCCAACACTAGCAGGTAGGTCTGGTTAAGTCTCCTATGGGGTCACTACTCCTTCCCCTAGGTCCCGATGTGCACACTACTTTGTGTGTGCCCTCCAAGAGTGGAGTCTCTGTTTCCCCCGGTCCTGCAGAAGTCCTGCAATTAAATCCTGCTAGCCTTCGTAGTCTGATTGTTTAGGAATTCCTCCTCCCATTGCCAAACCCCCAGGTTGGGAAGCCTGACGTGGGGCTCAGAACCTTCACTCCAGTAGGTGGACTTCTGTGGTATAAGTGTTCTCCAGTTTGTGAGTCACCCACCCAGCAGTTATGGGATTTGATTTTATTGTGATAGCGCCCCTCCTACCATCTCATTGCGGCTTCTCCTTTGTCTTTGCATGTGGAGTATCATTTTTGGTGAGTTCCAGTGTCTTCTTGTCTATGATTGTTCAGCAGTTAGTTGTGATTCTGGTGTTCTCGAAAGATGGGGTGAGAGCATGTCCTTCTACTCCACCATCTTCAATGAATCCTCGAAACATAATTTTTTGAATTTTAATTGTGAAAAGGAAATTAATTTCTAATGCAATGCAATGAATTTTAAGTAAACTTTTGACTACAAGTGTTGATACATATTGGAGTAAGTGGGGGAGGAAGAGTTTTATACATTTCTTCAGTCTTAAAAAGGTACTTGGCTCTAAAAGATTGAGTCACTTTTATATGCTTTACTTCCTTTGTTGTTATATTTTTAAATAATTGGCAGTCTATATATTCTACCTGCATGTATTTTAAATTTTCTATTTAGTTTTTTGTTGAGCAATGACAAGTCTTTAGACTTCCATATTATGTAGAAGAAAGAGTTTAACATTATTTTATAAACACTTAAGATTGGAGCCCAATAGATTTCTCCTCTATTGAATGTATTTTTCACTTTCAGATCCTGTTTATTAAGTACTATATTTTTTAATAGCCATATGAACTTTGAAGGAGTAATTTTGTAGTTAGCCCCCCACTTTGCCATCATATTTACTAAAATTATTCAGAACACTATGTGTTTAAGTGCTTCAGTATCTTACTGCTAGTTCTTTTTATTTTCCTGTTTTTAAATATTTATTTTTATATATTGAGAATGTGTATTAAATATGTTTGAGCCATTTTCATATCTGAGAGAAACTTACTATAGTTTCAAACATAAAAAAATTCCAACTGCAGATGAAATTCTTATTTTATAACATTTCACTTTAAAACTAGTGATTATATGATTTCATGTTCTAGATCATCACCTTTATTTCCGGTCTGATTTTTGTTCAATGTTAAACAATTTTCACCCTCCTCTATAATTTACATTGTAGAACAGTATCAAAAACTTTTTATTATATTGCTTTAGTTTAAAATGTATTTGCTAAGTTTTCACTAATTTTTCATGACATAAGGAAAGCCCGTTAGTTTTCTGCATAGCTGGATATCTTTTTTTTTAAGTCTGGAGTTTTATGATGTGTTTGGTTAATGCATTCTTTATGTCATATGTATTATTTTGATACTTTGTCAAAAGTTTTCACACATTGATTCCTTTTGTCTCTGTTCTCAATGTGTATATTTTATTTTTATAACCTACTTGTCCATTTACACTTCATTATAATACTACACTGAAATAATTTCTTAGATTTGGTCTCCACTTAATTGATTTCTATGCTGTCTATTCTGTTTACTGCCTAAAATATAAAATTTTGCTCTGCTACCAATATTTTAGTTTTGTTAAAATTATTTTTTGAATCTCACCAATGAATAATAAAAGTTTTACATATCCCTTTACAATATGAATACCTTTTATTACCCTGCATTGCTTTACTGCACTGGCTAGAAACTGCAACACAATGTTGAGTTAAAGTGCTGAGAGGGGACATCCTTGTGTTGTTACTTATCTTAGAGGAAAAGTACTTAGAATTTCACTGATAATGTATGATATTTGTTTTAGGTTTTTCAGAGATGCCTCTCATTATATTGTGCAAATTTCCTTCTATTGCTGGTTTTCTGAGCATTGCTTTGTGTGTGTGTGTGTGTGTGTGTGTGTGTGTATCACATTTTCTTTATCTATGATGGACACTTGGCTTGTTTCCATGTCTTGGCTATTGTAAATAATGCTGCAGTGAACATGCAGGTGCAATTATCTTTTTGAGAGAGTGATTTTCTGTTCTTCAGATAAATACCCAGAAGTGGAATTGATGAATAATATGATAGTTTTTGTAATTTTTTGAGGATCCTCCAGACTGTTTTCCACAGTCACTATACTAATTTACATTCCCACCAACAGTGTACAAGAGTTCCCTTTTCTCCACATTCTCAACAACAGTTGATATTTCTTGTCTTTTTGATAATCGCAATTCAAACAGGTATGAGGTGATATCTCATTGTGGTGTTGCTTTGTGTTTCCCTGATGAGTAGTGATCTTGAGCACCTTTCATTTACCAGTTAGCCATTTGGGTGTCTTCTCTGGAAAAATGTCTCTTCAGTTTCTCTGCCCATTTTTTATTCAGATTGTTTGTGTTTTTGCTATAAAATTGTATGAGTTCTTTATATAATTTGGATATTAACCCTTTATCTGTTGTATGATTTGAAAATATTTTCTCACATTCCATAGAATAACTTCATTTTGTTAATGGTTTCTTTTGCTGCTCAAGCTTTTTAGTTTGATGTAGTCCCAGTTGTTAGTTTTTGCCAGCTGGCTTTGCTTTTGGTGTCAAATCCAAAAAATCAATGCCTAGACCCATGTCAAGGAGATTACCTCCTATGTTTTCATCTAGGAATTTTATGGTTTCAGGTCTTACATTCAAGTTTTTAATCTGTTTTGAGTTGATTTTTGTGTATGGTGTAATATAATCGTCCAGTTTCATTCTTTTTCATATGGCTGTCCATTTTTTCCAACACCATTTACTGAAGAGACTGTCCTTTCCCCATTGTATTGTCTTGCCTCCTTTCTTATAAATTAACTGACCATACATGTCTGGGTTTATTTCTGTGTTCTCTATTCTGTTCCATTGATCTGTGTGTCTGTTTTTATGCCAATACTATACTGTTTTGATTGCTATAGCTTTATAATATAGTTTGAAATCAGGAAGTGTGGTGCATCTAGTTTTATTCTTCCTTCTCAAGATTGCTTTGGCTATTCTAGTCTCTTGTGTTTCAAAACAAATTATAGGATTTTATTTCTATTTCTGTGAAAAATGTCATTGGAATTTTGTTAGGGATTACATTGAATCTTTAGATTGCTTTGGATAGTATGGACATTTTAATATTAATTCTTCCAATCTATGACCATTGATTATCATTATTGTGTCTTTGATTTCTTTCATTAGTTACTCATACTTTTCAGTCTACAAGTTTGTTACCTCCTTGGTTACATTTATCCCTAAGTTTTTTATTCTTTTTTAAAAAAATTTATTTTATTGAAGTATAGTTGATTTACAGTGTGTCACCCTCTACAGCAAAGTGATTCAGTAATACATATATATACATTCTTTTTCATATTCTTTTCCATTATAATTTATCACAGGATACTGAATATAGTTCCCTGTGCTATACAGTAAGACCTTGTTGTTTACCCAAGTCTATATATAATAGTTTGCATCTGCTAATCCCAAACTCCCAATCCATCCGTCCCTCACCTTCTTTCCCCCTTGGCAACCACAAGTCTGTTCTCTATGTCTCTGAGTCTGTTTCTGTCTCATAGATAAGTTCATTTGTGTCATATTTTAGATTCCACATATAAGTGGTATCATATGGTATTTGCCTTTCTCTTTATTACTTACATTACTTAGTATGATCATCTCTAAGTCCATTCATGTTGCTGCAAATGGCATTATTTCATTCTTCTTTATAGCTGAGTAATAGTCCATTGGATATTTGTACCACATCTTCTTTATCCATTCATCTGTTGATGAACATTTAGGTTGTTTCCATGTCTTGGCTATTGTAAACAGTGCTGCAATGAACATTGGGGTGCATGTATCTTTTTGAATTAGAGTTTTCTCCAGATATATGCCCAGAAGTAGGAGTGTAGGATCATACAGCAACTCTATTTTTAGTTTTTTGAGGAACCTCCATACTGTTCTCCATAGTGACTGTACCAATTTACATGTCCACCAACAGTGTAGGAGGGTTCCCTTTTCTCCATACCCTCTCCAGCATTTGTTATTTGTAGACTTTTTAATAACAGCCATTCTGATCTGTGTGAGGTGGTACCTCATTGTAGTTTTGATTTGCCTTTCTCTAATAACTAGCAGTGTTGAGCATCTTTTCATGTGCCTGTTGGCCATCTGTATGTCTTCTTTGGAGAAATGTCTTCTGCCCCTTTTTCAATTGGGTTGTTTGGGTTTTTTTGTTACTGAACTGTAGGAGCTGTTTGTGTATTTTGGAAATTAAGTCTTTGTCAGTCGTGTCACTTACAAATAGTTTCTCCCAGTTCATAGGTTGGCTTTTCATTTTGTTTATGGTTTCCTTTGCTGTACAAAAGTTTGTAAGTTTGATTAGGTCCCATTTGTTTATTTTTGCTTTTATTTCTATTGCCTTGGGAGACTGACCTAAGAAAATATTGGTATGATTTATGTCAGATAATGTTTTGCCTATATTCTCTTCTAAGAGTTCTGTGGTGTCATGTCTTATATTTAAGTCTTTAAGCCATTTTGAGTTTATTTGTGTGTATGGCGTGAGGGTGTCATTTATTTACATGTAGCTGTCCAAGTTTCCCAGTACCGCTTACTGAAGAGACTGTCTTTTCTCCATTGTATATTCTTGACACCTTTGTCAAAGATTAATTGACCATAGGTGTGTGGGTTTATTTCTGGGCTCTCTATTCTGTTCCATTAATCCATATGTCTATTTTTGTGCCAATATCACACTGTTCAATTACTGTAGCTTTGTAGTGTCATCTGAAGTCTGGGAAGGTTTTGCCCCCTGCTTGGTTATTTGTTTCCCAGTTTTGCTTTGGCAATGCTAGTTCTTTTATGGTTCCACATAAATTTTAGGATTATTTGTTCTAGTTCTGTGAAAAATGTTATCAGTAATTTGATAGGGATCACATTAAATCTGTAGATTGCTTTGGGTAGTATGGCCATTTGAATAATATTAACTCTTCCAATCTAAGAGCATGGGATATTTTCCATTTCTTTGAATCATTTTCAATTTCCTTTATTAATGTTTTATAATTCACAGCATAAAAGTCTTTCACCTCCTTGGTCAGGTTTATTCCTAAGTATTTTTTAATGTGATTTTAAAAGAGATTTTTTTAAGTATTCCCTTTCTGATATTTCACTGTTAGTGTAAAGAAATGCACCCTATTTCTGTATGTTAATCTTGTATCCTGCTACCTTGCTGAATTCGTTTATCAGTTCTAGTAGTTTTTGTGTGGAGTCTTCAGGGTTTTCTATATATGACAGTGTCATGTCATCTGCATATAATGACCATTTTACCTCTTGCCTTGCAATTTGGATACGTTTTATTTTTTTCCTTATCTGATTGCTGTGTCTAGGACTTGCAATACCATGTTGAAGAGAAGTGGTGAGAGTGGGCATCCTTGTCTTCTTCCAGATTTTACCGGGAAGGCTTTCAGCTTTTCACCATTGAGTATTAGATTGGTTGTTCGTATGTCATAAATAGTTTTTATTATTTTGAGGTATGTTCCCTCTATATCAACTTTCATAAGGGTTTTTGTCATGAATGGATGTTGAATTTTAGCAAATGCTTTTTCTTCATCTCTTGAAATGATCATGTGGTTTTTGTCCTTTCTTTTGTTGATGTTGTGTATCACATTGACTGATTTGCCTATGTTGAACCACCCTTGTGACCCTGGGATGAATACAACTTGGTCGTGGTGTATGACCTTTTTTTATGTGTTGTCAGATTCTGTTTGCTAATATTTTGTTGAAGAAATTTGCATCTATATTCATAAAAGATATTGATCTATAATTTTCTCTTTTGGTAATGTCTTTGTCTGGTTTTGGTATCAGGGTGATGTTACCTTCATAGAATGTCTTTGGGAGTGATTTTTTCTCTTCAGTCCTTTGGAAGAGTTTGAGAAGGATCAGTACAATTTCTTCTTTGTATGTTTTTTAGAATTCACCTGTGAAGCCATCTGGTCCTGGACTTTTGTTTTTTGGGAGTTTTTTAAAATTACAGATTCTGTCTCACTTCTAGTGATCAGTCTGTTCAAATTATCTATTTCTTCTTGAATCAGTTTTGGTGGGCAGTATGTTTCTAGAAATTTGTCCATTTCTTCTAGGTTGTCAAATTTGTTGGCATATAATTGTTCAAAGTACTCTCTCATGGTTTTTTGTATTTCTGCAGTATTGGTTATTATTTCTCCTTTTCATTTCTTATTTTGTTTATTTGGGTCCTCTCTCTTTTCTTCTTGGTGAGCCTGGCCAGAGGGTTGTCAATTTTGTTTACCCTTTCAAAGAACCAGATCTTGATTTTATTGATTTTTTTTCCATTGTTTTTTGAATGTCTACTTATTTCCTCTCTGATTTTTATTATTTCCTTTCTTCTGCTGACCTTAGGTTTTGTTTGTTCTTCTTTTTCTGATTCTTTTAGTTTGTAGCTTAGATTGTTTATTTGAGATTTTTCTTGTTTTCTGAGGAAGGCCTGTATCACTATGAACTTCACGCTTATGACTGCTTTTGCTGTATCCCATAGATTTTGTATGGTTGTGTTTTTCTTCTTTTTGTTATAATTATAAGTGGGATTATTTTCTTAATTTCTCTTACTAATAGTTCATTATTAGTGTATAAAAATACAACTGATTTTTGTGTATTCATTTTGTATCTCCTGCAACTTTACTGAATTTATTAGTTCTAACAGTTTTTTGGTAGAGTCCTCAGGGTTTTCAATATGTAATATCATGTCATCTGCAAAAAGTGACAGTTTTACTTCTTCTATTATCATTTGAAAGTATTTTATTTCTTTTTCTTGCCTAATTGCTCTGGCTAGGAATTGCAGCGCTATCTTCAATAAAAGTGGCAAGACTGGGGATACGTGTCTTGTTCCTGATCTTAGAGGAAAAGCTTTCAATTTTTCACCATTGAATATGATGTTATCTACAGGCTTGTCATATATGCTCTCTATTATGTTGAGGTATGTTCCCTGTATACTCATTTTATTATGAGTTTTTTAAATCATAAATGGATGCTGAATTTAGTCAAATGGTTTGTCTGCCTATATTGAGATGATTATATTATTTTTAGGCTTCAAATCGTTAATCTTGTATATCATGTCAATTGATTGTGGAAAATAAACCATACTTGCATTCCTGGAATATATTCCTCTTAATCATGGTATATGATCCTTTTAAAGTATTATTAAATTTGGTTTACTAATATTTTGTTGAGGATATTTACATCTATGATTATTGAGGATATTGGCCTGTAATTTGATGTTTTTAAATTTAATTTTTATTTTATATTAGAGTATAGTTGATTTACAATGTTGTGTTAGTTTCAAGTGTACAGCAAAGTGATTGTTATACATATGCATATATCTATTCTTTTTCATATTCTTTTCCCATACAAGTTATTACAGAATATTGAGTAGTGTTCCCTGTGCTATACAGTAGGTCTTTGTTGATTATCTATTTTGTATATAGTAATGTGTATAAGTTAATCCTAAACTCCTAATTTATCCCTCCCCCCACATTTCCCCTTTGGTAACCATAAGTTTGTTTTCAATGTTTGTGAGTCTGTTTCTGTTTTGTAAATAAGTTCAATTGTATCATTTTTTTAGATTCAACATATAAGTGATATCGTATGATATTTGTATTTCTCTCTCTGACTTACTTCATTTAGTATGATAATCTGTAGGTCCATCCATGTTGTTGCAAAAGGCATTATTTCATTCTTCTTTATAGCTGAATAATAGTCATTGTGTATATATATCTCACAACTTCTTTCTCCATTCCTCTGTCGATAGACATATAGGTCACTTCCAGGTCTTGGCTATTGTAAATAGTGCTGCAATGAATATTGGGGTACGTGTATCATTTTAAATCATGGTTTTCACTGGATATATACCCTGGAGAGTGATGGCTGGATCATATGATAGTTCTATTTTTAGTTTTTTAAGAAACCTTCATCCTGTTCTGCATAGTGGCTGTACCAATTTACATTCCCACCAACAGTGCAAGAGGGTTCGTTTTTCTCCACACCCTCTCCATCATTTATTGTTTGTAGACTTTTTGATGATGGCCATTCTGACCAGTGTTCAGTGATACCTCATTGTAGTTTTGATTTGCATTTCTCTAATAATTAGCGATGTTGAGCATCTTTTCATGCACCTCTTGGCCATCTGTATGTCTTCTTTGGAGAAGTGTCTATTTAAATCTTCCACCCATTTTTGATTTTTTGTTTGTTTGTTTTTTTGTTACAGAGCTGCATGAGCTGTTTGTAAATTTTGGAGACTAATCCCTTGTTGGTTGCATCATTTGCAAATATTTTCTCCCATTCTGTGGATTGTCTTTTTGTTTTGTTTATGGTTTCCTTTACTGTGCAAAAGCTTTTAAGTTTAATTAGGTCCCATTTGTTTACTTTTGTTTTTATTTTCATCACTCTAGGAGGTGTATTCAAAAAGATCTTGCTGTGACTTATGTCAGAGAGTTTAATTAGGTCCCATTTGTTTACTTTTGTTTTTATTTTCATTACTCTAGGAGGTGTATTCAAAAAGATCTTGCTGCGACTTATGTCAAAGAGTTTAATTAGGTCCCATTTGTTTATTATTGTTTTTATTTTCATTACTCTAGGAGGTATATTCAAAAAGATCTTGCTGCAACTTATGTCAAAGAGTTTAACTAGGTCCCATTTGTTTATTTTTGTTTTTCTTTTCATTACTCTAGGAGGTGTATTCAAAAAGATCTTGCTGTGACTTATGTCAAAGAGTGTTCTACCTATGTTTTCCTCTAAGAGTTTTATAGTGTCCCATCTTACATTTAGGTCTTTAATCCATTTTGAGTTTATTTTTGTGTATGGTGTTAGGTAGTGTTTTAATTTCATTCTTTTACATGTAACTGTCCAGTTTTCACAGCAGCACTTATTGAAGAGGCTGTCTTTCCTCCATTGTATATTCTTGCCTCCTTTGTCATAGATTAGGTGACCATAGGTGCACAGGTTTATCTCTGCACTTTCTATCCTGTTCGATTGATCTATAGTTCTGTTTTTGTGCCAGTAACATATTATGTTGATTACTGTAGCTTTGTAGTACAGTCTGAATCAGGAGAGTCTGATTCCTCTAGCTCCATTTCTCTTTTTCAAGATTGCTTTGGCTGTTCAGGGTCTTTTGTGTTTCCATACACATTGTAAAAATTTTGTTCTAATTCTGTGAAAAATGCTATTGGTAATTTAATAGGGATTGCATTGAATCTGTAGATTGCTTTGGGCTGTATATTCATTTTGACAATATTCATTCTTCCAATCCAAGAACATGGTATCTCTCTCCATCTGTTTGTGTCATCTCTGATTTCTTTCATCAGTATCTTCTTGTTTTCTGAGTACAGGTCTTTTGCTTCCTTATGTTGGTTTATTCCTAGGTATTTTATTCCTTTGATGCAATGGTAAATGGGATTGTTTTCTTAATTTTTCTTTCTGATCTTTCATTGTTAATGTATAGGAATGCAAGAGATTTCTGTGTATTAATTTTGTATCCTGAAACTTTACCAAATTAATTGATGAGCTCTAGTAGTTTTCTGGTGGCATCTTTAGGATTCTCTATGTATAGTATCATGTCATTTGCAAACAGTGACACTTTTACTTCTTCTTTTCCAATTTGTATTCCTTTTATTTCCTTTTCTTCTCTGATTGCCATGTCTAGGACTTACAAAACTATGTGGAATGAAAGTGGCAAGAGTGAACATCTTTGTCTTCTTCCTGATCTTAGAGGAAATGCTTTCAGTTTTTCACCATTGATAATGATTTTTGCTGTGGGTTTGTCATACATGGCCTTTATTATGTTGAAGTATGTTCCCTCTATGCCCACTTTCTGGGAAATTTTTATCATAAATGGGTGTTGAATTTTGTCGAAAGCTCTTTCTGCATCCACTGAGATGATCATATAGTTTTTATTCTTCAGTTTGTAAATATGGTGTATCACATTGATTTATGTATGTTGAAGAATCCTTGGATCCCTAGTATAAATCCCACTTGATCATGGTGTGTGATCCTTTTAATGTGTTGATGGATTTGGTTTGCTAGTATTTTGTTGAGGATTTTTGTGTCTATGTTCATCAGTGATATTGGTCTGTAATTTTGTTTTTTTGTGTGATATCTTTGTCTGATTTTGGTATCAGGGTGATGGTGGCCTTATAGAATGGGCTTGGGAGTGTTCCTTCCTCTGCAATTTTTTTGGAATAGTTTGAGAAGGATGGGTGTTAATTCTTTTCTAAATATTCGCTGGAATTTGCCTGTGAAACCATCTGATCCTGTATTTTTGTATGCTGGAAGTGTTTTAATCAGAGTTTCAATTTCATTACTTGTGATTGCTCTGTTTGTATTTTCTATTTCTTCCTGATTCAGTCTTGGAAGGTTGTACCTTTCTAAGAATTTACCTGCTTCTTCTGGGTTGTCCATTGTATTGGCATATTGTTGTTTGTAGTAGTCTCATAATCCTTTGTAGTTCTGTGGTATCAGTTGTAATTTCTCTTTTTTCGTTTCTAATTTTATGGATTTGCGTCCTCTCCCTTTTTTTCTTGATGAGTCTGGCTAAAGGTTTATCAATTTTGCTTATCTTCTCAAAGAACCAGCTTTTAGTTTCATTGATCTTTGTTATTATTTTCTTCATCTCCATTTCATTTATTTCTGCTCTGATCTTTATAATTTCATTCCTTCTACTAACTTTAGGTTTTGTTTGTTCTTCTTTCTCTAGTTGCTTTATGTGTAAGGTTAGGTTGTTTATTTGAGGTTTTTCTTGTTTCCTGAGTTAAGATTGTATTGCTATAAACTTCCCTCTTAGAACTGCTTTTGCTGTGTCCCATAGGTTTTTGATTATTGTGTTTTCGTTTTTGTCTCTAGATATTATTTTATTTCCTCTTTGATTTCTTCAGTGATCTATTGGTTGTTTAGTAACACATTGTTTAGCCTCTATGTATTTTTGTTTTTTACCATTTTTTTCCTGTAATTGATTTCTAATCTCATAGTGTTGTGGTTGAAAAAGATGCTTGATATTATTTCAGTTTTCTTAAATTTACCAAGGCTTGATCTGTGACCCAGGATGTGATCTTTCCTGGAAAGTGTTCTATGTGCACTTGAGAAGAAAGTGCATTTTGTTGCTTTTGGATGGGTTGTCCTGTAGATATCAATTAAGTCTATCTGGTCTATTATGTCACTTAAAGCTTGTGGATGATCTGTCCATTGGTGTAAGTTGGGTGTTATAGTTCCCCACTATTATTGTGTTACTCTCAATTTCCCCTTTTATGGCTATAGCATTTGTCTTATATATTGAGGTGCTTTTATGTTGGGTGTGTGTATATTTACAATTGTTATATATTCTTCTTGGATTGATCTCTTGATCATTATGTAATGTCCTTCTGTCTCTTGTAACAGTCGTTATTTTAAAGTCTATTTTGTCTGATATGAGTATTGCTACTCCATCTTTCTTTTGATTTCCATTTGCATGGAATATCTTTTTCCATTCCTTCACTTTCAGTCTATATGTGTCTCTAGGTCTGAAGTGGATCTCTTGTAGACAGCATTTATACAGGTCTTGTTTTTGTATCCCTTCAGCCAATCTTTGTCTTTTGGTTGGAGCATTTAATCCATTTACCTTTAAGGTAATTATCTATATGTATATTCCTATTGGCATTTTCGTAATTGCTTTGGGTTTGTTTTTGTAGGTCTTTTTTGTTCCGTTCCTCTTTTGTTCTCTTCTCTTGTGGTTTGATGACCATCTTTAGTGTTGTGTTTGGGTTGCTTTTACTTGTGTGTGTGTGTATCTATTGTAGTTTTGGGGTTTGCTGTTCCCATGAGGTTTTGATGTAGTAGTCTATATATGTACAAGGTTGTTTTACATTGCTTGTTTCTTTCCCACCTAGAGAAGTTTCTTTAGCGTTTGTTGTAAAGCTGGTTGGTGGTGCTGAATTCTCTTAGCTTTTGCTTTCTGTAAGGCTTTTGATTTCTCCCTCGAGTCTGAACAAGAGCCTTGTTGGGTAGAGTATTCTTGGTTGTAGGTTTTTCCCTTTCATCAGTTTAAATATGTCCTGCCACACCCTTCTGGCTTGCAGAGTTTCTGATGAAAAATCAGCTGATAACCTTATGTGGATTCCCTTTATGTTATCTGTTGCTTTTCCCTTGTTGCTTTTAATATTTTTTCTTTGTCTATATTTTTTGTCAGTTTGATTAATATGTGTCTCAGTGTGTTGCTCCTTGGGTTTATCCTATATGGGATCTCTGTGCTTCCTCGACTTTAGTGAGTCTTTCCTTTTCCATGTTAGGGAAGTTTTTGGCTATTATCTCTTCAAATATTTTCTCAGGCCCTTTCTCTCTCTTCTCCTTCTGGGACCCCCCCATAATGTGAATATTGGTGCATTTAATGTTGTCCCAGAGGTCTCTTAGGCTGTCCACATTTCTTTTCATTCCTTTTTCTACATTCTGTTCCACAACAGTGATTTCAACCACTGTCTTCCAGCTCACTTATCTGTTTTTCGGCCTCATTTATTCTGCTGTTGATTCCTTCTATTGTATTTTTCATTTCAGTTATTGTATTGTTCATCTGTTCTTTAAAACTTGTAGCTCTTTATTAAACATTTCTTGTATCCTCTTGGTCTGTGCCTCCATTCTTTTCCTGAGATATTGTATCCTCTTTACTATCATTACTCTGAATTCTTTTTCAGGTAACATGCCTATCTCCACTTCACTTAGTTGTTCTTCTGTGTTTTTATCTTGGTCCTTCATCTGGAACATATTTCTCTGCAGTCTCATTTTGTTTAAATTTCTGTGTTTGTGGTCTGCATTTCTCAGGCTGCAGGATTGTATTTCTTGGTTCTGGTGTCTGCCCCTGGTGAGTGAAGTTGGTCCAGGGGCTTGTGCAGGCTTCCTGGTGGGACGGACTTATGTCTTCCCATGGGTGCGTAGAGCTGGATTTTGTCCCTCTGGTGGGTAGGGCCATGTCAAAGAGTGTGCTTATAGGCGGCTGTGGGGTCAGCTTGACTTTAGGCAGCCTGTCTGCTGATGGGTGGGTCTGTATCCCACCCTGTTGGTTCCTTGATCTGAGGCATCTGAACACTGGAGCCTGGAGGCTGTTGGGTGGGGCTAGGTCTTGGTGCCAAAATCATGACCTCTGGTAGAGCTCACGCCAATGAGTATTTCCTGGAGCATCTGCTACCAGTGTCGTTGTCCCCACAGTGAGCCACAGCTGACCCCCGCCTCCCCAGGATACACTCCAAGGCCTGCAGTCATGTCCAGCCCAGGCTTTTGTGGAGTCAGTGCTTTGCCCTGGGTCCCATTGCATGTGAAACCTTGTGTGTGGCCTTAGTGAGTGGAGTCTCTTCCCCCAGTCCTGTGGAGCTCCTGCACTCAAGCCCCACTGGCCTTCAAAGCCAAATGCTCTGGGGTCTCCTCCTCCTGATACCAGACCTCCAGACTGGGGATCCTGACATGAGGCTTAGAACCCTCACTCCTGTGGGGAACCTCTGGGATATAATTATTTTCAAGTTTGTGGGTCACCCACCCAGTGGGTATGGGGTTTGATTATATCGTGAAAGTGCCCCTCCTACCATCTCGTTGTGGCTTCTTCTTTGTTTTGGGGTGTAGAATATCTTTTTTGGTAGATTCGAGTCTTTTTTGTCAATGGTCTTTCAACAGTTAGTCGTGATTTTGTTGTTTTTGTGAGAGAAGATTATCTCATGTCCTTCTACTCTGTAATTTTGTTTCCAGGCTGGCTTGTAATTTTCTTTTTTGTAGTGTCCATGTCTGGTTTTGGTATCAAGGCAATGCTGTCCTTGTAAAGTAGTGTTTGGAAGTGTTCCCTAGTCCTCTCTTTTTTGGAAGAGTTTGAGAACGATTGGTATTAATTCTTCTATAAATGTTTAGTAGAATTCACCAGTGAATACATGTGGTCCTGGACTTTTGTTTGTTTGGATTTCTTTGATTACTGATTCAGTGTCTTTACTATTAATTGGTTTGTTCAAATTTTCTGTTTCTTCATTATTCAGTCTTGGTAGGTTGTATATTTCTAGGAATTTATTCATTTCTTCTAGGTTGTTCAATGTGTTGTTGTATAATTTTTCATAGTAGTCTCTTAAGATTACTTATAATCATGTATCCGTTGTAACATATTGTCTTCCATTTCTGCTTTTGAGTCCTCTCTCTTTTCTTCATGAGTTTCCCTAAAGTTTTGTCCATTTTCTTTTTATCTTAAAAAAAACCAGCTCTTAGTTTTGTTGATTTTTTTCTATTATCTTTTTAGTCTCTATTTCAATTATTTCTGCTCTGATCTTTGTTTCCTTTCTTCTACCAATTTTGAGCTTAGTATTTTCTTTCACTAGTCCTTAAGACATAAAGTTAGTTGTTTAAGATCTTTCTTATTTCTTAATGTAGACAATTATTGCTATGAACTTCCCTCTTAAAAATACTTTTGCTGCATCCCATAAATTTTGGTATGTTGTGTTTCCATTTTCATTTGTCCCAAGATAGTTTTTTTAATTCTCTTTTGATATCTTCTTTGAGCCATTTGTTGTCCAGGTGAATGTTGTTTAATCTCCACATATTTGTGAATTTTCCAGTTTTCTATGTGTAATTGATTTCCAGTTTCATACAATTTTGGTTGGAGAAGATGCTTGATATGATTACAATCTTTTTAAATGTATTATTTATTTCATGTGCACTTGAGAAGAATGTGTATTCTGCTGCTTTTGGATAGAATGCTCTGTAAGCATTTATTAAGCCCATGTGGTCTAACATGTCATTTAACTCCAGTGTTTCCATACTGATTTTCTGTTTGGATGATCTATCCCTTGATGAATGTGGAGTATTAAAGTCCCACACTATGTTGTATTGCTGTCTATTTTTCACTTTACGTCTGCTGATATTTGCTTCATATATTCAGATGCTCATATGTTGGGTGTATAAATATTTACAAATATTAAATCCTTTATTGGATTAATCCCTTTATCATTATATTTATTTCTGTCTTTTATCATAGTCTTTGTATTAAAATCTTTTATCTGATGTAAGAATAGCTACCCCAATGTTTTTGTTTTTTATTTTCTTGAAATGTCATTTTCCATCCCTTCACTTTTGTTCTTGTGTGTTTTTAAAGCTGAAGTAAGTCTCTTACAGGCAGCATATTGTTGGGTCTTTATCCATTCAGCCACTGTATGTCTTTTGATTGAAGAATTTAGTCCATTTACTTTTAAAGTAATTATTGATAGGTGTGGACTTATGGTTATTTTGTTAATTTTTAATGGCTTTTTGTAATTCCTTTGTTCTTCTATTGCTCTCTTTCTTTGTGATTTGATGTGCTTCTATAGTGGTATGTTAGATTCCATTCTCTTTATCTTTTATAGGTTTTTGCTTTGTGGTTACCATCAGACTTACATAAAACATCTTAAACTCATTCTAAAGCTCTACAGTTTTACTCTAACTGCCATGTTTTATGTTTATGATGCCACAATTTACATTGTTGTATCTTATGTATCCAATAACAAATTACTGTAGTTAGTTTTTGACTGCTTTTGTCCTTTAACCTTCATACTAGATTTCTAAGGATAACCCACCACCACTTCCTTATATTACATTATATTTACATTACATTTCCCAGTGAGAATTACACATTCATATGTTTTTCTGTTACTAGTTAGCACCCTATTGTTTCATCTTTAAAAAAAGTCTCTGTAACATTTCTTGTAAGGTTTAGCTAGTCATGCTGAACTCCTTCTGCTTTTGCTTGTCTGGGAAACTTTATTTCTTCTTCAATTCTGAAGGACAAATTTGTCAGGTAGAGTATTCTTGGGTAGCAGTTTTTTTGCTTTTTGTTTTTCTTTCAGCACTTTGAATGAATCTTACTACTCCCTTCTGTGTTGCAATGTTTCTGCTGAAAAATCTGCTGACTGTCTTAGGGGGTTTCATTGTATATAACAAATTGTTTTTCTCTTGCTGGTTTTAAGATTCTCTCCTTGTCTTTATCTTTTGACAATGTAACTGTAATGTGTCTTGGAGTGGGTCTCTTTAGATTCCTCCTGTTTGGAACTTTCTCAGCTTTCTGGATCTAGATATCTGTTTCCTTCTCCAGTTAGAGAAGTTTTCAGCCACTATTTCCTCAAATAAACTCTGCTGCTTTCCATCTCTTTTCTCCTTCTGGGGCCCCTATAATGTGAATATTGGTCTGTTTTATATTGTCTCATAAGTCCCTTAAACTATCTTTATTCTTTTTCATTCCTTTCCTCTGCTCTAATTGGAAGAATCCTACTTGCCTTCATCACGTTTGTTGATCATTTCTTCTGCTTCATCTAGTTTGCAATTGAAACCCTCTTGAATTTTTCAGTGCAGTTAATGTAGTCTTCAACTCTGTGATTTCTGTTTGGTACTTTCTTATATTTTCTTTCTCTTTGTTGAAATTCTCACTTCATTCATGTATTGTTCTCCTGACCTGAGGAGGCATCTCTGGCCATTATATTGAGTTCTTTATCAGTGAATTTCTCTTCTCTATTTTATTAAGGTATTTTCCAGGGGTTTTATCTTGTTTTTTCATTTGGAACATATTCCTCTGTTTTTTCATTTTCTTGACTCTATCTTGGGTTTTTGTGCATTTATAAAACAGCCACCACTCCCAGTTATGAAAGAGCAGTCTTGTTTGGGGTGATGAACCTTACTGTTCAATCCTGAACTAGCTCTTAGTTGCTTCTCAAACTTTGTGATTGTCCAAGCAGCCACCTTTATTCTTAGTGGTGCCCTGTAGGTGAGAGGATCTTAGTCAGCACCTAGACGCAGGTTGATAGGAACCTGGACACTTGGCAGAAGATTTAAAGTATACAAATATGCTTCTTTCAGAGGAAGACTGGGAGATGGGCATTTCTCTCTGCTCCTTTTTGCACTGAGACCTGGGGGGGAATAGCCAATAAAAAACTGTTTATTTTTTTGCTACCACCCCAATGAATTTGTGAGCACAAGACCCACTGGTCACCAGAGCCAGGCTATCAAAGGATGTATCTTCTAAGTGACAGCCATGGTAGCTGGTGTGCCAAACATTTGAAGAAATTCCTTTCATGGAGACACTCATCTCCTGGGTCGAGGTAGAGGGAGAGTATAAAAATGGTATCTACTGGCCTCACCAGTCTCTGGAGAGGACTGCAGTCAGACCCTGTATGTGTGTTAAATTAGAAACCTGACCTTCAGGCTGCTGTTTTTAGGATCTTCAAATAGACAGAAAGACAGGACATTTCTGTCTATTGCCTCTACACTGTGCCCTGGTGAGTCCCCATGAGCCTGTTAGGAACTGTTTCTTAGTTCTCTACATTCTTGTGAGTCTCATGGGTGCAAGCCCTGTTGGCTTTCTGAGCTACATGATTTGGGAACCTGTCTCTGGGTAAGAGTCTTAAAAGGTGGGGCACCACATATGAGTCCAAACCCTTCATTCCTCAGTGAGAATCTGGGAGTTGTTAGTTCCCTCCTAATTGTGTGTCACTGTGCCTGGGGTGGGGTTTATGGCGAGAATGGATCTCAGCCTGTTCTATACATTTCAATGTGGGTTTTTTCTCATTCACCCATTGTGTAGCAGTTGTTAAGCTAGTTTCTAGATCTCTTTCAGAGGGAATTTTTGTGTATGTAGTTGTATATTTGGTGTGTCTGTGGGAGGAGGTCAGTTCAGGAGCCTCGTATGTCATACTCTTGAACCAGAACTCCCCTTTGTGCTTTTAAAAATTATGTAGTATTTGCTATTGAGTTGAATGAATTTCTTGTGTATTTTTATATTAATTCATTTTTAGATATATAGTTTGCAAATATTTTTACCCATTCTGCAGGTTGTCTTTTTGCTGATAGTTTCAGCTTTTTAGATGGATATAATACCATTTGTCTATTTTGGTTTTGTTGTCTGTACTTTTGGTGTCATATCTATGAAATAATTGCCTAGACCAACGTCAAGTAGGTTTTTCTCTAGGTTTTATCTATATTTTTATGGTTTTGGTCTTATATTTAAGTCTTTAATCCATTTTGAGTTTATTTTTGTATATGGTGTGAGATAAGACTCCAATATCATACTTCTGTGTGTGGATATCTGATTTTCTCAACACAGTTTATTGAAGAGAGTATCCCTTCCCCATTCTCTGTTCTTGGCACCCTATTCATAGATCTGTTGACCGTAGATGTGTGGATTTATGTCTGAACTCTCTATTCTTTTCCACTGGTCTGTATGGTTTTCTACAAGACCATGCTGTTTTGACAGCTGTAGCTTTGTAAATATATTTTGAAATCAGGAAGCGTGATACCTCCAGCTTTGTTCTTCTTTGACAAGATTGCTTTGACTACTTGAAATCTTTCACTATTCTATATGAATTTTAGGGTTTTTTCTATTTCTGTAAAAAAATGTAACTGGGATTTTGATAGTAGATCACTTTGGGTGGTATAACCATTTTAACAATATTGATTGTTCCAGTCCATGAACATGAGGTGTTTTTCCATTTATTTGTGTTTTCTTTAATTTCCTCATCAGTGTTTTATAATTTTAAGTGTGCAAGTCTTTCACTTTTTTAATTTTGTTTTTTCTTAAGTATTTTATTCTTTTTTGTTACAACTGTGAATGGGATTGTTTACTTAATTTCCTTATAGGATGGTTGGTTGTTTGTGTATATAAACATGATTGATTTGTGTATTCTGATTTTGTATCCTGCAACTTTAGTGAATTTATTAGTTCTAACCTACTTTTTATTGTTGTTGAGTGTTTTCTATGTATATGATCATGTCACCTGCAAGCAGAAATAATTTTGTTTTCCTTTCTGATTGGGATGTCTTTTATTTCTTATCTAATTACACCGGATAGGATTTCCAGTACTTTATTGAATATCAGTGGCAAGAATGACTATCCTTGCCTTGTACCAGATCTTAGAAAGGAAGATTTCCATTCCCCTCTCCCCACATTGAGTCTAATATTAGCTAGGGCTTTTCACTATGGCCTTTATTATGTTGAAGTAAGGTCATTTTCTTGCTATTTTGTTGAGCGTTTTTATCAAGAATGGATGATAAACTTTGTCAAATGATTTTTCTGCATCTATTCAGAATATCAGGTGTTTTTATTTATTTTATTTTGTTATTTATTATGTTGTATCACATTAACTGCTTTTCATATGTTGAACCATCCCCACATCAGTGGGATAAATCCCACTTGATCATGGTGTATAATCCTTTTAATGTGCTGTTGAATTTGGTTTGTTAGCATTTTATTAAGGATGTTTGCATCTATGTTCATCACGGATATTTGCATATAGTTTTCCTATAGTGTCTACTTGGTTTTGTTATCAGGGTGATGACACTGTCCTCATAAAATAAGTTTGGAAATGTTTCCTCTTCTTTTATTTTCTTTTTTAAGTTCAAGAAGGATTGGTATTAATTCTTCTTTGAATGTTTGGTAGAATTTACACGTGAAGCCATCAGATCCTGTGCTTGAGTCTGGGAGATTTTTGATTACTTATTTAATTTCCTTTTTTTTTTTTTTTTCTGGTCTCCTCAGGCTTTATATTTCTTCTTGATTCAATTTTTGTAGGTTGTATGCTTCTAGGAATTTATTCGTTTATTCTAGGTTATCCAAAATTAGTTGGCATATAATTGTCCATAACAGTTTATGTATTTTTTTATTTTTATGGAATCCATTGTAATGTCTCTTCTTTCATTTCTGATTTTATTTATTGAGTCTTCTCTACTTCTTCTTACTTAATATAGCTAAGAGGCTGTCAACTTATATTTTAAAAAACCAAGCTAATTTTATTGATTTTTTTCCTTGTATTGTTATTATTCTTTATCTGATTTGTTTCTGCTGAGATCCTTATTATTTTCTTCCTTCTGCTAAGTTTGGACTTAGTTTGTCCTTCTTATTCTAGTTTTTTGAGGTATAAGATTCAATTGCTTATTAGAGATTTTTTTTATCAATATAGGCATGTATCACTATAAATTTTCCTCTTATTTTTGCTTTTGCTGTATCCCATAGGTTTTAGGATGTTTTTATTTTTATTTTATGTTTTTATTTTTGTTTGTCTTGAGATATTTTTTAATTTCCGTTTTATTTCCTCTTAAACTAGTGGCTGTTCAAGTATATGTTGTTTAGTTTCCTTGTGTCTATGAATTTTCTGGTTTTTTGCTGTTGTTGATTTCTGGGTTTATTCTATTTTGGTTGAAGAAGATACTTAAAATTATTTTGATTTTCTTAAATTTCTTAAGACTTGTGTTGTGACCTAACCAGTGATCTCTCCTGGTGAATATTTGATATGCATTTGAGAAAATTGTGAACACTCTCTTTGTTGGGTGAAAATTTCGATTAGATCAGTTACATCAGTTAGATTTTTTTGGTCTATAGTGCTGTTCAATCAGTCGTTTTTTAAGTTATCTTTTTGTCAGGATGTTCTATCAATTATTGTTAGTACAGTATTGAAGTCCCCTACTATTGTATTGCTGTCAATTTATGCCTTCAGATCTGTCAATATTTGCTGTATATATATATATGTGCTCTGATGTTGGTTGCATGTATATTTATAATTGCTATATCTTCTTCCTGTTGAATTGACCCTATAATTAGCATTATATAATGACCTTCTTTGTAACTAGAAACAGTTTTAGATTTAAAGTCTACTTTGTCTAAGTATAGCCACTTCTGCTTTTGGGGGGTTACCATTTGCATGAAATATCTTTTTCCATCTCTTTACCTTCAGCCTGTGTGTGTGTGTCTTTAATTCTAAAGTGAGTCTCTTGTAGACAGCATATCACCGGATTTTTTTTTTTTTCTTTTAATCCATTGAGCCACTGTATGTCAGTTAATTGGTGACTTTAATCCATTTACATTTAAGGTAACTATTGATAAATGAGGAGTCAGTAGTACCATTTTGTTCATTGTTTTCTGTTTGTCTTGGTGGTGTTTTGTCCCACTCATTCTCTGTTGCTCTCTTCCTTTGTTATTTGATGAATTTTTGGTAATAATTTGCTTTGTGTTTTTTCTTTATTTTTTTGTGTATCTTTTATGTTTTCTCTTTATGGTTGGCTTGAGGCCTAAATAAACAATCTTGTAGTTATAACCTATTTTAAGTTGATAACTACTTAATTTCAATCACATTCACTTTACTCAACCCCATTTACACTTCATGTTCTTGTAGTCAGTTTGCTTCTTTTCATGTTGTGTGTCTATTAACAAATTTTTACTTATTAACTTTTATATTAGGGCTATATTAATATTAAAATACTTTACAGTATTTTCATTTATATATGTCTATACATTTACCTATATGTATGAGATTTATGCTCTCATATGTTTTCACATTATTGCTTAATACTTTTTCATTGCAATTTGAAGAACGCCCTGAAGAATTTCTTTCAAGTCAGGTCTAGTGGTGACGAATTTCCTCAGTTTTTGTTTGTCTGGGAAAGACTTTTTCTCTTTCATTTTTAGAGGATCATTTTGCTGTGTATAGTGTTCTTGGCTGGCAGGTTTTTTTTTTCTTTCACTACTTTGAACATAACAACCCACCCTTTTCTGGTTTGTAAGGTTTCTACTGAGAAATTTGCATATAGTCTTATGGAGTTCCCTTATATGTAATGAGTTCTTTTTCTCTGGATGCTTTAAAAATTCTCTTTTTGTCCTTGACTTTGACAATTTGATTATAATGTGTCTTGGTCTAGACTTATTTGGGTTGTTCTTATTTGAGAACCTTTATGCTTCATGAATCTCAATGTCCATTTCCCTCTCAGGATAGGGAATTTTTTAGGCAATATTTATTTAAATAAGCTTTCTGTCCTTTTCTCTCTCTTTATTCTCCTTCTGGGACTCCGATAATGTACATAACAATTCAGTTGTTGTTGGTATTCTATAAATTCTGTAGATTTCTTCACTCTTTTTCATTCCTTTTTTCTTTTTTGAAACTTTTTTTTTTTTTTTTGCCTTGAGGAGTATCTTTATTTTTTTTAACATCTTTTTATTTTAAACATCTTTATTGGAGTATAATTGCTTTACAATGGTGTGTAAGTTTCTGCTGTATAACAAAGTGAATCAGCTATACATATACATATATCCCCATATCTCCTCCCTCTTGCATCTCCCTCCCACCCTCCCTCTCCCACCCTCCCTCTGCCACCCTCCCTCTGCCACCCTCCCTCTGCCACCCCTCTAGGTGGTCACAAAGCACTGAGCTGATCTCCCTGTGCTATGCTGCTGCTTCCACTAGCTATCTATTTTACAATTGGTAGTATATATAAGTCCATGCTACTCTCTCACTTCGTCCCAGCTTACCCTTGCCCCTCCCCATGTCCTCAAGTCCATTCTCTACGTCTGCATCTTTATTCCTGTCCTGCCCCTAGGTTCTTCAGAACCATTTTATTTATTTATTTAGATTCCATATATATATGTGTTAGCATATGGTATTTATTTTTCTCTTTCTGACTTACTTCACTCTGTATGACAGTCTCTAGGTCCATCCACCTCACTACAAATAACTCAATTTCATTTCTTTTTATGGCTGAGTAATAGTCCATTGTATATATGTGCCACATCTTTATCCATTCATCTGTTGATGGACACTTAGGTTGCTTCCATGTCCTGGCTATTATAAATAGAGCTGCAATGAACATTGTGGTACATGACTCTTTTTGAATTATGCTTTTCTCAGGGTATATGCCCAGTGGTGGGATCACTGGGTCATATGGTAGTTCTATTTTTAGGTTTTTAAGGAACCTCCATACTGTTCTCCATAGTGGCTGTATCAATTTACATTCCCACCAACAGTGCAAGCGGATTCCCTTTTCTCCACACCCTCCCGAGCATTTACTGTTTGTAGATTTTTTGATGATGGCCATTCTGACCAGTGTGAGGTGATACCTCATTGTAGTTTTGATTTGCATTTCTCTAATGATTAGTGATGTTGAGCATCCTTTCATGTGTTTGTTGGCAATCTGTAGATCTTCTTTGGAGAAATGTCTATGTAGGTCTTCTGCCCATTTTTGGATTGAATTGTTTGTTTTTTTGATATTGAGCTGCATGAGCTGCTTGTAAATTTTGGAGATTAATCCTTTGTCAGTTGCTTCACTTGCAAATATTTTCTCCCATTCTGAGGGTTGTCTTTTCGTCTTGTTTATGGTTTCCTTTGCTGTGCAAAAGCTTTTACGTTTCATTAGGTCCTATTTGTTTATTTTTGTTTTTACTTCCATTTCTGTAGGAGGTGGGTCAAAAAGGATCTTGCTGTGATTTATGTCATAGAGTGTTCTGCCTATGTAAAATAATGTAATTAGAACACTCTAACACCATACACAAAAATAAACCCAAAATGGATGAAAGACCTAAGTGCAAGGCCAGACGCTATAAAACTCTTAGAGGAAAACATCAGCAGAACACTCCATGTCATTCCTTTTTTCTTTTTTTTTCTCTGACTGGATAATTTCAAGTGACCTGTCTTTCAGTTTATATATCCTTTCTCCCATGGAGAGCAGTAACACCAAGAGGATTCCTCTTGGCACCTAGCTGTGCCAGACTGGAGAATGGGGTGATGCAAGCAAAATGCTTCCTATGTTTTCTGTGAAGGCATCCTCAGTGTCTGTGCTCCAAGTGTTTCTGCACCTCCTTTACTATACTTCAGAGGTCTCCCAGAGCTATTTTCATTGCTGTGTAGATGTTATTTATTATGTTTGTTGCTGTTGTTGTTTTGGAGGGGAAGCACTGGGATCTCATAGTCTGCTGTCTTGCTTACTTCACCTATTAGCCTTTCCTTCTTTATCATCTATGCTTTCCCTCTCTGACATTGAGAAACCGGGCTCCCACAATCCACCGTTCATTATATTTGTTTATTTATAAGTTCCTTTTTGTCTTTAGACCAATAGTTCCAGTCAAACATCATTTTCCAAGATTAGTTAAGGCAGTTTCTCCCTCACTTCCCCTCAGTGTGGTTATCATCTCACATGTTGGTAATAGAGTTACCTTTATTTGTTACAGTCAACATTCCATCGTGGCATCCCCCAGCATCCTGGATGATGGCCCTTTTTCTAATATTATAGACTTATATATCTATAGTTCCCTTGTGTGTCCTCTCTGTAGTTAACCTCCCACCCCTCTTGAACAACAACTAGCAACTACTGATCTGTTTTCCATCTTGATTGTGTTGCTTTTTCCAGAAGGCCATATAAATGGAGTCATTTAATAGGTAGCCTTTTCTGACTGGCTTTTTCCACTTAGCAAAATGCATTTAAGATTTATTCATGTAGCATGAAACTATAGCTCATTTCTTTTTATTTCTGAATAGTATTACATTATTTATTTCTCCATTCCCCTTTTGGGGAACAACTTGGTTGCTTCTAGTTTTAGTTATATGAAGAAAACAGCTATAAAAGTGTTTTATGTGTGAACATAAGTTTTCAGATAACCTGGGTGAATACCTAGAAGTGAAATTTCTGGATTCTATGGTAAATCTATATTTAACTTTATAAAAAACTGCCAAAATGTCTTCCAAAGTGCCTGAACAATTTTGAACTCCCTAAACAATAAATGTTCCACATTCTTGCCCACATTTGGTACTGTCATCTGGGGGGATTTTAGTTACTTAATAGGTGTGTAGTGACATCTCATTGTTTTAATTTGCATTTCTCTAATTATAAAGGATATTGACCATCACTTGATGTATTTATTTTTTTAATCTGTTTATCTTTGGTGAAGTTCTGTTAAGATCTTTTAACCATATTTTATTGGGTTGTTTTCTTATGGTTGAATTTTGAGAGTTTTCAATATGTTCTCCTTGAAGCCATTTATCAGAGATGTGATTTTCAAATACTTTCTCACAGTCTGTGGTTTGTCTTTTCTTTCTCTTAACAGTGTCTTTTGCAGAGAAATTTCTAACATTTTGATAATGTCCAATTTATTGATAGTTTCTTTCATGGGTTTTGCTGTTGGTGCCATCTCTAAAAAAATTGAAGACGAATTTTACAGTTTAATGTCTTACATTTTGACCTATGATCACATTTTTGTATAAGGTGTGATTTGTGTGCTGGGGCTTATTTTTATTACTTTTTTATTTTTTATTTTTGCATATCAATGTCCAGTTTTTCCAACTTCACTTGTTGAAGAGACTGTCCTTTATTAAGTTACCATTGAGCCTTTGTCAAAAGCTGTTGGTTATATTCGTGTGGATCTATTCCTTTTTATTTGATTTCCTCATCTATGTGTCTGTCCTTTTTCCAGTACTACACTTTGTTTTTCATAGTAGCTAATATGCCTTCCTTAGGCATTAAGACACATTTCTGTTCATAATCTTAATACAGCAATATTTTTATTCGTTATAAAAATCGTCTCCCAGTAAAAATGGTATTTTACCACACTGATCTTTAAATTCCATCCTAAAAATGTAGTTATACACGCAAATTTCTAACCTCTTGGAACATCTGGCATAATGGATTTAGTTACTGGAATAAATAATTGCTCAGAAAAGTAACACTGCCTCAATTGTGGTATGATTTGGTAGTTAATATTCTTGTTTTCCAGTATAAAGGAGATCTCATAAGCAGAAACACTGGACTCCTTGTGGTTTCATCGATCTAGAGAACGTTTCTGAGCAGCTTCTGACCAAACCTTTCTTAACAGGTTGATCACAGATCTGGGATCTTCACTCCTCAAAATGGCACTGCCAGACACAACCATGTTAGCTCCTGCCTCTGCACATTTATGGATAGTGTCAGGATCTACTCCACCATCAATCTCTATGTCCAAAGATGAGAACTGGGTCCTCAACCAGTGAACTTTTGGCATCATATCTTCCATGTATTTCTGCCCTCCAAACCCAGGTTCCACTGCCATAACCAAGGCCATATCTATTTGATTAGCCCATGGTGCCACATATTCAATTGTAGTCCCTCGTTTGATAGCAAAACAAACCTTCATTCCATTCTCCCAAATGTCTTTGATCAAAGCCCCTGGGTTCTCGGTAGCCTCAAGATGAAAGGTAAATTGATTGGCTCCTGCTACAGCCATTGGATTTACCCACTCTTCTGGCCCAGACACCATCATATACATGTCAAAGAAAGAGTCCTGGCCTAGCTGCTTTCAGAGGCTTTCTACCACAGGGTGACCAAAGGTGATGTTGGGAACAAAATGCCCGTCCATTACATCCAGGTGCAGATAATTGGCCCAAGAGTCCAGCATCTGGAGGCCCTCGGCCCCTAAACTGGCCAGGTCTCTGTTGAGGATGGATGGGCCAATCTTGTAGCCAGAAGCCATAGTGCTAGTTCTCTAGAGATACACTGTCTTGATTATTGAAACAACAGAGTAAATCTTGAAATTGGAATATATGAGTTCTTCAACTTTGTTCTTCCTTTACAGATTATTTTGCTAATCTAGTTCCTTTGATTTGAATGTAAATTTTAGAATCAGCTAGTCATTATCTAATAAATTCTTAATGGATTCTTGATTGAGATTGCATTAAATCTATTGATCCACTTGGAAAGAATTAACATTTTAACAATATTGAGGTTTCCAATCCATGGATATGACATCTCTCTCAACTTATTTAGATTTCTTTGATTTCTCTCATTGGCGATTTATAGTTTTCCACATACATAACCTGAATGAATTTGTTAGATTTGTAACTTCATTTAGGCTATTATTTTACATGGTATTTTTTTTTACCTTCATTTTAGGCTATTATTTTACATGGTATTTTTTTTTTACCTTCAATTCCAATTATTAATTCCCAGTATATCAGAATACAATTGATTTTTGTAAATTGACCTTGTACCTACAAATTTGCTTAAACTCATTTAATATTTCTGGAAAAAAATTTTATAGATTCATTGGGACTTGTTGCATAGGAAATCATGTCATCTGAATAAAGACAGTTTTATTTCTTTCCAGTTTGATTGCTTTTATTTATCTTTCTTGCTGTATTGCACTAGTTAGGACTTTCAGTGTGATATTGAAGAGGAGTGGTGAGAGGGGACATTCGTGCCTTGTTCAAGATATTAGAGGGAAATCATTCAGTTTCTCAACTTTAGCTATAATATTAGCTAAGGACTTTTTATAGATACTCTGCATTAGGTTAAACATTTTACCTTCTATCACAGTTCACTGAGAGTTTTCATCATGAATGGATCTTGCATTTTGTCAAATGCTTTTTTTACATCTACTGATATGGTTTCTCTTCTTTAGCCTCTTAATATGATCAGATTCATTGGTTGTTTTCCAATATTGAAACAGCCTTGCATTCTGTGGATAAATTTCACTTGGTCATGATGTGTTGTCTTTTTTATACATTCCTGGATTAAATTTGCTAATACTTTGTTAGGGATTTTCTGTCCATATTCATGAGAGATTGATCTGTACTTATAATGTCTTTGTCTGGTTTTGATAATATGCTGAAGTCATAATAACATTGGAAGATTGTTTCCACTGATTCTATTTTTGGGAAATGATTTTGTAGTTCTACCAGTACATATATTATGTAGTTCCATCATTATAAATAACTGACATTATTTATTTTTAAATGTTTGGTAGATTCACTTTTGAAATCATTTGGACCTTCAGTGAGTTAAAACCTATAATTGTATTTTATTTATTTTATTGAGGTATAGTTGGTTTACAATATTAGTTTCAGGTGTAAAACATAGTGATTCATGTTTTTTATAGATTATACTCCATTTAAATTTATTTAAAATATTGGCTATATTTCCTGTGCTGTACAATGTTTGTAGCTTATTATTTTATACATATTAATTTCTACCTCTTAATCCTCTACCCTATTTTGCCCTCTCCTCATTCCCGCTCTCCACTTGTAACCACTAGTTTGTTCTCTATATCTGTAAGTCTGTTTCTGTTTTCTCATATTCATTCATTTTTTTAGGTTCCACATAGAAGTGATCATATAAACCATTTTCTTTCACTCTGATTTATTTCATTAAACATAATACCCTCCAGGTCCACCATTTTTTTTGCAAATGGCAAAATTTGTTCTTTTTTATGGCTGAGTAATATTCCATTATATATATATACCACATCTTCTTTATCCATCCCTCTATTGATGGGCACTTGGGCTGCTTCCATATCTTGGCTATTGTAAATAATACTGCTATGAACATTATTGATGTACAGGTATCTCTTCAAATTAGTGTTTTCATTTTCTTCAGATATATACCCAGGAGTGGAATTGTTGGATCAAATGATATTTCTATTTTTAGGTTTTTTTTGGAGGAAACTCCACACTGATTTCCACAGTGGCTGCACTAATTTACATTCCCAGAAACAGCGTACAAGGGTACCGTTTTTTCGACATTCTTACCAACATTTGTTTTTTGTGGTCTTTTTGATAATATCCGTTCTGACAGGTGTGAAGTGACATCTCATTGGGGTTTTGATTTGTATTTCTCTGATCATTAGTTATGTTGAACATCTTGTACACCTGTTGTCCATCTGTATGACTTCTTTGGGAAAATGTCTGTTCACATTTTCTGCCCATTTTCTGACTATTTTGTGTGTGTGTGTGTGTGTGGTTTTTTTTTTTGTTTTTTGTTTTTTTGATAGTGGGTTGTATGAGGTGTTGATATATTTCGATATTAACCCCTTAGCGGTCATACCATTTGCAAATATTTTCTCCCATTAAGTAGGGTGTCTTTTCATTTTGTCAGTGGCTTCATTTGCTGTGCAAAAGCTTTTAAGGTTAATTAGGTTCTATTTGTTTATTTTTGCTTTTGTTTCTTTTGCCTTAGGAGACATATCCAAAAAAATATTGTGACGATTTATGTCAGAGAGTGTTCTGCCTATGTTTTCTTCTAGGAGTTTTATGGTTTCTGGTCTCACATTTAGCTCTTTAACCAAGTTTGATTTTTTTTATATAGTGCTAGAAATTTTTCTAATTTCATTCTTTTACCTGTAGCTGTCCAGTTTTCCCAGCACCACTTATTGAAGAAACGGTCCTTTCTTCATTGTATATTCTTGCCTCCTTTTTTGTTAGACTAATTGAGCATAGGTGCATGGGTTTATTCTTTATTGTTGTTGTTATTCATTTATTTTTTAAAATTTTTTGTTTTATGTTGGAATATAGTTGATTTACAATGTTGTGTTGGTTTCAAGTGTACAGCAAAGTGATGCAGTTATACATATATCTATTTTTTTCCAAACTCTTTTCCCAGTTAGGTTATTATAGAATATTGAGTAGAGTTCCCTGTGCTGTACAGGAGATCCTTTTTGGTTATCTATTTTAATTACAGTAGTGTGTATATGCCAATTCCATTTGTATCATTTTTTAAAAATTCTGCATATAAGCGATATTTGTCTTTGTCTGTCTGACTTACTTCACTTAGTATAATAATCTCCACGTCCATCCACATTGCTGCAAATGACATTACTTCATTCTTTTTAATGGCTGAGTAATATTGCATTGTATATATGTACCACATCTTCTTTATCCATCCCTCTATCGATGGACATTTAGGTTGCTTCCATGCCTTGGCTATTGTAAACAGCACTGCAGTGAACACTAGGGTACATGTATCCTTTGGAACCATGGTTTTCTCTGGGTATGTGCCCAGGAGTGGGATTGCTGGATCATATGATAGCTCTATTTTTAGTTTCTTAGGGAACCTCCATACTGTTCTCCATAATGGCTATACCAATTCACATTCCCACCAACAATCCCTTTTATCAACACCCTCTCCAGCATTTATTGTCTGTAGACTTTTTGATGATGGCCATTCTGGCTTGTGTGAGGTGATATCTCATTGTACTCTTTTGGTTGTTTGTTTTGTTTAGCAAGGAAACGCATCTTTTTTTTTTTCATTGAAGTATAGTTGATTTACAGTATTGCATTAGTTTCAGATGTACAGCAGAGTGATTCAGTTATATATATTTTTTCAGATTATTTTCCATTATAGGTTATTACAAAATATTGAATATATTTCCCTGTGCTATCTAGTAAATCCTTGTTGTTTATCTATTTATGTGTAGTAGATTGTATCTATGAATCTCATACTCCTAATTTCTCCCTCCCCTCCTCCCTTTTCCCTTTGGTAACCATAAGTTTGTTTTCTATGTCTGTAAGTCTGTTTCTGTTTTGTATATAGACTTATTTGTATTATTTTTTAGATTTCACGTATAAGTGATATCATATGGTATTTGTCTTTCTCTGTCTGACTTCACTTAGTATGATATTCTCTAGATCTTAGAGTAATGGAAGTAAAAATAAAAATAAACAAATGGGACTTAATTAAACTCATTGTACTTTTGCTTACCATTTGTCTAATAATTAGTGATGTTGAGCATCTTTTCATGTGCCTCTTGGCTATACGTATGTCTTCTTTGGAGAAATATCTATTTAGGTCTTCTGCCTATTTTTTAATTGAGTTGCTTGATTTCTTTGATATTGAGTCACGTGGGCTGTTTGTAAATTTTGGACACTAATCCCTTGTTGGTCGCCTGATTTACAAATATTTTCTCCCATTCTGTGGGTTGTCTTTTTGTTTTGTCTATGGTTTTCTTTGCTGTGCAAAACCTTTTGAGTTTAATTAGGTCCCATTTGTTTATTTTTGTTTTTATTTACATTACTCTAGGAGGTGGGTCAAAACAGATCTTGCTGTGATTTATGTCAAAGAGTGTTCTGCCTATGTTTTCCTCTAAGAATTTCCTAGTGTCTGGTCTTACATTTAGGTCTTGAATCCATTTTGAGTTTATTTTTGTGTATGGTGTTAGGGAGTGTTCTAATTTCATTCTTTTACATGTAGCTATCCAGTTTTCCCAACACCACTTATTGAAGAGACTGTCTTTTCTCCATTGTATAGTCTTGCCTCCTTTGTCATAGATCAATTGACCATAGGTGTGTGGGTTTATTTCTGGGTTTCTATCCTGTTCCATTGATCTATATTTCTGTTTTTGTGCCAGCACCATACTGTTTTGATTACTGTAGCTTTGTAGTACAGTCTGAAATCTGGGAGCCTGATTCCTCCAGCTCTGTTTTTCTTTCTCAATATTGCTTTGACTATCCGGGGTCTTTTGCGTCTCCATGCAAATTGTAAAATTGTTTGTTCTGGCTCTATGAAAAATGCCATTGGTAATTTGATAAGGATTGCATTGAATCTGTAGATTGCCTTGGGTAGTGTATTTATTTTGACAATATTCATTCTTCTAGTCCAAGAACATGGTATATCTTTCCATCTGTTTGTGTCATCTTTGAAAACTGTAAGACATTGATGAAAGAAATCAGAGTACAGGTCTTTTACCTCCTTAGGTAGCTTTATCCCTAGGTATTTTATTCTTTTTGATGTGAAGGTAAATCGGATTGTTTCTTTAATTTCTCTTTCTAATCTTTCATTGTTAGTGTGTAGAAATGCAACAGATTTCTATGTATTAATTTTGTATCCTGCAACTTTACCAAATTCATTCATGAGCCCTAGTTGTTTTCTGGTAGCATCTTTAGGATTTTCTATGTATAGTATCATGTCTTCTGTAAACAGTTACTGTTTTACTTCTTCGTTTCCAATTTGGATTCCTTTTATTTCTTTTTCTTCTCTGATTGCCGTGGCTAGGACTTCCAAAACTACATTGAAAAAGAGTGGCAAGAGTGGATATCCTTGTCTTGTTACTGATCTCAGAGGAAATGCTTTCAGCTTCTCACAGTTGAGTAAGATGATAGCTGTAGGTTTGTCATACATGGCCTTTATTATGTTGAGGTAGGTTCCCTCTATGCCCACTTTCTGGAGAGTTTTTATCATAAATTGGTGTTGAATTTTGTTGAAAGCTTTTTCTGCATTTATTGAGTTGATCATATGATTTTTATTCTTCAATTTGTTGATATGGTGTATCACACTGGTTGATTTGCAGTTATTGAAAAATCCTTGCATCCCTGGGATAAATCCAACTTGATCATGGTGTACAATCCTTTTAATGTATGTTGGATCCATTTTGCAAATCATATTAATATGATTTTTGCATATTAATATTGTATCCTGAAACTTTGCCACATTTATTGTAGAACTCTAGTAGTTTTGGGGAAGTGTCCCGAGGATTTTCTACATATAATATTATGTCATTTGCAGAAAGTAACAGTTTTACTTCTTCCTTTCCAATTTGTATTTCTTTTATTTCTTTTTCTTGTATGATTGCTGTGGCTAGGATTTCCAATAGCACCTCTAATAAAAGTGGTGATAGTGGCCAAACCTTATCATGTTCCTGATTGTAAAGGAAATGCTTTCAGCTTTTCTCTATTGTGTATGATGTTAGCTATGGGCTTATCACATATGGCCTTTATTATGTTCAGTGATTTTCCATCTATACCCACTTTCTGGGGAGTTTTTATCTAAAATGGATGTTGAATTTTATCAAAAGCTTTTTCTGTGTCCGTTGAGATGATCATAAAATTTTTATTTTTCAACATGTTAATGTGGTGTATCACATTGACTTGTGAATATTGAAAAATCCTTGCATCCCTGGAGTAAATCCCACTTGATCATGGTGTATGAGCCTTTTAATGTATTGCTGGATTTGCTTTTCCAATATTTTGTTGAGGATTTTTACATCTATGTTCTTTAGTAATATTAGTCTGGAATTTTCATCTTTTGTGATTTCTTTATCTGGTTTTGGTATCAGGGTGATAATGGCCTCAGAGAATGAATTCAGAAGCATTCCATCCTCTGTAATTTTTTGGAATAGTTTGAGAAGGACATGTGTTAACTCTTCTCTAAATGTTTGGTAGAATTCACCTGTGAAGAATCTAGTTCTGGACATTTGTTTTTTGGGAGTTTTTAAACATTATTATTACTGATTCAATTTCATTATTGGTAATTGGTTTGTTCTAGAAAATAGAAGAAATTTTCTATTTGTTCCTGCTTTAGTTTTGGGAGAGTGTACATTTCTAGGAATTTGTCCATTTCATCTAAATTGTCCACTTTATTGGCATATAGTTGCTCATATTAGCCTCTTATGATCCTTTGTATTTCTGTGGCATCAGTTGTTAATTCTCCTTTTTCATTGCTGATTTCTTGGATTTGGGTCCTCTTTTTTTTTCTTGATGAGTCTGGCTAAACGTTTATCAATTTTGTTTATCTTTTCAAAGATCCACCTCTTACTTTCATTGATCTTTCTTTTATTTTTTTTAGTACCTATTTCATTTACTTCTGCTCTGCTCTTTATGATTTCTTTCCTTCTACTAACTTTCAATTTCATTCGTTCTTCTTTTTACAGTTCCTTTAGGTGTAAGTTTAAGTTGTTTGTTTGAAATTTTTCTTGTTTCCTGATTGAGCTTGTATTGGTATAAACTTCCCTCTTAGAACTGCTTTTGCTGCATCCCATAGATTTTTGATCTTTGTGGTTTTGTTTTCATTTTTCTCTAGATATTATTTTATTTCTTCTTTGATTTGTTCATTGATTCATTGGTTGTTTAGTATCATATCGTTTAGCCAGTCATGTTTGTGTTTTTTGCAGTTTTTTTCTTGTAGTTGATTTCTAGTCCCATAGTGTTGTGGATGCAAAAGATGCTTTATATGATTTCAGGTTTCTTAAACTTACTGAGATTTGTTCCGTGGCTTGCCACTGCAAGCTGTGAGACTGCAGTGGTCCTGGGATTGGTGTCCGCCTGCTGGTGTGTGTGACCCAGGCTCAGGTGTCCTGGAGCTGGTACCTGCCCACCAGTAAGTGAGGATGGTCCCAGGGCTAGTGCTGGCCCTCTGATTTGGAACAGGGTCCTGGGCCTTCTGTGGGACAGACCTGTGTCCTTTTGTGGCTGAGGCAGGGCAGCCTGCCTGCTGGTGGGTATAGCTGTGTCCCTGCACAGCTAGTTGCTTGGCCTGAGGCTTCTCAATACTGATGCCAGCAGGCTTGTTCATGGGACTGGTTCCTGGTGCTAATAAGCTAGGATTCCTAATGACGCTTGATAGCACCAGTGTCCACATGGTAGAATAAGCTTCCAAAAATGACTCCTTCCAGTGTCTGTGTCATAGTGTGAGCTCCAGTTGCCTCTTGCCTCTCCAGTATACCCTCCAAAATCAGCAGTTGGGTCTGACCTAGGCTTCTTTCAATTGATTGCTTCTGCCCTGGGACCTGGAGCATGTGAGATTTTGTGTGTGCACTTTAGGAATGGAGTCTCTATTTCCCACAGCATTCTGGGCCTCCCAAAAGTAAACCCTGCTGGCCTTCAAAGCCAAACATTCTGGGGGTTCCTCTTTCTGATGCAGGACCCCTGGGCTGGGGAGCCCAACATGGGTCTCAGACCCATTGCTCTTTGAGGAGAACCTCTGCAATTGTAATTATTCTCTCATTTGGGGGTTGCCCACCCAGGTGATAAGGATCTTGACTATACTGTGACTCGGCCACTCCTTATCTCATTGTGGTATATATGTATGTGTGTGTGTGTGTGTGTGTGTGTGTGGTATATATGTATGTGTGTGTGTATTTGTAGAAGATATTTTCTGCTAGATTCCAGTCTTTCTTATCAATATGTGCTCTGTAAGTATTTGTAATTTTGGTGTGCCCATGAGAGGAGGTGAGCTCAGGGTCTTCCTACTCCACCATCTTGGCCAAGCTCTCAAAACCTATAACCTAAACTACAATTTAATTTTTTCAATAGGTTTTAACTACAATTTAATTTCTTTAACAGACATAGGGCTATTTGGTTTATCTATTTCTTTGGTGAGTTTTGGTAGTTTGTGTCTTTCAAGGAATTTCTCCATTTCATCTAAGTTACTGAATTTATGGGCATAGGTGTTTTTTTTTTGTGGGGGGAGGCATAGCATTTTTTATTATCCTTTTAATCAGTAGTTTTTTCTCCATTTGATTCCTGATATTGGTTAGTTTTGTCTCCTCACTTTTCTTCCTGGTTAGCTGAGGTAGAATGTGGGCTTCACCTAATAAAAGAATGTGATTTATAAGAGATACAAAATTTTAATTTATATTTTTCTCTAAGAGAGCAGGAAGATAATTAAAGAAAGATGTAGGCCAAAATAATATAGTTAAGAAGGAAGAGCTAATTGATATACATCAAACTCTGTACTCTAAAAATGAAGAAATTATCTTCTTTTCCGGGGTTAATGGAATAGTCACAAAAATTGACCATATATTATTTCACAAAGAAAATATTCTGAAAGTACAAACCAGTAGTACTACTATATACAACATTCTCTGGTTACACTGCACAAAAATTAAACCTTAATTAATGACATTTACCATAAACAACGATGGTAGTAAACCTTAGTAATTCTAGTCTTATTGGATAGTAAGCACTTTATAGAAAAAACTGGGTAAATCAACTATACTTCAAGAAAAGAAAAGAAAAATCTAGAATTTTCTGCCTTGCAAACGAAGGCAAAATGAGACTAAATCAAGCTAACAAAGATATGTAGCTCCCCTTTGGACAATCACTAACTCAATCAAAATGATCCTGGTGCGTGGAACTAACCATGTGAAAATTGCTATGTGCTAGTAGTGAATAACATAGTTCAGTATTTTAATTTATACTTATACTTTTTTTAATTTAAATAAGAAGTTATTTACGCAGCATCCTTGGTTTGTGTCTTGAATATATAATACCTCCTTTAAACTTTTTATAGAATTTTCTATCAACATATTCTGTACACATATTTCTGAGAATGCTTCTGGTGTGTTATATAATTTTTACGAGGCTCTAAGTTCATCCTGGAAACACTGGAAGAAGTAATTATACATTTTATATTCCACATCTTACCTTAAAATGTTTCTATGTTCTTATTAATATTATAATGGAAACATTTGCAATTATACAATTATTATTACCTTTTTAATGACTTATAGGTAGTGGAGATCCATGTACTAATTTGAGGTCAAACTATTCTTTTAAGGTATAATACATGCATTTAATCCTGTACATTGGAAAATGTGAACTTTTAAATACTATACAATTCTTCTGTAATAACACCTGCCATCAAAAAGCCATTTCCCACACATTAAGACTTTGAGTTGCATGGCATATGCTACTGAAGGAAAAGTAAATCTCTCAAGCTTGCCAGAATTTTATGTCTGAACAGAGTTGATGATGATACGTTAATTTCCTGTTTGATACACTTCTAGTTAATTTACATTCTAATCAAATACATTTTTTTATTGGGTTAGTGGATTATTTTGAAAAGTTACAAAGAGTATCAAGAATAGGTCTGTAGTTCTAGTAAGAAAATCTGTTTGAAGCAGGTGATTGAATAATGTGTGGTTACAACAAATAATTCAGACACTTATTGTTGTTAATATGAGACTATTGAGACTGGATAAAAAGGTTTTCTTTTGCAAAATTTAAAAAATAAAGGATTTATGTCAATTTCATACTACAAATTAATGATGACAATTGCCTCATTTAATTTTCCTCAGACTTCTTTGGAGGCTATTTTAATCCTACAGATTTTTTTCAATTCAAATGCAAATATGTGGAGAGGGTCAAAATGCCTATTTGTTTCAAGAAACGAAACTTGAACCCAGCCTTCCCCTATATCTTTCTGCAATTATTCTCTGCAAAACACATTGACTCACTAGCAACATAATATGCTTTTAATGCTGTTATCTCAATTCCTGCTTAATTCATCAAGGGTGGTTTCTGTCCTTAACACCTCATTGCAATCACAGTCATTAAGGTCAGTGGTTTGCTGTCTTTTACCTACTCTCTTTAATCTCATCAACACCATTAACCTAATAGGTTACTGTTTTACTCCCCCCCCTTCTTCCCTCTTCCTTTCCCTCCTTCTCTTCCTCCTTCCCTTCCTTCTCCTCCTCCTTTTCATTGCATGAGATTCCCTCCTTTTCTTGTACATTCCTGATGCTGGGCATGAAATAAATCTGCAGTGAAAAAGTTAAAAATAATAATTATTCCATCTTCAAGTAAACTGTGTATACACTTTGGCAAAAATATTCTGGAGGTGTAAAAAATAAAACAAACTTTTCAGATGACCTGAATGCTATTTGTATAATTCAGTTGAAACAATATGCCTTTTCTAAATTATGTCATAAAATGAACCACAGTGATAGATTAACCATATTGCTCAAAGGGTGTCAAATGAATGACTTCTTCTGAAACAAAAATGAATACATACAATACAGGTTCTTTGTTAATATAAACATTTTAAAGGTCATTTTTCAAACTGTTTCAGTGACCTAGAGCCAAATTCTATGCTTCAGGTGAACAAAAATCTATCTTTTCTAAATGAACAGTAAGGATTGGCAGTTTACTTAGAGGAAAGAAATGTTTAATATATTTTCTCTGCTATGACTATCAATAATGATAAACTATAAGATATAAAAGAACCTCTTTGTGAAGAATAAGCTTTGCTTCACCCCTGTGTTAAGATAAATGCAGTTTGTACTCACAGAAAAACAAAACTTGAAACTAAAATGTAGTACCATGTCACATCAGTCTTAAAAATCTTACTTATGTCTCAACCATATGGGTGAACATCAGAAAAAAATAATGTCAACTAGATATATGTTTTTAGCAAAAGGAAAGAAACGTGTTTTTATTTTTTGGCTTAAAATATTGCTGTTCTAAATGTTTTTCCCCAAAGCTCATGAATATACCATACATCTAAAGTAATACAGTGAATTATGAAACTGTAAACTAGTCAGTGTTTGAATAAATTAATAATGAATCTGAAAGTATGGAATAAATCCACAAAGCATGTAACACACAATTAACTCTTCACAGGCTAATAATTTTTAAAACTCTGAAATCAGATTATTTTCCAATAAAACATGTCATAATAATTTATTTTATAATTGTGATAAGGACATTAAGATCCAATAAATAGTGATGTCATGAAGGTTTATTGAATCAGTATGTAAAGGCAAGGGGCAGTGATCATATCTTTATTACAGCAAATATAAGGATGCTTAGTAGTTTCAGTTGCAGTTAAATCGAATGGATTCAAACAGTATTGTTTGTCTTGGAATCTATAGGAAGGAATTGTATTACTTGAAAACCTGATGGATGGAAGAAATGAGGCCAAGTTATGAGTAAGCTTTGGGAGGTAGAAGGAAGGCCTCAGAAGAGACACAAAAGTGGAAAGTGTGGGTGAGATCAGAAGAAGAGTACAAGTGTTATGTTGTTTTCTGAGAAAATGCAATGTTGTATCTGATTTAGTAAGGGGACTGAAGCTGATGAGCTACATAAATGCCCTCTATATCAAATTAATCTTGAAAGCCTAGTTTTCATATGTGGATTTCTAAGAAAAAAGTGGAGAAGTAAAGAACCCAACTACATAGCCCAGACTCTGTCTGTGATCCATCTGTGATTGATTCTCTACTAGTCAATACCTTCATCCAGAAAATAATTCCTGCCTGGACAAAAATCCCATGTTTTTTCATAGTCTTTCCTTTTCCTTGATGTGGTCTTTTCTAGACAACCAAAATATGATTGTTAAAGTCATTTTCATTTTTTGCCTTATGAAAATTTAATATTATGGGTATCCTTTTCCTTATAAACTTTAAAATTAATGTGTTTAATTTAAAAATAAATTCTTACTACATTTCTTTTGTTAATTTAAAAAATTGATTTAGTGATAACTGATGTTTTTATTACAGATTTTCTCATCATGCTCAAAACATACTTTTCCATTTATTCATTTACTTTAAGTTCCTTAGTAGTATTTATTTATTTATTTTGAATGTTGGACCATAGTTTATTCCTGCAAGTCACACTGAAAAGAAAATACAGCTAATATGGAGGTGGTAGGTGTAGTAGCATTTATTTTTAAATGTACTTTTCCACATTTCCTGTTAGCCTTTTCCCCTAGATATTTAATCTTTTTATTCCTGTCTTCTAATGTATTCTGTGTTTATAGGAAGACTCCTAGTATTGTATATTAATTTTGCACCTGCCACTTTACTATATAACTTAGTGTTTGTGATATTCTCTAGAGTTTAACTAGTGCCATTTCATCAACATACAATGATAATTTTACCTTCTCCTTTCCAATCTTTTAACTCATTTGCTTTTTTCTTTCTCATTGCACTATTTATATAGTATCATTCAAAATGACTTGAGCTAAAATGTCATAATTTTGTTAGGTCATTTTGCAAGTTTTTGTGAAAGAGGTACGTTTTAGAATGTTTTGAAATACTGATGAACAGAATAAATGAAAATGTAGCTATTAGAGTGATGCCTTGTGAGAAGCTTCTGAAGTGGAACAGATGACTGATGTGGACACTGAGTACTGCAGAAAATGATCTGTCAACCTCATTTTGCTGATGAAGTAATCAAAGCAGAAGTAGCATCTGCCTTTCACTTTTTCTCTCTGTTTACCTAGCATCATTTGGTTTGCTATCTTTCTCCTAACCAGTTTCTAATACTGATAAGGGTTCTTAATCTACTCTGGCCATCACCTCCCACTACTCTCTGGTCTTTCTTTAGTACTAAGGGCTAAGTGTGGTCATTTCCTCAGATGTGCCACCAGTTAGATGTGGGGTCTACCGTCCACTTGGTTCCACTGGTCACTCATGTTAATCCTGGAGCTATAGCTCTCCCCACCCTTTGTGCCATATTCCTATTACTAAAGCTTGGCTTCCCTGAGGGACTGAGCCCCAGTCCAATGTCTTGTGACCTGCCACTTCAAGGGCAAAACTTTAAAATGACCATGTAACCCACTAGTTCCCAACCTTGACAATATATTAAAATTATCTGGGGAGCATAAAAAATTTATACTTGTCTGTGTTTCAACCTCAGATGTCTGGGTTTTGACCCTAAATATCTGATTTCATTAATATGAGATGGGGCTCTACAACTGTGTAGTTGTTTGAGAACCACTGATCTTATTTGACTATAAAATACCATCTGCCCCTCTTCTCTGTCTTTCTAGATGACATTCTACCAGTACATGGATACCTGTAGGGGACTATGGCCTTAGATTAGCCTGGGTTTACAGGTTTTCTTTGACCACTGTTCTCTGTATTATCTCCCTGGTAGATGCTCTTTTGTCACTCTAGCTCACCTGTCAGCCTATTCAAATCTGGTAAACTGCTGCCTCTCTCTTTATGTAACCTAGGCTGTAGGGAGCAAGCATAATTTACACTTTAGTTGCTCACATGGGTATTTAGCAGTAAAGCCAGGGCCACCAGGTATACTGACTTCTAGACATCTGTTCTTTGCATTATGCCTGAATGCCTTTAATTTAGTTCATTATTTACTTTGCTATGTTCTAGATTCTCCCTTTTCTTCCCGCATTTGGGCCTAGTACACTCAATAAATATAGATTAGTGATTATTTATTTTTTTTACACATTTTCTCCCTTTGTACACATATCTCATTTTAGACAATGCTGAAAAGATCATGATTCATTATTCCACATAGAAACTAACAGCTGGAGTCAATTAAAGTGAGTCTAACTCATATACCACATGGTACAGAAGCTGGATGAAGCTTTTATTGAAGCTAGATATTGGTAATGCAATATGTAATGTATATAGACTCTTTATCACATTTCATTCCACATGTCCTTGAACTTAGGTGCTATAAAAAGGCATGATCAGTTGATGAGAAATTATGATGTCTTAATTTTTTTTTTAAAGACATAACTGTTTTTCATCTAGGTCCCCACAACTATACTTTATAACAAATTAAAATACAAATTATTTTTCACTCTAATACTGAAAGAATCTTGAAATAAAACAGCAAAAATGTGACTTAAAGTATTGGTTACTGGTGTTTCTTACAAGAAGTCATAACGTTCTTATCTTTTTTCTCTTTAAATTTTTTTTGTCATTGATGTTGGTATTTAAAACCACAGCTAAAGTTCATATTTCTGTAAATTAAGCTATCATACTAGACATACACACCACATTATATAGTTTAATCTTTGGATCACTAAAAACTTAAAGAGGTATCATGTATTTGTCCTACAAGAAATAATAGCAAATGTTGTGTTTTTCAAAGTTATATATCAAATACAGGTGAACCAAAATGAAAAAAAATCATAAAATATTAAACTATTTGTGTTTTAACCATAGGAAACCACACCCAAATGGCATTATACATGAATCCCAGAGACATTTATAAACTTTAAAGATCAAAACAGAGCCTTAGATCACATTCTCTAAGTATCACATCACATTAAGTCTTATTTTCATCCATTCATTGATTGTGACAGTTGCCTAAACAGTGAAAAGTAAAACTGTACCCACCACATATAGATTGAGCAATGGGATAGAGATCTTAGGGAAAGGCTGAGTTTTGAATAAAAGTTTCTTCTCAACAGAAATGCCTACAGTGTAAGTTAGTCTAATTTCATGCTATGATTTATTTTTATAAATAAAGCTTATTATTTTTCTCCCATGGATTCCAGTAACTGTGTGATACTGTAATTTCTTTCATCTCTAAATCTAGTTAACATCTTCACACCAGTCACGTGATTTATTTACACATCCTTTAGTATGTGTCCTGGATGCAAAAGCATAGTTGCAACTTAGTGTAAAAGCTAGCTACAATTTAGATATTCATGGCTGTCATCAACATGAAGAAGATTGGGAAATTTCTGAGTGTGATGCAAAATGTGATTGGCATTATGAACCAGCATGCCTGCTGAGGGTTCACAGTGGAATGGGGCAAAGGGACCCTGTAGCTGAGGCTATAGAAAGATAGTCCAAGCTGTATTGGGAGATAGCTGAGTTAAGAGCATTAGTCTTTGCAACAAAGACTAAGATGGAACCCAGATTGACAGGAGGAGAATCAAAAAGATTCACCCCAGAAAAAATAGTTTACATTTCCTATGAAAGCAGAGACATAAATTATTCCATCTGGGAACAAATTATTGCAATGGAGACAGTGGCCAGCATCCTAGGCCGGACATGGGAGGCTATCAAGGACAGACATCAGTACTTGGAGCAGACATAACACTCCTAGGTACCTCCCGTTCCCACTCATTCCTTCTATCAACAGGAGAAGCAAGATAAGAAGAGAGTCCCAAGAGCCCAAACTTTAAAACCCTAAGTATCTGAGTTACCTTGAATTGGCCAGTTAATAACTTCTACTGCCAAACACTATTTGGGATTCATGAGCTAAAAACAAATTTTAGTTAGGAAGAAATATGGACACTATAAATGGACACTGTAATTGTGTTCATTTCATAACTGCAACCATTTAAAGCATATTATAAACTCTGAGTACATTGCCCTACTCTCTTCTCACATTCAGGGTTGCTCTTTGATAAGTCTGAAAATTATTATAGTCAACACATTAACAGCTTATTAGGTCTAGGTACTGTAGTAAGCACTTCAAGGTCTTAACAAGATAGAAACTATTATTATCTCCATTTTATAGTTGAAATAACTGAAGCACAAGTTAAATAAATTGCCTGAGTCACATGGTTAATAAACTGCAGCTCCTGAATCTAGACCTCATGTGTTTAGATACTACATCACACAGATTCTCATGACAGGCACTTTCTCACTGCTTTTTGAGTGGCTTTTAAAAAAAGTCTTTAGAAGCTTTTAATATCTTCTCCTTTCTTTATTTTTCTGAAGTTTAATGAATATATGTCTAAGTGTGAGCCTTTTAAAATTTAAAGAGATGGGCATTTGATGAACTGTTTCTAAAAATTCTATCTCATGTCAAATCTGTTTTTCTCTTTTCCATCTTTTCTCTTTATTTTGTGTGAACCTGCAAAAACTGGAATGATAAGGGCTAAAAATGTCCACAATAAAAGGCTTGTAGGAACTTCCCTGGTGGCACAGTGGTTAAGAATCTGCTTGCCAATGCAGGGGACACGGGTTCAAGCTCTGGTCCGGGAAGATCCCACATGCCGCAGAGCAACTAAGCCTGTGAGCCACAACTACTGAGCCTGAGCTCTAGAGTTCGCGAGCCACAACTACTGAGCCCACGTGCCACAACTACTGAAGGCCACACGCCTAGAGCCTGTGCTCCACAACAAGAGAAGCTGTCACAGTGAGAAGCCCGCGCACCACAATGAAGAGTAGCCCCGCTTGCCGCAACTAGGGAAAGCCCGTGTGCAGCAACGAAGACCCAAGGCAGCCAAAAATGTAAATAAATAAATAAATTTATTAAAATAAATAAATTAATAATTTTATTAATAATAAATAAGTTATTAATAAATGAATAAATTTATTAATAAATAAATTTTCATTTTAAAAAGGCTTGTATTTCCCACTCCCCTCCCCCCTAACTTCTGGATAAGACAATAAGCAAAATAAGAATAGATTGGATTTTGCTAAGAAAAAACCAACCAAAAAACTTAGTGACTTTAACAACAGTAGAGACCAGCATCTTTGTTCTACATCTCTTCAATCTGGGTGTAGGCTGATAAAGCAGCCAGCATCTCGATGTTGCTGCCCTGTGATTGACGGAAACAGAATTCTGCAAGGGTACCAATTAAATGATCTTGCCCGCAAATGGACACATAGCACCTTCTCTGATAGTTCATTGGTCATAACTAGTCACATGGTCCTGTACAACCAACAATGAATTTGCTTGGCAATGAATATGTATTGCTTGTAATTTGTGTGTTCAAGATTAGAGAAAGGAGAATGGGTGTCTAAGGGCAGTTACTCCATAGGGACATTTTCACTGAACTTCAGCCCTAATTTTCATTTCTGCGCTTTAGCCTACTCCTCACTCTGAGATGAGAGCTTCTGAGAGTTTCACTGTGAGAACTTGCTCCTTCCTTCTTCCTTCTAGCCTATTCTCGGTTGCAGCTTCTCTCCCTCTTCAACAAAAGTGTTGGTCTTTCTCATTGGTCAGTGATGCTCACGCCCCAACTCCTGTTCTCCTCGGGGTTATACTTTTTCTTTTTTATAATTTAGTTTTTATTTTATATTAGAGTATAGTTGATTTACAGTGTTGTTAGTTTCAGGTTTACAGCAAAGTGATTCAGTTATACATATACATATATCCATTCTTTTGCAGATTCTTTCCACATATAGGTTATTACAGAATATTTTTAAAACTTTTTATTTTATATTGGAGTATAGTTGATTAACAATGTTGTATTAGTTTCAGGTGTATAGCAAAGTGATTCAGTTATACATGTGTGTATTTCTCAAGTTCTTTTCCCATTTAGGTTGTTACATAGTATTGAGCAGAGTTCCCTGTGATATGCAGTAGGTCCTTGTTGGTTGTCCATTTTAAATATAGCAGTGTGTATGTGTCAATCCCAAACTCCCTAACTAACCCTCCCCCCCACCACTCCCCCCTGGTAACCATAAGTTCATTCCCTAAGTCTGTGAGTCTGTTTCTATTTTGTAAATAAGTTCATTTGTATCGTTGTTTTTAGATTCTGCATGTAAGTGATAATCATACAATATTTGTCTTTCTCTGTCTGACTTACTTCACTCAGTATGACAATCTCTAGGTCCATCCATGTTGCCACAAATGGCATTATTCCATTCGATTTAATGGCTGAGTAATATTCCATAGTATATATGTACCACATCTTCTTTATCCATTCATCTGTCAATGGACATTTAGGCGGCTTCCATGTCTTGGCTATTGTAAACAGTGCCACAATGAACATTGGGGTGCATGTATCATTTTGGACCACGATTTTCCTCCAGATAAATGCTCAAGAGTGGGATTACAGGATCATATGGTAGCTCTATTTATAGTTTTTTAAGGAACCTCCATACTGTTCTCCATAGTGGCAGTACTAATTTACATTCCCACTAATAGTGTGAGAGGGTTCCCTTCTCTCCACACCCTCTCCAGCATTTATTGTAGATTTTTTGATGATAGCCATTCTGACTGGTGTGAGGTGATATCTTAGTTTTGATTTGCATTTCTCTAATAATTAGTGATGTTGAACACCTTTTCATGTGCCTTTTGGCCATCTGTATGGCTTCTTTGGAGAAATGTCTATTTAGGTTTTCTGCCCAGTATTTGATTGAGTTCTTTGTTTTTACGATATTAAGCCACATGGGCTATCTGTGAATTTTGGAGACTAATCCCTTGTTGGTTGCATCATTTGTAAATATTTTCTCCCATTCTGTGGATTGTCTTTTTGTTTTGTCTATGGTTTCCTTTGCTGTGCAAAAGCTTTTGAGTTTACTTAGGTCCCATTTGTCTATTTTTGTTTTTATTTCCATTATTCTGGGAGGCAGCTCGTAAAAGATATTGCTGCAATTTATGTCAGAGAGTGTTCTGCCTGTGTTTTCCTCTAAGAGTTGTATAGTGTCTGGACTCACATTTAGGTCTTGAATCCATTTTGAGTTTATTTTTGTGTATGGTGTTACAGTATGTTCTAATTACATTTTTTTTTTACATGTAGCTGTCTGGTTTTCCCAGCACCACTTGCTGAAGAGACTGTCTTTCCTCCATTATATATTCTTGCCTCCTTTGTCATAGATTAATTGACTGTAGGTGTGTGGATTTATTTCTGGGCTGTGTATGCTATCTATATTTCTATTTTTGTGCCAGTACCATATCATTTTGGTGACTATAGTTTTGTAGTATAGTCTGAAGTGAGGGAGCCTGATTCCTCCAGCTCCATTTTTTCTTTCTCAAGATTGCTTTGGCTATTCAGGGTCCTTTGTGCTCCATACAAATTTTAAGACTTTTTTGTTCTAGTTCTGTGAAAAATGCCAGTGATAATTTGATAGCGATTGCATTGAATCTGTAGATTGCTTTGGGTAGCATAATCATTTTGGCAATATTGATTCTTCCAAACCAAGAATATGGTATATGTTTCCATCAGTTTGTGTTGTCTTAGGATATAACATTCATATATAACATAGAAGCATGTTAGTTATTTTTGTCATGTTGTCCTTTACATCTCTAGGACTTATGTATCTTATAACTGGAAGTTTGTACATTTTGACTACCTCATCCAATTCCCACCCACCCCCCATTTTTGGTAATCACAAATCTGATTTCTCTTTCTATGAGATTGTTTCTTCATTTATTTTTGGAGTATAGTTGACCTACAACACTGTGTTAGTTCCTGATACAGAAAATAGTGACTTCATATTTTTGTACATTTCAAAAAAAATCATCACAATCTAGTTATATGTCACCATGCAAAAATCTTTTAGAGTCTTTGATTATATTTCCATCACTGTACATCTCATGCCTGTAACTCATTTATTTTGCATCTGGAAGTTTGTACCTCATAATCTTTTTACTTATTTCTTTCCTCCCAGCACAACCCTCTCTGCTGGCAACCAGCTGTTTGTTCTCTATACCTATGACTCTGTTTCTCTTTTATTTTTACTCATTTGTTTTGTTTATTTAGATTCCAGATATACGTGAAATCGTGCACTATTTGTCTTTTTTTGTCTGATTTATTTCACTTAGCATAATACCCTTTAGATCCATCCATGTTGTCTTGAATGGCAAGATTTCATTCTCTTTCATGACTAAGTAATATTCCATTGTACTTATAAACCACATGTTCTTTATTCATTCTTTTATTGATGGACACGTAGGTTGCTTCCACATCTTCATGATTGTAAATAATACTGCAATAAATATAAGGGTGCATATATCTTTTCTACTTAGTGTTTTGCTTTTCTTATGATATATACCCAGGAGTGGAATTGCTGAGTTATATGGTAGTTCCCTTTTTAATTGTTTGAGGAACCTCCGTACTATTTTCCATATTGGCTGCACCAATTTACATACCCTTAAACATTCCAGCACAAAGGTTCCCTTTCCCCATATCCTTGCCAACGTTTTTTATTTGTTGTCTTTTTGATAATAGTTATTCTGACAGGTGTGAGGTGATATCTCATTGTGGTTTTGATTTGCATTTCCCTGAAGATTAGTGATTTTGAAAATCTTTTCATTTGCATGATGCCCATGCGTATGTCTTTGTAGGAAAATGTATATTCAATTCCTCTACCCATTTTTTAATTGGGTTGTTTTTAATCACTGATGTGGAGTTTAATGAATTCTTTGTGTGTTTTGGGTATTAACCCCTTATTAGTCACATTATTTACAAATATCTTCTCCCATTCAGTAGCTGGTCCTTTTGTTTTGTTGATAGTTTACTTCCCTGTGCAAAAGCATTATAGTTTGATGTAATCCTATTTATTTTTTCTTCTGTTTCACCTGTGCAAGGAGACATACCTAAAAAATATTGTGAAGACCAATGTCAAAAAAATCTATTACCAGTTTCCTTCTAGAAGTTTTATGGCTTCATTTTGAATTTATTTTTATGCATGGTGTGATAGATAAGTCCAGTTTGACTCTTTTGCATGTAGCTGTCCAGTTTTCCTACTGCCATTTGTTGAAGACTGTCTTTTCCCCATTGTATATTCCTGCCTTCTTTGTCATAGATTAATTTTCCTTATAAGTGTGGGTCCATTTCTGGGATCTCTATTTTGCTCCACTGATCTATGTGTCTGTTTTTTGTGCCAGTACTGTTTTGATTACTGTAGCATTGTAGTATAGTTAGAAATCAGGGAGTTTGCTACCTCCAGCTTTGTTTTTCCTTCTCAAGATTGTTTTGGCTATTCAGGGTCTTTTGTGTTTCCATACAAATTTTGGAATTATTTGTTGTAGCTCTGTGAAAAATGTCATTGGTATTTTGATAGGAAGTGCATTGTATTTATAGATTGCCTTGGGTAGTATGGTCATTTTTATAATATTCTTCCACTCCATGAACACCGTATATTTTTGCATGTTTGTGTCATATGCAATTTCTTTCATTCGTGTCTTAGAGCTTTTGGAGTACAAGTGTTTTACCTCCTTAGTTATATATATTCATAGGAATTTTGTTCCTTTTGATGTGATGGTAGATGGGATTATTTTCTTATTTTTTCTTCCTTTTTATTTATTTTTAATTTACAATCCACATTTTACCGTAATGTGTTAGAAATCAGTTCTGGCTGTATATGTCATTCACTAAACTTGAGAATTTTATTTGTTTCATATATAGGACATCATTTACAATAGTAACTTAATATAAAAATCACAAAAATGCTAATGTGATGACTATAAATTAGGACAGAATAACGTTTAGTCTGATTAGAGTACATACATTTTAGAATTTCAATCAAGGTCAGATCTGTTAGGTAGGAAGCAATTTTTTTCATGACCCTTTTAATTATAATTTTGAATCTGTTTACCTAAACAGCACTACTGTGGAAGTACTCTTTAAACATTTGATAAAGGTAACAAAATGACTGAATTATTTTAAATTACTACAAATTTGCACATTCTAGCTTTCAGTTTTCCACATCCTCTTTTAATGTTTGCATTTACATGTATGAATTTTACATCCTAGCAATGATAGGGTATAATTGGCAATTTTTTTTAATTTAATTTTTATTTTATATTAGAGTGTAGTTCATTTACAATGTGGTATTAGTTTTAGCTGTACAGCTAAGTGATTCACATATATCCATTCTTTATCAGATTCTTTTCCTGTATAGGTTACTACAGAATATTTAGTAGAATTCCCTGTGCGATACAGTAGATCCTTGTTGATAATCTATTTCATATATAGTAGTGTGTATATGTTAATCCCAAACTCTTAATTTATCCTCCCCTCCCCCCCCCACCCCAGTGCTTCCCCTTTGGTAACCATAAGATTGTTTTCAAAGTCTGTGGGTCTGTTGCTGTTTTGTAAATAAGTTCATTTGTATCTTTTTTTTTAAGATTCCACATGTAAGTCATATTATATGATATTTGTCTTTCTCTGTCTGACTGACTTCACTTAGTATGATAATCTTTAGGTCCATCCATGTAGCTGTAAATGGCATTATTTCATTCTTTTTTATGGCTGAGTAATATTCCATTGTATATATGTACCACATCTTCTTTATCCATTCCTTCTTTATCTATTCCTCTGTTAGTGGACATTTAGGTTGCTTCCAGATCTTGGATATTGTCAATAGTGATGCAATGAAAGTTGTGGTGCATGTATCTTTTCAGATTATGGTTTTCTACAGCTATATGCCCAGGAGTGGGATTGCTGGATCATATGGTCGTTCTACTTTTAGTTTTTTAAAGAACCTCTATCCTGTTCTCCATGTGGCTCTACAAATTCACATTCCCACCAACAGTGTATGAGGGTTCCCTTTTCTCCACACCCTCTCCAGCATCTATTGTTTAGACTTTTTGATGAGAGCCATTCTGACTAGCATGAGGTGATATCTCATTGTAGTTTTGATTTGCATTTCTCTAATAAGTAGTGATGTCAAGCATCTGTTCATGTGCCTCTTGGCCTTCTGTCTGTCTCTCATTACTTTTTGATTGGCTTTTTAAAAACTGTCTTTAGGTGATTTTAATATCTTCTCCTTCCTTTATTTTTTTGAAGTTTAATGAAAATATGTCTAAGTGCGAGCCTTTTAAAATTTAAAGTGAGGGACATTTGACGAACTCATTCATTCTAAAAATTGTATCTCATATCAAATCTGTTTTTCTCCTCTCCATCCTTTCCCTTTATTTTGCGTGCACCTCCAAATACTAGAATGTTAAGGGCTAAATTCTGGGGTACAAATGTCCACACTAAAAGTCTTGGATTTCCCATTCCCCTTCCTCCAATTTTTGGAAAAGACCATAGGGAAAATAAGAATAGATTATATTTTGCTAAGATAACAAGTAAGCCAAAAAACTTAGTGACTTTAACAACAATAGAGACAGGATCTTTTTTTCACATTTCTTTACCCTGGGTGTAGGCTGATAAAGCAGACAACATCTCAATGTTGCTGGCCTGTGATTGATGGAAAGACAGCTCTGGAAGGGTAATAATGAAATGATCCTGTCCCCAAAATGACACAAATCACTTCTGATTGTTCATTTGTCATAACTAGTCACATTGTCCTGTACGACCAAAAAAGAATTTTCTTGGGAACAAATATGGTTTGCTTGGTTTATTTTATTTTATTTTTTTGGTAAATATTTATTTATTTATTTACTTATTTATTTGGCTGCACCAGGTCTTAGTTGTGGCATGCAGGATCTTCATTGCCATGTGCAGAATCTTTTAGTTGCGGCATGTGGGATCTCTAGTTGCAGCATGCAGGATCTAGTTCCCTGACCAGGACTCGAACCCGGGCCCCCTGCATTGGGAGCATGGAGTCTTAGCCACTGGACCACCAGGGAAATCCCAGTTTGCTTGTGATTTGGGTGTTCAAGATTAGACAAAGGTGCATTCACGTCTAAGGACAGTTATTCCATTGTGACACTTTCACTGAACTTCAGCCCTATTTTTCATTTCTGTGCTTTAGCCTACCTCCTCACTCTGACATAAGAGCTTCTGAGAGTTTCTCTGTGAGAACTTGCTCCTTCCTTCTTCCTTCTAGCCTATTCTCGGTTGCAGCTTCTCTCCCTCTTCAACAAAAGTGTTGATTTTTCTCATTGGTCAGTGATGCTCATGCCCCAACTCCTGTTCTCCTCAGGGTTATACTGTTTTCTTCTTTGTAATTCATTCCACCTATTCCAGAGGAATCTCACAGAGAAGGGGGGCAAACTATACGTATCATCTGACATCTCAATCTGAAGTCAGAACACTTTTTTCCACTTGTTCAGCCTCATGTTTTATTCATTCATTGAGACGCACGTAAATATATGAGGAAAAATGCATTGAGTGCTTTGAGATCACATCTTTTTACAAATCAAAATTACACTATAGATCTGTTCTTCCTAGATTTATGGGACAAATATCAGACTTTTAATCTTCTATGTCACAGTGGGATTACAAAGGTAATTGGCCCTTGGTTTGAAAAACTCAGGCTTTACCAGTGAGGGAAGATACATAAACACAGATATACAGCGTTTTTGTTTTTTTGTTTTTTTAATTACAAAGCAACTACAGAATTACAGAAAAGGAATAAATTATTTTTACCTATCAAATGCAAGAATGTCTGCATAGGAGAAGTAATATTTGAAATGAACATTCCTCCTCTTCTTTACCCACCCCCTCCTTTACTTCTCTTTACTTATTCTAGTTTTTTTTGCTCTGCCATAAGTTCATTTCAGCTAAGTATGGGACGTGTTCGATTCCTTCACAGGAATTTGAGAAAATACCTACTCAATATTTAGGGTTTATTTCATATGTTATCTAAGACCTCAGACATTGTTTTGTTATCAAACTTAGCTAAAAAGCAAGAGATTATTTGGGCATAGTCATGCAAATAAACATGTTTCTTCAAAACATCTGTTATATCCTTTAAAAATCTACATTTATAAGAAACTTAAATAAATAAGATTGGCACAAATAAAGTTTGGAATCAAAAGATTCATTAGACTAAATACATGATTATTGCCAACATTTCTTTTTATTTCCCTGGCCTTCCATGTCTAAACTGATGACTTCAAGTGGTATTTATAGATTGAACCCAATCTGTCTTTTTCCCTACGAATTCTCCTGCTGAGATGTGGACTTATATCCTACAGCTACTCTATACCATGTTATCCCATGGGTACATGAAACCAAACCTTGCCAAATGAACTCATTCTTTCTCTTCCAATCTAGTGCCTCTCCTGAATTCTTTTACTTAGTGAATGGTTCCATCTTGTATCTGGAATCAAGGTTCAGTTTAGTTCCATTTGTTTCCATTAGGGTTCTTTTGCTTCAAGAAACAACAGCAGACTAAAATCTGAAGAATTCATTATCCTATCTACTTGGTTATTGTTTAATTGCTGCCTTTTTACCCCACTGGTGAGAGAGGAATTCCCCAGCCTAGAGTTATAGGGATGTCTGTACACAGCATCAGTCTCTGGGCAGATGAGACTGACAGTAGTTGATTAGTCACATGTACCCACAGCCTGGGGTAGGATGACACAGTACACACTAAAAGTCCACGTGGGGTTTGTAGTTGAGAACAGAGTGAACAACCAGGTATGGCGGGAAGCTTTGGAGTATCAAGATAGTAAAATGCCCTCTGGGTTCAATGGGAAAATATGATTGGCTTCCTTGAATAATTCTATGTACTTATAGTGAACTGAAACTTGTTACAATGGTATAAACAGAAACTGTCCCTGGTATATTTGATAGACATCTTATCCACAGGAGTAGAGAGGGGAGGAGAACTTGTCATTGAGCCATCCCAGTTTCAGATGTCAAGCTGGACCTTAATATTCAGACTTACTTTTAGTTAGGCCTTACACAACAATTAAGAGTTGTTTTCTTTCTTTTCTTCCAGTTTTATTGAGATATAATTGACATAGAGCACTGTATGAGTTTAAGATACACAGCTTAATGATCTGACTTACATCATGAAGTGATGATCACTGTAAGTTTAGTGAACACCCATCATCTCATAGAGATAGAAAATTAAAGTGAAAAAGAATTTTTTTTTGTCTGCTGAGAACTTAGGATTTACTCTCTTAATAACATACATATATAACATAGAGCACTGTTATTTTTATCATGTTGTACATTACACCTCTAGTTTAATATTGTCCCAGAGGTCTCTGACACTGTCCTCATTTGTTTTTTCATCCTTTCCCTTATTCTGTTCGATAGCAGTAATTTCCACCACTCTGTGTTCCTGCTTATTTATTCTTTCCTCTGCCTCAGTTATTCTGCTATTGATTCCTTCTAGTGTATTTTTCATTTCAGTTATTGTATTGTTCATCTCTGTTTGTTCTTTAAATCGTCCAGCTCCTGTTTAAACATTTCTTGTATTTTCTCAATCTGTGCCTCTCTTCTTTTTCGGAGATCATTACTCTGAATTGTTTTTCAGTTAGATTGCCTATCTCTTCCTCATTTAGTTGTTCTTGCAGGTTTTTATCTTTTTCCTTCGTTTGCAACATAGTTCTCTGTTGTCTCATTCTGTCTAACTTTCTGTGTTTGTGGTCTCCTTTCCACATCCTGCAGGATCATAGTTCCTCTTGCTCCTTGCGTCTGCCCCCTGGTGGGTGAGATTGGTCCATGGGTTTGTGCAGGCTTCCTGGTGGGTGGAGCTGGGTCTTTTTCCTCTGATGGGCAGGGCCACGTCAAGTGTTCTGTTTTGAGGTAGCTGTGATCTCACTATGACTTTAGGTAGCCTGTCTGCTGTTGGGTGGGGCTGTGTTCCTGTCTTGCTGGTTGTTTCGCCTGGGGCATTCCAGCTCTGAAGCCTATAGGCTATTGGGTGTGGCTGGATCTTGGTGCCGAAATAGGGACCTCCGAGAAAGCTCACGCCATTCAATATTCCCTGGGTCTTCCGCTACCAGTGTCCTTGCCTGCACAGGGAGCCATAGTCGATCTTGGCCTCTCAGGAGACCCTCTAAGACCCCTATGTAGGTGCAGCCCAGGTTCCTATGGAGGTACTTCTCTGTGCTGGGTCCCAGGGCATGTGAGACCTTGTGCATGCCCTCCAAGAGTGGAGTCTCTGTTTCCCCCAGCCCTGTGGAGCTTCTGCACTCAAGCCCTGCTGGCCTTCAAGGCTAAATGCTGTGGCAGTCCTTCCACCCAATGTCAGACCCTCAGACTGTCTTGGAGGACTATTTTATGTGGCAATGTCCCTATGTCACCTGAGTGGGTTTAATATTTTTTGATGTGAGTGTTTTTTTTAGTATAGATGTCTGCCACCTCTTTCCTCAGTGTATGCTGGCTGTTACCCCTTTATAGGCGGTGTGACTGATGTTGTGGTGACAAGAGCCTGCACTGGATATTGAGTAGGGCCTCCCCTTTGCTCTGTGGTTGTCACTGCCCCGTCAGAGGTGGGGTCTGCTTCCTAGTGGTTGGAGTAGATTCCCCCACATCTGTTTCTTAGCTGTTTTTTGGTCAGCAGTGTGAGGTACGTGGGATTGGAGCACTCCCACTGGGAGGGAAGCCACTAAGAATTCCTCCTGTGGAGCTGTTCACTTGTGAGTGTGCTCTGTGGTGACACCTTTCACCCGTTGTGGGAGCTCTCAGATTACACTGTTGTTGGCACTGTTCTCAGCCCCATCTTAACTGTGGGTATGTCGGCAATTGGACCTGGTGTCTCTCAGACATTTTCACCAGGCCACCAGTGTAGATCCACTGAAGTCAAGTCCTAGGATTGCAGTAATCATGGATATGGACCTGCTTTGGCTGCTATGGGGGCAGCTCTGATTCTAGCCTGGCCCAGCCCCCATGTGTACGTGCCCACAAAGTCTACAGCTGCTACAACTAGGCCTGTCTTGTCTATGGAGACAGGCACTTGCTGTGTGTTCAGATGTCCTGTATGTGCTGAGTTTACAAGTCCGGTCGCGGGGGTGCAGTTTGCGTAGCTGTGAAGAGAGATTTCAGCTTTTCTTCTTTACTTGCACAGCCCCTGGAACTCAGCTGTGGTTTCAGCCAGACCTCTGCATGTGGGCCACCCACAGGGCACTGTTCCCTAGGCTGCCCCGGAGCACATGATTCTGCCCAGGCAAAGAGGCGGCACGGAGGCAGTGCAGCGGCCAGGGTCGTGGGAGCCCTGGGCGACGGGGGCGTGGGGGAGCCAGCAGCCGTGGGCATACCAGAGCTGGCCTCAGCGGTGACAAGGCACACAGGGAGCCAAGGGTCACAAGCGCAAGAGAGCTGGCCCCAGTAGGGGCCTTTCCTAGCGCCAGCCACCCGAGCGAGAGAGCAGGTCCCACCAGGGGCCTTCCTAACAACCGGCCACCCGTCCAAGAGAGCCAGCCCCAGTGGGGGCCCTTCCTAGTGCAAGGCCATGGGCATGAGAGACCCAGCCCCAGTGGCAACAAGACATGTTGGGGAGCTGGCAGCCGTGGGCTTGACTGAGACAGCCCCAGAGAGGGCCGTTCCTAGTGCCCGGCTGCCCGTGTGAGAGCTGGCCCTGGTGGGGGCCCTTTCTAGTGCTTGGGAGGCAGGGCCTGGCACATGGGGAGGGAGGCTGCAATAGGGGCTCCGCCCATTGTGTGTCACTTAATGACAGTGCTTTACTTCTGTGGCAGCCTGGATTTCCTTCACAAGCATTCCCGGTTGTGGACTTCCTCACTCTTGTCCTCTCAGGCTCTCTCCTTGCAGCCAACAGCAGTCCTCTTCCCAGGTTTGCTCTCCAACCCCACGTTCCAGCACACAGCCCGTGTGCACACTGGGGACACACGACCCAGGCTGAGGCGTGCAGGGCTGTGGCACGGGCCATCTGTGTAGGTCTCACTCTGTCCTGCCTGTCACAGAAAGGTTGCTGCACTCTCTTCTGATAGCCCCCGAGCTCCCCTTCTGTCCCAACTGAGCTCTCCACCGGTGAGGGGGTTTCCCTGGATGCGGGAACCTCTCCTCACCGTCAGCATCCCACCCAGGGGTGTTGTTACCGCCCCCTTCCTCTCCTCTTCATTTTCCCTTCTTCTTTCTTCCATCCTACCCAGTTTCATGGGGATCTTTCTTGTCCTTTTAGGTGTCCGAGGTCCTCTGCTAGTGTTCAGCCAGTGCTCTGTGAGAATTGTTCTATTTGTAGAGGTAGTTTTGATGTATTTGTGGGGAGAGATGAACTCCATGTCCTCCTACTTCTCTGCCATCTTGACCTCCCCACTCATTTGCTTTATTTAGATTCTACATATAACTGAAATCATGCATTATTTGCCTTACTTTGATTTATTTCACTTAGCATAATACCCTTAAGACCCATCCATGTTGTCATGAATGGCAGGATTTCATTCTTATTCATGGCTAAGTAATATTCCATTGTACATATAAACCACATCTTCTTTACCCATTCATTTATTGATGGGCACTTAGGTTGCTTCCATCTCTTGACAATTGTAAATAATACTGCAATGAACATAGGGGTGCATATTTCATTTCTAATAGGGGTTTTGGGTTTTTTCTGATGTATACCAAGGAATGGAATTGCTGAGTTATATGGTAGTTACCTTTCAATTGTTTGAGGAAACTCCTACTATTTTCCATATTGGCTGCACCAATTTACATACACTCCAGTCCTCCAGCACGAAGGTTCACATTATCCATATCCTTACCAATGCTTGTTATTTGTTGTCTTTTTGATAATAGATGTTCTGACAGGTGTGAGGTGATACCTCATTGTGGTTTTGATTTGCATTTCCCTGATGGTCAGTGATGTTGAAAATATTTTCATTTACCTGTTGACCATGTGTATGTCTTTGTAGGAAAAATGTCTATTCAGATCCTCTACCATTTTTTAATTGGGCTGTTTGTTCTGTTGACGTTGAGTTGTATGAGTTCTTTGTATATTTTGGATATTAACCCCTCATAAGTCACATCATTTACAAATTTCTTCTCTCATTCAGTAGTTGGTTCTTTTGGTCGTTGATAGTTTACTTCCCTGTGCAAAAGCTTTTCATTTGATGTAATCCTATTTGTTTGTTTTTGCTTTTGTTTCACCTGTGTGAGGAGACATATTAAAAAATAAATACTGTGAAGACCAGTGTGAAAAAGCATATTGCCGGTTTTCTTCTAGAAGTTTAATGGCTTCATTTTGAATTTATTTTAGTTCATGGTGTGATAGAGCAGTCCAGTTTGACTCTTTTGTATGTAGCTGTCCAGTTTTCCCAGTGCCATTTGTTGAAGAGTCTGTCTTTTCCCAATGTATATATTGCCTTCTTTGCCATAGATTAATTTTCCATATAAGTGTGAGTTCATTCTGGGATGTCTATTTTGTTCCACTAATTTACATGTCTGTTTTTTGTGCCAGTACTGTTTGGATTACTGTAGCTTTGTAGTATATTTTGAAATCAGGGAGTGTGCTATTTCCAGTTCTGTTTTTCTTTCTCAAGATTGTTTTGGCTATTCGGGGTCTTTTGTGTTTCCATACAAATTTTAGAATTATTTGTCTTAGCTCTGTGAAAAATGCCATTTGTATTGATACTTTGATAGGAGTTGCATTGATTCTGCAGATTGCCTTGGGTAGTACGGTCATTTTAAGAATATTCTTCCAATCCATAAACACAGTATATTTTTCCATGTTTGTGTCATATGAAATTTCTTTCATTTGCATCTTAGAATTTTTGGAGTACAAGTCTTTTACCTCCTTATTTAGATTTATTCCTAGGTATTTTGTTCTTTTTGATGTAATGATAGATGGGCTTGTTTTCTTAATTTTTCTTTCCTTTTATTTATTTTTAATTTACAATCCACATTTTGCTGTAATGTGTTAGAAATCAGTTCTGGCTGTATATGTCATTCACTAAACTTCAGAATTTTATTTGTTTCATATATGGGACATAATTTACAATAGTAATTTAATATGTAAATTAAAAAATGCTAATTTGGGGACTATAAATTAGGATAGGATAACGTTTGTTCAGATTAGAGCACATACATGTTAGAATTTCAATCAAGATCAGATCTATTGAGTGGGGAATCATTGTTCTCCATGACCCTTTTAATTATAATTTTGAATCCATTACAGAAACAGTACCACTGTGGAAGTACTTGTTAAATATTTGATAAAGGTAACAAAATGACTGAAATATATTTTTAATTACTACAAGTTTGTACATTCTAGCTTTCACTTTTCCACATTCTTTTCTAATCTTTGCATTTACATGTATGAATTTTACCTCATAGTAATTATAGGGTATAATTTGCAGCCTTTTTATAAATTTAATTTTTATTTCATATTAGACTATAGTTGATTTACAATGTGGTATTAGTTACTAGTTTCAGGTATACAGCTAAGTGATTCCATTTTATATATATAAAATGCAAAAGAATATATATATATATATACTTTTTCAGATTCTTCTCCCATATAGGTTGCTACACAATACTGAGTAGAGTTCCGTGTGGTATACAGTCGGTCCTTGTTGATTATTTATCTCATATATACTGATGTGTATATGTGAATTCATATATACTGGTGTATATGTGAATCCCAAACTCATGATTTATCCCTCCCCACCACGTTTCCCCTTTGGTAACAATAATATTGTTTTCGAAGACTGTGAGTCTGTTTTTGTTTTGAAAATAAGTTCATTTGTATCATTTTTTTTTTTTTTTTAGATTTCACCTGTTAATGAAATCCTATACTTATCTTTCTCTGTCTGACTTACTTAGTATGATAATCTCTAAGGCCGTCCTTGTTGCTACAAATGGCATTATTCCATTTTTTTATGACTGTATAGTAATCTATTATATATATGTACCACATCTTCTTTTTCCATTCCTCTGTTGATGGATATTTAGGTTGCTTCCAGGCCTTGGCTATTGTCAGAGGTGTTGCATTGACCATTGGGGTGCATGTATCTTTTTGAGTTATGGTTTTCTCTGGATACATGCCCAGGAGTGCGATTGCTGGATGATATGGTAGTTCTACTTTTAGTTTTTTAAGGAACCTCCATTCTGTTCTCCATAGTGGCTGTACCAATTTATATTCCCACCAACAGTGTAGGAGGGTTCCCTTTTCTTTAAATCCTCTCCAGCATTTACTGTTTGTACTTTCTGATGGTAGCCATTATGACTGGTGTGAGTTGATATCTCATGATTTTGATTTGCATTCTCTAATAATTAGCCATGTTGAACATCTTTTCATGTGCTTCTTGGCCATCTAGCTGTCTCTCATTGATTTTGAGGGGCTTTTTAAGAAAATGTCTTTCAAAGCTTTTAATATCTTCTCCTTTATTTTTCTGAAGTTTAATGAAAATATGTATGTGTGAGACTTAAAATGTGAAGCAATGGGCAGTTGATGAACTCATTCATTCTAAAAATTGTATCTCGTGGTAAATCTGTTTTTGTCCTTTCTTTTATTTGTGTAAACCTCCAAATACTGGAATGATAAGGGCTAAACGCTAGGGTACCAATGTCCACCCTAAAATCCTTGGATTGCCCCTCCCCACTCCCCCAATTTTTGGAATGGACAATAGGCAAACTAAGAATAGATTAGATTTTGCTAAGATAAAAAACAAACCAACCAAAAAACTTAGTGACTTTAACAACAGTAGAGATCAGGATCCTTGTTCCACATCTCTTCACTCTGGGTGTAGGCTGATAAAGCAGCCAACATCTCAATGTTGCTGGCCTGTGATTGGTGGAATGAGAGCTGTGGCACACTGGTGGGTGGATTTGAGTTCTGGGGTAATGGCTGCTAAGCTGGCGTTCCCAGATCTTGTGTCAGCCTGCTGGCGGGTGGGGTGCCTTCCTGACATGGCTACTGTGGGTTTTGGGGTATCTCAAGGCTAATGCTGACCCATTAGTGAGTGGGGCTGGATCCTGGGGTGGCAGTCTTGTGGTCCCAAGATGTCCCAGAGCTGGTGTTGGCTTGCTAGTAGGCAGGGCCAAGACAAGGTGAACTCGAGGCTCATGCAGGCCTGCTGGTTGGTTGGCTGGGTCCTGACAAGCTAGGCTGTGGGGCTGCAGTGATCCTGCAGCTTGTGTCTACCTGTAGATGGGTGTGGTCAGGGCCCAAGGGATCATGGGAGCCAGGTGGAGCCAGGTCCTATGATCTCTGGAAGAAGGGTCCTCGGGGTCCTGGAGCTGGTGTTGTCCTGCTGGTGAGTGGGCCCAAGTCCCAAGGAGGATGGCTGAGGGGTCCTGAGGTGTCTCAGAGCTAATGATGGCCTGCTGATGGGTGGGGCCAGGGCCCAGGAGGTCCCCGGGCTGGTGCCAGCTTGCTAGTGGGTGGTCTCGGTTTTGCCATGGCAGGCTGTGAGGCTGCAGTGGTCCCGGGGCTTGTATCCTCACATTGTTGGGTGAGTCTGGGGCCCAGGTTGTCCTGGGGCTGATGCCTGCCCACTGGTGTGTGATGTTGGTTGTAGGGTTAGCAGTGGCACTCTGATGAGCAGAACCAGGTCCCAGGGTTTCTGGCTGCAGGACCCTGGTGGTCCTGGAGCTGGTGTTGACCCGCTGGTGGGTGGGGCTAGGGCCCCACAGGGTCATGGGGCTGGTGCCTGCTTACTGGTGGGTGGGCCCCTGGCCCAGGAACTCCTGAATCCGGTGCCTGCCCACTGGTAGGCAGAGCCAGGTCCTGGGGTCTCTGGCTGCAGGCCCTGGGGGTGATCCCTGAGCTAGTCCTGAAGCACTGGTATGTGGGACCATGGCCTGGGTCCTCTGATGGGCAAGACCATGTCCTGGGGCAGCTATGGGCTCAGGGAGTCTGAAGGAAAACTGCCTGCTGGTGTGTGAGGCTGTGTCCCCACACTTTTAAGCTAGAGGGAGGATTCCAAAATGGTGCTTACTAGCACCAGTGTCCTCAAGGTAGAATAAGCTCCCAAATATGGCTGATGCCAGTGTCTCTGTCCCCAGAGTGAGCTTCAGTTGCCTCCTGCCTCTAGTAGGCTCCGTAATATCAGCAGGCGTGTGTGACCCAGGCTAGGTAGCTTGACGTGGGTCTCAGAACTGTTGCTCCTTGGGGAGACCTCTTTTAACTTTTCGTTATCCTCCTATTTGTGGGTCGCCCACCCTGAGGGTAGGGGTCTTGACTATACTGGGTGTCCGTCATTTCTTATCAGCCTTGTTGTGGTTCCTTCTTTATATCTTTAGTTGTAGATAATCTTTTCTGTTAGATTCCAGGTTTTCTCATCAACAGTTGCTCAATAAATAGTTGTAAGTTTGGTGTGCCCATGTGAACAGGGGAGCTCAGGGTCTTCCTACTCTGTCATCATGGCCACCTCCCACCTACTCTCTTCTTAAATACCCAAGAAGCACACTTTTTTTTAATACACCACATTTTCATAGACTGTAACAGAGATATGTTCCAAATATTATTGCAGTCTGTGGAAGGAGGTATAATCACATCAGAGAAGGCTCCAGAGAGATGGCAGCATTTGAACTGGGTTTTCAAGTGGAAGTGGAAGTTATAGGGGAAGTTAGAAGTTGTGAGAATCGTGTGTTCAGGCACTGAAATGTGTTGTATTTGGATAACTGTAGGTAGTTTGGTAAGACCTGAGGTAAAAATTGCATTTATTGGTGTTGGGATGGGAATGGGAGGGAATATTAAGTTAGATTTAGGTAGAGGTCAACTCCTAATTGATGTCATATGTCTTCCAAAGGAATTTGTATTTTATTTAATAGGCAATGAGGAGTCATGGAATGCTTTTAAACCAGAAAATGATGTGGTTAGGGATAAATTTTAGAAAAATAAAATAGCATGCAGGATGGATTGAAGTGGAAAGAAACTCAAAGTAGGGAATCCAGTTGGGAACCATTTAAATAGTCTGGAGGAGTTGACATTCTGAAGCAAGAAAGTAGCACTGGACATGAGAAGTGGGGAATTAAAAGGTATTTAAGAGCTAAGTAGGTTTGTCAGAATTTGGTAATTTAATGGCACAAAAGACTCTAGTTTAGGTGGCTAGACCTCTCTAACTAGGTCTTTTTTTTTTTTTTTCACACACACACACTGTATTTTATTTTTACAAGAGATAAATAAACTGACACCAAGCATTGTAAATGGATGACCACAACAAAAGCAACAATGATTGCAATTACCAAACACAAAACACACTAATACTATGTCATAATATTGACATTCAGTCCAGTAATCCTCCACTGTAACAGCTCCTTTACTTTACAGTGAAAATTGATTTGTATATTCTTTGCCTCTGAGTCCTTGTGGGATTTTTTTTTTTAATTCAAACAGAAAGTCACAAAAATTATAATCATCCTCATCAGTTCACTCAGTCCCATGTAATTAATTTTTTTTTCATCTTGATCTTTTGTTATCACTTTTATGAGTTCATCAGTTTTTCATTAGAGTTCTGAAAATGATTATTCATTCAGTTCAGCAGTACAGTCAGTTACCAGAAACCTGTACTTGACATGCAGAATCAAAAAGGAGAAGAATATATTGAAATATAGATAATAATTATTTTCTTGGCATGTGTTTAAGACATCTAGGAATGGGTATCAAATGGCACTTGGAAATTTGGACCTCACAGAATATAAAAAGGCATGAATTTTTTAATTTTATTTTTATTTTGTACTCTTCTCACTAATTTTTTTTATTTTGGAAAATATAGTTATTTTTAATAAAAAATATAATTATTTTTATTTTATTTTTTTGCTTTACCAGCTTTTTTTAAAACATCTTTATTGGAGTATAATTGCTTTACTATGTTGTGTTAGTTTCTGCTGTATAACAAAGTGAATCAGCTATATGTAGACATACATCCCCATATCTCCTCCCTCTTACATCTCCTTCCCAACCTCTCTATTGCACCCCTCTAGGTGGTCACAAAGCACCGAGCTGATCTCCCTGTGCTACGTGGCTGCTTCCCACTAGCTATCTATTTTACATTTGGTAGTGTATATATGTCCATGAAAAGGCATGAATTTAATAAAATCAGAGAAGTGAATAATTTAGAGTGAGATAAGTAGAGAAGTAAGGATGAAATTATACAAACATATTTATGAGTCAGGTGAGTTGGAAAATCTTGAGGAGTAGAAAGAGAGAAAGAGAGTGAGCAGGAAGTCAGTGTAGCATTGAAACCCAGAGAAATCTTGAGTTTTAAGGAGACAGAATATGACAGGTAGAACACATTGAGATTGGAATGTCATCAAAAGCAGTTTTTGGAGAGAGGTGGAGATGAAATTTCAAGAGATTAGAAGTAATAGTAGGAAAGCACGTGGTAATTGAGCACAGAAAATTTTGAAGAAGGTTTGTAATAAAAGGAGCAGAGAAAATGGATAAGGGGCTATATTTTAGTTCAGGGATATTTAAGTGTAGGCCCGTCAGTGAGAACGAGTTCCTTCTTGCACAGCCGAAGCTGTTATCTGAAGTCAAAGGTTCTCCTCACGGCTAACATCACCATCTGCTACACTGTTATGTCTATATTTACTGTGCTCCAGGTGTCTAATTGTTTTTTTTTTAATTGAAATGTATTTGACATATAATATTTTATAAATTTAAGGTGCAAGACATGTTAATTTGATACATTTATATATTGCAATATGACTGCCATTGTAGTGACAATTATAACTTCTATCCTGTTACATAATTATCCTTTCTTTTTAGTCGTTGCAATAATTCTAGTCTCTCAGCAAGTTTGATGGTAATAATACAGTATTGTTGCCTGTAATCACTATTCTGTGCATTAGATTGCTACGACTTATTTACCACTTGTTGCAAGTTTGTACCCTTAAAAAACATCTGTTCTATCTCCCCACTCCCATCCCATGGTAACCATCATTTTACTCTTTTTAGGAGTTTGGCTTTTTAGATTCCACATGAAAGTGATATCATGGAGTACTTGTCTTCCTCTGCCTGACTTATCTCACTTAGTGTAATGTGTTCAGTGTTCATCCATGTTGTCAAAAATGGCAGGATGTCCTTCTTTCTCATGGCTGAATAATATTCTGTAATTATTAATAATAATAATTTATATATGTATGTATGTACATTGTATTTTTTAAAGGTAACAAACTTGTATACTGAAGTAGATACTTTTTTTTTTATGTGACTCCATTTGGAAATAGGTTCTTTTTTTTAAAAAATTTATTTAATTTATTTATTTTTGGCTGCGTTGGGTCTTCGATGCTGTGCGCGGGCCCTCTCTAGTTGCCGGGAGCGGGGGCTACTCTTCGTTTCCGTGCATGGACCTCTCATTGCAGTGGCTTCTCCTCTTGTGGAGCACAGGCTCTAGGCTTGCGGGCTTCAGTAGTTGTGGCACACGGGCTCAGTAGTTGTGGCTTGCGGGCTCTAGAGCTCAGGTTCAGTAGTAGTGGTGCATGGGCTTAGTTGCTTCATGGCATGTGGGATACTCCTGGACCAGGGTTCGAACCTGTGTCCCCTACATTGGCAGGCGGATTCTTAACCACTGTGCCACCAGGGAAGCATATGTGTGTATGTGTATATATAAATATACCCCACTTCTTGTTTATTCATTCACCCACTGGTGAGCACTTAGGTTGTTTCCATATCCTGGCTATTATGAATAATGCTACAATAAACGTGAGAGTGCATATATCACTTTGATATCCTGTTTCATATACTTTGAGTATATATCTAGAAGTGGAATTGCTAGATCATATGGTAGATCTACTTTTAATATTTTGAGGAACCTCCATATTGTTTCTATAGTGGTTGCACTGTTTACATTCCCACCAGGAGTACAAAAGTGTTCCCTTTTCTCTACATCCTTGCCAACACTTGTTATTTCCTGCTTATTGATAATAGCCATTCTATCAGGTGTGAGGTGATATCTAATTGTGATTTTGATGTGCATTTTCATGATAATTTGTAATGTTGAGCATCTTTTCATGTACCTGTTGGCCATTTGGATATCTTCTTTGAAAAAAAGTCTTAGCTCCTCTGCCCATTTTAAAATCAGATTGTTTGGGGTTTTTTTTTGTTTTTGTTTTTTGTTTTTTGCTGTTCTGCTGTATAAGTTCTTTATATATTTTGGATATTAACCTCTTATATACGATTTGCAAAATGTTTCTCCCATTCAGTAGGTTGTCTTTTCATTTTGTTGTTTCTTTTGCTGTGCAGAAGCCTTATAGTTTTATGTGGTCCCATTTGTTGAGTTTTGCTTTGGTTGTTTGTGCTTTTGGTATCATATCCAAAAATTCTTTGCCAAGACCAATGTAGAGGAGCTTCTTCCATACATTTTCTTCAAGGATATTTATGGTATCAGGTCATATGTTTAAGTATTTGATCCACTTCAAATTTTTTGTGAGTAGTGAAAGATAAGGGTCCAATTTCATTGTTCTGCATCTGTTTATGCAGTTTGCCCAACATCATTTGTGAAGAGACTTTTCTTTACCCACTGGGGGTTCTTGGCTCCTTTGTTGAATATTTAGTTGACCATATAAGTAGCGTTTTTAATTCTGGACTTTGTATTCTGTTCTGTTGGCTTTTGTGTCTATTTTTAATGCCAGTACCATACTGTTTTTATTACTGTAGCTTTGCAGTATAGTCTGAAACCAGGAAGTGTGACACTTCTGGCTTTGTTCTTTTTCCCCACAGTTGTACTGGATATTCAGAGTCTTTTGTAATTCCATATAAATTTTAGGATTGGTTTTTCTATTTCTGTGAAGAATGCTATTGGTATTTTGATGGGGATTGCATTGAATCTATAGAAGACTTTGGGTAGTATAGATATTTTAATGTATTAATTCTTCCTATCCATGAAGAAGGGGTGTCATTCCATTTGTTTGTGTTTTTTGATTTCTTTCAGTAAAGTCTCATCATTTTGATTGTTCATATCTTTCACTTCCTTGATTAATAGATGCTATTTCATTGTGTTTTTGATGCTATTGTGAATGGGCTAGTTAGTCTTTATTCCTTTTTCTTATGTTTCATCTTTAATGGATAGAAATGCAACTGACTTTTGTATGTTGATTTTATATCCTGCAAGTTTACTGGAATCATTGATTAGTTCCAACAGTATTTTGGTGGAGTCTTTTTTTTTTTTTTTTTTTTTTTTTTTTGAAGTATAGTTGCTTTACAATGTTGTGTTAGTTTCTGTTGCACAGCAAGGTGAATCAGCCACATGTATACATAGATCCACTCTTCCTTGGATTTCCTTCCCATTTAGGTCAGCACAGAGTATTGAGTAGAGTTCCCTGTGCTATACAGTCTGTTCTCATTCGTTATCTCTTTTATACATAGTAGTGAATATATGTCAGTCCCAATCTCCCAATCCATCCCACTCGTCCTCCCCCCGTGGTATCCATATGTTTGTTCTCTACATCTGTGTCTCTATTTCTGCTTTGCAAATAAGTTAATCTATACCATTTTTGTGATTTTCTATGTACTAAATCATATCATCTGAAAATAGTAACAGTTTTACTTCTTCCTTTTCAATTTGGATCCCTTTTATTTCTTTGTCTCGCCTAATTGCTCTAGCTAGGACTTTCAGCACTATGTTGAATAGGAGTGTGAGAGTGGGCATCCTTGTCTTGTTCCTGATCTTAGAGAAAAATCTTTCAAATTTTCTCCCTTAAGTGTAATGTTAGCTGTGGGTTTGTCACATATGGCCTTTAGTATGTTGAGGTATGTGTTCCTTCTACAACCAATATGTCAAGTGTTTGTACCATTAAAGGGTGTTGTATTTCTGTCAAATGACTTTTTTCTACATCTATTGGGATGATAATGGGATTTTTAAATTTCATTCTATTAATGTGATGTATTACATTAATTGATTAACATATGTTGAAGTATCCTTGTATCCCAGATAAAGTCCCTCTTGGTCATGGCATATAATCTTTTAATGTGTTCTTAAATTTGGTTTGCTAATATTTTGTTGGAATTTTTGCATGTATAGTCATCTGGGATATTGGTCTAGTTGTTTTTGATATTTGGGTGAAGACACCCAGGACAGTTTGGCTCTTCCACCTCCCTTCTTCCCAGCCCTGTCGCTAAACCCAGTTCAGTTTCCTCCTGGCCCTGTTCTCCAGCTTACCATCAGTTTCTTATTACCAAGATCTTTTATTACAATGTGACTTTTTACAGTTAGTAATAATGTTTATTTACGTGAATTTTTGGATGAATTTTCTCTCCATGTCTTTCTACAGTTTTGCTGCTTGTATTTCTCTTCATTATATCCATAGAGTCCCACAGTGTAAAAACTTTGAAGTTCTGGCAATATTCCTCACACATTAGAAATCCTCTTGATGCCAAGTTTCTCTAGGCACTCTTGAAATCATCAGCATCAGAATGATTGAACTTCCGAGATAAGAAGCAGAGGCTGAACAACTCTTAGATTGTGGCTATTATCATTTTTATATCCAAATATTTGTGGAGTCAATAGTATAAATAAGACTGACAAGGAACAGAAAGTTAGAGATGTTACATAACGTGCCCCAGTTGGGGAGCTGTGATGTGGACCCAGGTGGTCTGACTGCAGAGCTTGGCATCTCTATTATGTACTCAATGGTCTTACCTCAGTCAGATATTTGAGGTTCTATGGATTAGATGGACAGGGAAGTCTGAAATCAATCTGAACACTAATCTTTTTAGTGGGTTTTAAAAAGTTTTGGTTAGTCTTTTATTTTATTAAGGAAAACATTACTTAATTAAATACAATATCTATAGAAACCAGATTGTCAAGTAATATTATTTCCTAATGTTATTCTGACTTGCCATATCACTTGCCGTAAGAATGAACCTATTGACAAAGTTCTCTGATAGTATTTATAGAAATCTGTGGTTCAACCCTATGAGACATTTGATATCATCAATATGACTAATAGGAATAGAATTTCCTGTAGTACAAATTGTCCTAATAGTGGTTGTGATTATTAACCACAATCAATGAAAACTTTATTGGTTATCAGCTGTGTACAGCTATAGAATCTGGATTTGAAGAGAAAATAAAACATTAAAAAGTATAGCCTTCAGAAAAATTGCAGTTGAGTTGGAATCATAGTGTGTGTTACAAAAAAACATGTTGAAAAAAGGGGTTAATTAAAAAAAAAATTGAACCAGTAACATGCATCTAAATTGGGTTTTGAGAAGTCTAATTCAGAAATAACCTATACCGGAACTGTCACACCTGTCATCTAAGATGCCCCCAGGTAGTGTAATGCTTGCTGTATGCTAGAAACAGATGAGATTCTGAATTAGAGTGGGTCCTGAGTGTCAGTATTTTAAACAAAACAAAACTAATGAAGCCTCCAATAAGGGTTTCTAAATGAGTCAGTGTTGAGAATCATTATTCTGGAGTATATATTCCAGAGCATGAGAGAGCATATCATCTTTGTATCCTCAGCACCTTACAAAAATCTCATTCACAATATTTCTGAAGAGTAAGCCCTCATGTTCTCCTCCAGACTTGTCCCGCCAATCCCTGCTTCTAGTACCCTCTATTGTTGCCTAACTTGGGGGACTGCATCCCTCTGCACAATATTAAACTTCAAAAACCTGAGAGTAATTGTAAATTTTGTCCTTTCTTTTTTAGTACACAAGTAAATCATGATGTTCTCTCCTTTTTCCCTTCTAAATATTTCTAAAATCAGTCCACTCTTCTTTATCTAGCTTCCTATGCCAGTCAACAAAAAGTTCTCACCTTGACAATAGCCTCTTAATTGGTCTGCTTCCCTGTAGGTGTTCTACCAGTAACCCACATTTCATCCAGGGTGTTTTTCCTGAAATGCGAATCTGATCAAACTGTTCTCTGCTTAAAAATCTTCAGCAGCTTCCAGTTGCCTAAACACCCCGTGTCATCCAGAGAGGACTCCAGGCTCTGGAGCTTTTTCTCTTCAGCCTCATCTTCCACTTCATCTCTACCTACTTATCACCCACCCCTCAAGCCATACTGAACTCATATTCAGCTCCCTCGTTTCTTGCATGCACCTCTCAGCTTTCACACACTCTCCTCTATTTGAAACAGTACTGCTACCCATTTCCCTCAACTCAAAATCATGGCAGCCTTCTCTGGCCACTCAGTCTAAGTTACCCTATTGTAAGCTCCCACGGTACCATTGTTTTCTTATATCATAGCACTTACTTCATACTGTTGTAAATTCTTGTTAAATCTTCAATATTCCTAGCCAGTAGTTCCATCAAGGAAGGAATTGCTTTTTATCTTGTATAAGGCTCTACTTCTAACACTTTACTTGAATAAAGAATTAGTAAATATCTTAAATGACAAATGATGCAGATAATTAGGATCTTAAAAGCTCTAGGCCAAAATGAGGATTATGATGACTGGGAAGATGATTGTGATAGTAATTCATAATACTAATGGAGAGCATTGTTGAGAACTTACACAGTACTGGGCCCTATACATTAATTATATCACTGAGTCAGCATTACAACCCTACTGTGCAGTTACTATTACTCTTATGGATGAGGAAACGGAAGCTTGGAAACATTATGTAATTTGCACAGGGTTACAAAGCTAGTAAGTGGTAAAGTCAGAATCCAAATCTAAACAGCAGATTGCAGTTACTACTTGGCTACACTGCCTTCAGGATAAGGACTAGGTCAGTAGTTATCAGATGTAGGAATTTTACAGCTTAGTATAATTTTGAAATTAAAAAAGGAAGGATTAGAGTGCATATATGACATGTAACCTAAGTTTATTAACAATTTTGCTATTTATAATAGTTATCATCAACTATCCCATAATTTCACAAAAGATAGGTCATTGTTTCTTAAACAATTCTAAACAAGAAAAGAAACTACCTGGAAAAGAGCAGTCCTTCTCAATATAGGAAATTGCCAATGTTACTCCAATCTTCGTACGTTATGCATTGTCCTTATATCAGTGAAAATGTTACAAGTAACCTTTAAAGATATGTTAGGGTCCTGAGATACTCAAGAACTATTATTATTATGATAAAGCATTTTGAAAAAATAAATCCATGCACCTAAGAAACTCAAAATTTGAAAAAAATTTCATGAGTATGCATTTTGGTAAATATATTTTAATGTACTAATAATTACACTGTATAGTCAGATGGCTGAGTCCAGGTTTAAACTTTAAGACATTTGTGGCAGAAATAGAAAAATTGCCTAATTTATCATTACAATAAATGTGTTGAAGAAGTGTTAGGTTAAATCTAGCACAATTGACCCTGGTATATGCTGATTTTTTAAAATTTCATTATAATAGATATGGACCTGTGACATGATTACTAATTATGGCAAATTATATTGGCTTTCCAATTCTGCAGTAATGTTAAGTTTCTTTCTTAAATACATTTATTTTAAAAAAAATAGAGTCCATTTAAATAAAAATTCTATTAAGCAGCATTGTCGATTATATACCAATTTATAGAAAATTGTGTTGGTGCTTTGTGAATAATAACCCCACTTACAGATATAATGAATTTGAGAATCAAGAAGTGCCCAAGACCTTAAACTTATTAGAACTTCATACCAGTAACTAAAAATTTTCAGTGGTCACCCAAAACTAAAGGTCAGAGATAATATGCCTTTCAGATCTAACATTCTAAGGCCTAGTTGAGTATACTGCAAAGAGAAGAGACTGTCAATATGCATCTGTGAATGTTCAAAAAAAATTTTAAATTCTAGGTTTATTACTTTAGGAAGTAATGGGGCGAATGTGCAGCACTGGATGTTTGATTTTCCTGTCTGTTTTAAGTAGAGGTGTTCTGAATGTGTTTGCAGGCAGAGGGAAGAAAGCCTGTACAAAGGGGAGACTGAAAATGCTTGAGAAAGGAGAATTGATGAGGCAAGGTCCCAAGGGAAGAGGTGGGGATGGGATCAAGATGATTGATAGAGGAAATGAGTGTAGCTGGGGAGTAAGAGGATTGATTGAGGAGATAAATTGGTACAGAATGAAGCCAGATGTTCAAAAAGCAAATGTTATCCACCTCACCCTTTTAAGTAGGGTTTTCCTGTTAAAATGCCTTGATCAGAGACTAAGGGTCAGATTTTCCAGTAATCACCATCATTGGTACCCACACACTACATTCCTCCCCTGTGTAGGTATTTTCGCTCTCTCTTATAGGAGTCCCCAGAATGAGAAGTAGGCTTACATTATATTAGATTCCACATAACATCAGGCTCATTACTTATTAGGTGAGCATAGCGGGGCAGGTGGTAAACTGGTCTAAAGGTAAAAGGCATATAGCAGTTTAAAAAAGCAAAAACAAAAACAAAACTCTTTATACTATACTTCACTGCCCTAGCTTCTGTTTGCTATAAACTAGCTAGGAGAGATATTTAAGTGTTAGTCAGATGTATAAAATATATGCACGTTTCAGACATTCTAACTTGTTTCTTTCAAACTATTTTCCCAAGGTCTTTAAAGAAACATGGAAACATTATTTTTGCCTAGGAAGAAGTTTTTTCTTACATAAGTCAAAAGTCTGTTTTAAAAAGTTTCTAAACGCCTTGATGGCAAAAGCACATGTGAGAAGTGTCAGAGTCTCAAGGAGTTGCAATTTCATTTGTTTGTGAGTTGATGTTTGTAGTAAAGGCAACTTTCATAATCCCAAATTTTACTTCCACAATCTAGAATTCTCTGCACTGGAAAGCCTGCTTTCTTAAACTGTATGTATGACAGAGACCTCTGTTTCTTTCAATTGGATTTTAAATAATTAAATAATCAAAACTGGTGACTTTATGACATAAGTCAGACAAAGAAAGACAAATACTGGATGATCTCACTTTTATGTGGACTGTAAAAAAGCCAAACTCGTAGAAACAGTAGAATGGTGGTTACCAGATGCTGGGGGTTGGGAAACTGGGGAGATGTTGCTTAAGGGTAAAAAGTTGCAACTAGTAGGTAAATAGGTTCTGGAGACCCAATGCACAACATAGTGATTATAGTCAGCAATACTGTATTATAAACTTCAAAGCTGCTAAGAGACAAGATCTTAATTGCTTTCCCTGCACACACACAAAAAATGAGAATTATGTGATTTAATAGAGGGGTTAGCTAGTGCTATGGTGATAATCATATTGCAGTAAAAATGTATTAAATCAACACATTGCACACCTTAAAAAAAAACAAACAAAAAAAACTGGTGACTTTAAATGATAAACTTTTATTCTGAATATACTGTTTTTGCACAGGATTTAACACAACATTTTCTGGGATTATAAATATTTTTATAACAGTAATATACAAATTTTTACAAAACGTTTTTATCAGGCTAATTTCCACAAAAGTGTCAAGAGAACATAATAAAGGGGAGAAAAGATCTTTTGTTCACAAAGCCACTTGGCCTTTTGCATGATGCACACTGAGCACTTCAATAAAAGTATCCCTAATAGTATGATCCAACAACATACAGCACAACAAAAAAGACAGCTTTGTCAGGTCACACTGTAAACTCAATTGGCATCTATTCAAGACAGTATCCCATTAGTCTCAGTGGAATTGCTTTGAGTTAACCTTGTGAACTAGAAATAAAGTAGATGAAACTTGGTAAGGGTTGTCTAAGACTTTGAAATTCTGGAATTTTTTCAAGAAATCAAGAAACTTCACACTTTTGCTTTACTGATTTGCTCTTTACAGAAATGTACATGGAATAATAGCAATGTTAACATTCTGCTATTGTGAAAGCAACACACATTCCAGATAATTGTAAAATATTTGAAACTGTGGTCATTCCATGCTACGCTTAAAAAAAAAGTCACAACATCCATTTTGTTACACTAGGTCAGACTCTGTACCTCTAGACACTTTAATGTCAACTAACATGATTAATGGAATAGTTCAGTTCAGAGTTTTAAATTAAGACATAGAATTTAAGCTTTGGTGGAGAGAAAGATTTAAATGAGATGTAAAGTACAAGAGAGCATCAAATAAGCAAGTAACACTTGGGTTGCAAAGGTCACTTAAAAGGGATACTGCCTATTTGAACCCCGTAAGGCCAGTTTTAACGTTAATAAAAGGAATATTATAGGAAAACGTACAAATGGCAGCAACACTGTCTTGTTTTTCCAAGTTAAGCAATAACGCCTCAAGCATTAGAAACATGAAAAAAGATCATACTAAAATCTTATAGGCCCAGGACCTAAAAGTCTCTTCAGTCAAACTTGCTAACTATGTCATGTTAAAAACCTGTTACAAATATGGACCACGATTGGTGTTTGGCAGTAATGCTGGTTGTTCAAATGAAGAAATATAAACAAACCATTAATGCAAAGTTCATTCCTGTTATTCAACAGCAATGCAAGACTTTTGATTCTGTTAGTGACAAACTACATTAAGCTGCATGAGCATAGCAAAAATTAAGTAAGCAAAAGGGGTCTAAAAGCCTTTTTTCTTGATCTCTTGTACTGTTTAGTCTTTGAAAATCAGTATTTATAACAGGCTGAAATTTAAGTTCTTGTCAACAATTAGAACTCACAGAAAAATCCTAAATTAAAGATAACGATCGGATGGGACAAGTGTTACTGTCTTTCAAAAAATTATGCCAAATGCATGAAGACTAGTATTAGGCATGAGAACAAGGTTCTAACCCAATTTATTAACGTATGTGTAGTTAATGTTCAGAGAGCATGTTCTTGCCCAATTTATTAACGTATGTGTGGTTGTTATAATACATGTTTATTTTATAACAGAAAACAAAGGATCACGGCACGACTCGTGCATGTAAATATATTTTGATGGCAAGTGAAATCAAATAGGACCCTGCCAAGAGATGCCAAGTTTAACTGTGATGAACACAACAGTGTAGTTGATGAAAACATTATTTCAGTGACATTAGCCATGAAAATATACTTAATAGATTTTAAAGATAATTTTAAGGTAGTTTGTTGTATGCTGGAAGCAATTCAGTTGTTTAAATGTGCATCGTTTATATACACAAACTAACATAACTGTATATTTCGATATCCCCTTCCCAACACTTTCATGATTTAAAACAGTCTAGCAAAAGTTAACAATAAGTTTTAAATATTTAATTAACAAACAACATGATTTAAACATATTGTTTCTAGAGTGAGAAGTTCCATATTTTTTTAAATCACTTTGGTGTTTTCTAAAATGTCAATACCAGTTACAAATGAGACTACAAAATCACAACAATGCATTAGAAATGGTAACTGATGTCAACTCTTAGAACAATAGTTGGCAAAGTGATTCCGTTTTCCCCTCCCCCCATTTTTAAATAAAAAAATATTTTAAATAAGGAAATGTACACAAATGGTACCTAGGGTATATTGGTGGTGGAGGAAATTACAAATGTATGCAAAGCTAAAAACAAAACAAATAGACCTTTTAAACTATGTTAAAGAATTGGTTATATCTTTGATATATGAAGCATATTAAAGCATGCCGGATAATGTTAATAAGATTTTTACTTAAAAATGGTATATAAGAAAATTTCCAGCATAGACACACACCAATATTTGGCATGTTTGAAAAAAGAACAAATGCATTTTCCCATTAAAAATATCTGCATACTTCCAGCCTTCAGCAGAATTATTCCCTATAATTAGAGTTACACATTCATTGTTTTTACCCTTTCTTCAAATACTGTTTACCCCTGAAAATAATCTTTAAAAGCATAAATAAATTCTGCTACCATATTACTCTATAATGAAATATCTGATTTACTACACTAACCATTTTCACTAATGAGGCTGTATAAAAACAATTTTGATTATTCACAATCAAGTATTAGTGTGCATACATATAGATTCAAGGTTTCCTATTTGTTCAGATTATTGTAAAACCCTCATCAAACAAACTGCATGGAAATTTTGGTCAAGTGACCATACCATTTAAAACAGAGGGAACAAAAGCAGCCGCAGCAGCAAATTTGGGATTGTACGTGCTGCTATTCCAGCGAACAAAGAGGAAACCTAGGATGAATCTTCATTGAGAACATATATGTACTCTTCAAAAAATAAATGTGTCAAATCTGATTTATGTACTTAAAATATCTGTACATAGGTTTTCAGGCAAAAGCACGAAGCTGTATAAAATCCATTAATTCCCATTTCACCATTTACCTAATCCAATCATTCAGCACTTACATTGCACAGTATATTCAGAGTAGTTTAACGACATTTTAAAAGATGACTTAAGTGCATTACATTGCAAGGTTCAGATTCTTACATAACAATAATGTCACTCAGTTAACTTTTCAATGGACTATACTCTACAGTAAGAGAAAAACAAACCGAAAGTTAAAATAGCAGCAGCAGCATGCGAAATACCCTTGGTAACCAAAGTTCATTTATCACAAGAAAAAACATTTCCCCTCCCCCCAACAAGCTTTTCTTAGAGCATTTGGAAATATCTGGCTAGCACTACAGAACTTTACTGTGAACAAAAAGAACATTACATCAAAGCGTTTATTAAGGGCTCACATTTATGAGGAAATATGTCGCATATTAATTCTACCCTCAAGCACCTTTAATTCCTTAGTTATTATTTTCAAACAACCAATTCATTACCCCACCAAAACTTGGTCATCGTTTGTGTTATATTTCTGGCAGAGAAGCCATTCTTCATAAGGCATTTTATTCATGGCGATTTTTTTTCATAGAAAATAAGCCATAATTTCTATTTTGACAGATTACACCAATGTTTATTATCTCTCTCCCTCTCTCTATGTATACGTTCAATAATAATTACTCAAAGCAGGAAATAATTTGGAACAGAAGAATAAGTGAAGGAAAAAAATAACTCTTTCTTTTCCCCTAGAGATTTTCTTGGTAAAAGGACAAGGATTGCAGCAAGTCAAAATTCCAGGTCAAAATCAAGATAATTTGTATGATTCATAAACAACTGTGTGGGGAGCCCTTTTACATGTAATCACCAACAATGCAACAACAAATTCTCAAATTTTCCAATAGAGAGCATGTATAGAATTTTGCTTTGATGTTATATATAGATGATGCAGCGTTCACACTTAAGGATCTGACACCCTGACATGCAGCCAGTGGGTGCCTTAAGAGTCTGTGTCTTACAGTGATGCCATGGGATGGGCCGAGCTAGTGGTCTGCTGATTCCACAGTTGACCCTCTTTTAATGCAATGGAAGGCTCATGTTTTGGCAGGGTCTGGAGTTTAATATGCAGATTTGGTTTTAGAAGGTCATAACTGGTAGTGTCTGCTGCCAGATAAAAGCCAAAGTAGTACACACTGGATTCCGATGATGGACCACAAGGAGGGACTTAACCCAGAAACACCCCCGCAGTCGGTATAATCCTCCTGTTGGAAAGAAAAGGAAAACAGAAAACTCCTGAAAAATATTTAGTAAGACATCTCCCAGAGCACGCCGTGTTTAGTCCACTTCTGAACCCACCTTATAAAGCTGCTTTAATTTGAATCCAGATAAATTACACTGTCCTAGATTTTACTGTTCAACAATTTTAGATAAAGCCATTTTCCAAGTACTGTTTGAAGAATGCTTTACATTTTTAGTTGTAGATTCTGATGATTATGAAAGGAAATACTTTAATAAATGCTGTTTTGAGTGATATTCCAATTTCTACATTGAAATATCTTACTTTCACAGTATTAAATATCCTTCTATATTTACAAGTACAAGATATAAAAATAAAATTTCATAGTCTATCTTATAATTCCCAAGAATTATGATATTAGCAATTATGCTCAATAAGGCAAAGTTTGAGATTGGTAAAATAAATAAATTTGAGAAATGAACTTCTATTTTCCCTATCCCTTATATCCAATTTCAAATGTGAACATATCATGCTGCACATGTAGCATCTGGACCTTCATCAAGAATTAAAATGAAGAATAATGTAGTTGAACCCTAAATGAAAGGACACTCTGAAAACCTATATCCAAAATAAAGAGCTAAGCTAGCAAGAGAGGTTTATCCTGTTTAGAGAACCATGAAATAGAAGCTACATCTTTGCTCATTTGGATCCCCCCCTGTCTAGTGGCAGATCATTAGATTCCTTGCTAACACAAAATTATTCTTTACCTTTTATTCCTAGGTCCTGTATTCTGTAACATTTTCTGCATCCTTTGATTCCTTTAAATATACTGAATTTCATTAAAAAAAACTTCCTATCTTAAGAGGTACAAACTATTAGGTATAAAATAAGCTAAAAGGATATATTGTACAACACGGTATATAGCAATATTTTATAACTATAAATGGAATAAAACCTTTAAAAATTGTGAATCACTATTTTACACCTGTAACTTAAATAATATTATAGGTCAACTATACTTCAATTAAAAAAAAAAAAAAACAAGAAAACCCTCCTTCTCTCTAATTATTTTCCTAAATATCTTTCAAGAATTCACTAATCCAAGGTTCATCTTCCAATAATCAAAATAATAGGTTATGTAAGAAAATAAATAAATTTTCTAGTCTGAATAATTTTACAAAGACTCTGAGCTCCCAGAGACTAAAACATTGGCTCTTTTTGCTTATTAGGGTTTAATACAGTGCCTGCCACCAAGTAAATAACATTTCCTTCTTGAATTGTATTCTAAGGCAGCAGAAGTCTGTTAAAGAGAATTCTGAGGAAAAAAAATCTATTAAGGAAAATTTTATTTTTCAAATCCCAGAAGTGGGATTGCTGGATCATATAGTAATTCTATTTTTAATTTTTTGAGGAACCTCAATATTGTTTTCCACAGTGGCTGCACCAATTTACACTCCCACCAACTAAGTGTAAGGATTCCCTTTTATCCACATCCTTGCCAGCATTTGTTATTTCTTGTCTTTGTGATAATAGTCATTCTAACTGGTGTGAGACGATAACTCATTGTGGTTTTGACTAATATTTCTCTGATGTGTACTGATGTTGAGTATTTTTTCACATACCTGTTGGCCATCTGTATATCTTCTTTGTAAAAATGCCTATTGAGATCCTTTATTTTAAAATCAGATTGTTTATTTTTTTGATCTCGAGTTATATGAGTTCTTCATAGATTTTGGATACTGGCCCCTTATCACATACATGATTTGCAAACATTCCCTCCCATTCTATGGGCTGCCTTTTAATTCTGTTGGTTTCCTTTGCTGTGCAGAAGCTTTTAAGTTTGATGTAGTCCCACTTTTTCCTTTTTGTTGCCTTTGCTTTCTTATGGTGACAAGTCCAAAAAGTCATTACCAACACCAATGCCAAGGAGCTTACTCCCTATGTTTTCTTGTAGGAGTTTTACAGTTTCAGGTCTTCAAGTCATTAATCCATTTTGAGTTGATGTTTGTGTATGGTGTAAGATAGTGGTCCAGTTTCATTCTTCTGCATATGGCTGTTCAGTTTTCCTAGCACTCTTTATTGAAGAGACTATCTTTTCCCCAATGTATATTCTTGGCTTCTTTATCATAAATTAATTGACCATATATGCATGGGTTATTTCTGGGTTCTCTATTCTGTTCCATTGGTCTGGGTCTTTTTTTATGCCAGTGCCATACTGTTTTGATTACTGTAGTTGTTTAATCTAGTTTCAAATCAGGATGTATCACGCATCCGACTTTGTTTTTCCTTCTCAAGATTGCGTTGGATATTTGGGTCTTTTGTGGTTTCATATATGTATTTTAGGATTGTTCTAATTCTGTGAAAAATGCCATTGAAATTTTGATGGGGATTGCATGGAATCTGTAGATTATTTTGGGTAATATGGACATTTTAACAATTGTTCTAGTCTATGAGCCCTGAATATTCTTCCATTTATTTGCGTTATCTTCAGTTTCTTTCATTAATGTCTTATAGTTTTCAGTGTACAGGTCTTTCACCTTCTTGGTTACCTTTATTCTTAGGTATTTTATTCATTTTGATGCAAATACAAGTGGAATTATTTACTTTCTTAATTTCTCTTTCCAATAGTTCATTATTATGGTAAAGAAATGCAAATGATCTTTGTATATTAATTTTGTATCTCGTAATTTCACTGAATTTGTTTATTAACTCTGTTAATAAAATGTTAGTTTCTTGGTGGAGTCTTTAGGACTTTCTACATATAATATCATGTAATCTGCAAATAAAGACAGTTTTAATTCTTACTTTTCAACATGGATGGCTTTTATTTCTTTTTCTTGCCTATTTGGTCTGCCTAGGACTTTCAGCACTATGTTGAATAAAAGTGGTGAGAGTGGGCATCCATATCTTGTTCCTGATCTTAGAAGAAAGAGCTTTCAGCTTTCACCACTGAGTATGTTAGCTGTGGTCTTGTCATATATGGCCTTTATTATGTTGATGTACATTCCCTTTATATCCACTTTGTTGAGAGTTTTTACCATAGATGTTGAATTTTGTTAAATGCTTTTTCTGCATCTATTAAGATGATCATATGATTTTTAGCCTTCATTTTGTTAATGTATGTATCACATCAATTGATTTGTGGATTTTGAACAATCCTTGCATTCCTGGAATAAATCTCACTTGATCACGGTGTATGACCCTTTTAATGTGTCGTTGAATTAACCTTGATAATATATTGTTGAGGAATTTTTCATCTATTTTCATCAAGGATATTGGCCTAAAATTTTCTTGTAGTGTCCTTGTCTGGTTTTGGTATCATGGTAATAAGGCTGGCATTGTAAAAGTGAATCAGGAAGTGTTCATTCCTCTTTACTTTCTTGGAAGAGTTTGGAAGGACAGGTATTAATTGTTATTTGAATGTTCTGTAGAATTCACCAGTGAGGCCATCTGGTCATGGACTTTGCTTCTTGGGAGGTTTTTGATAACTGATGCAATCTTCTTACTAGTAATTGGTCTGTTCAGATTTTCTATTTCTATTTTTTCATGATTCAGTCTTGATAGGTTGTATGTTTCTAGGAATTTACCCAATTCTAGGTTGTCAAATTTTTTGGCAATTTTTACATTGTCTTGCTATTTCTCCCTTTAAGTCTGTTAATATTTACTTTATATATTTAGGTGCTCCTATGTTCGGTGCATATTTACAAATGTTTATATCCTCTTGTTGGATTGACCACTTTATCATTATGTAATGACCTTGATTGTCTCATTACAGTTTTTAAGTCTATTTTGTCTATGTATACCCACCCCAGCTTTCTTTTGGTTTCCATTTGCATGGAATATCTTTTTCCATTTCAGTCTGTGTATGTCCTTAAAGTTGAAATGTGACTCTAATACACAGCATAAAAGCATCTCCTGTTTTTTTTAATAGATTCTGCTACTCTATGTCATTTGATTGGAGAATTTAGTCCATTTAACATTTAAAGTAATTGTTGATAGATGGTAATTATTATTATTACTACAATTTTGTTAAATTGTTTTTGAGCTATTTTGAAATTCCTCTGTTCTTTTTCTCTTATTGCTCTCTTCATTTGTGAGTTGATCATTTTCTATAGTGGTATGCTTAGATTCCGTTCTCTTTATCTTTTGTGTATCTACCATAGGTTTTTGCTTTGTGGTTATTATAACAACTGTTATAAATATAACATATTTTATGTAAGCGTCATAATATTTAGTGTTATAAATAAGTTGATAAGCCTCATAATAAGTTTATAACAACTTAAATTCAAATGCATTCTAAAACCCTACATTTTACTTCCTCCTCCATGTTTTATGTTTTTGATTTCACAATTTACATATTTTTAGTCTGTGTATCCATTACTTATTGTATAATAGTTATTTTTACTCTATTTGTCTTTTAACATTCATACTAGATATATAAGTGATTAACCCACTATCATTACAATATTAGATTATTCTGAATTTAACTATATATTGGTCTTTACCAATGAGATTTATACTTTCATATGTTTTCCTGTTACTAATTAGTGCTGTTTTGTTTCAGCTTAAAGGAACACCTTTAACATTTCTTGTAAGGCCAGTGTAGTGGTGATGAACTCCTTTAGCTTTTGCTTGTCTACAACTCTTCATTTCGCCTTCAAAGTGGAAGGACAGTTTTGCTAGGTAGAGTATTTTTGGTTGGCAGGTTTTTTTCTTTCAGTACTTTGAATATATCATGCCACTCCCTGCAGGCCTGCATATTCTGGTGGAAAGATCCTGGTAGCCTTAGAGGTTTCCTTGTATGTAACACGTTGTTTTCCTTGCTGCTTTTAAGATTCTCTCCTTGTCATTTACTTTTTAAAAAAATTTTAATATTTTATATTAGAATATAGTTGATATACAATGTTGTGTTAATTTCAGGTGTACAGCAATGTGATTGTTACACATAGACATATATCTACACTTTTTTCAGATTCTTTTCTTATATAGGTTATTATGGAGTGTTGAGTGGAGTTCCCTGTGCTTTACAGTAGGTCCTTTTTGATTATCTATTTTACATATAGATCAGTGTGTATGTGTTGATCCCAACCTCCTAATTTATACCTCCCCCAACGTTTCCCCTTTGGTAACCATAAGTTTGTTTTTGAAGTCTGTGAGTCTGTTTCTGTTTTGTAAATAAGTTCATTTGTACCATTTTTTTTTATTCCACATATAAGTGATATCATGTGATATTTGTCATTGTCTGACTTACTTCATTTAGTATGATAATCTCTAGGTCCATCCATGTTGCTGCACATGGCATTATTTGGTTCTTTTTTATGGCCGAGTAATATTCCATTGTATATATGTGCCACATCTTCTGTACCCATTCCTCTGTTGATGGACATTTAGGTTGCTTCCATATCCTGGCTATTGTAAATAATGTTGCTATGAGCATTGGGGTGCATGTATATTTTCAAAGTATGGTTTTCTCCAGGTATATGCCCAGGAGTGGGATGGCTGGATCATATGGTAGCTCTATTTTTAGCTTTTTAAGGAACATCCAGACTGTTCTCCATAAAGGTTGTACCAATTTACATTCCCAATAACAGTGTAGGAGGGTTCCCTTTTCTCTGCACCCTCTCCAGCATTTATTGTTTGTAGACGTTTTGATGATAGCCGTTCTGACTGGTGTGAGGTGATACCTCATTGTAGTTTTGATTTGCATTTCTCTAATAATCAGTGATGTTAAGCATCTTTTCATGTGCTTTTTGGCCATTTGTATGTCTTATTTATTTATTTTTAATTAATTTTTATTGGAGTATAGTTGATTTACAATGTTGTTAGTTTCTGCTGTACAGCACAGTGAATCAGTTATACATATACATATATCCACTCTTTTGTAGATTCTATTCCCATATAAGTCATTAGAGTATTGAGTAGAGTTCCCTGTGCTATACAGTAGGTTCTTGTTAGTAATCTCCAAATTTATCCCTCCTGGCCCCCCCCATACCCCATGGTAACCTTATGTTTGTTTTCTACATCTGTGACTCTATTTCTGACTCTATTTCTCTATTATCAACCTGTTTTGTAAACAGGTTCATTTGTACCATTTTTTTTAGATTCCACATATCATTTGTATGTCTTCTTTGGAGAAATGTCTATTTAGATGTTCTGCCCATTTTTTGATTGGGTTGTTTTTTTGATATCGAGGTGCATGAGCTGTTTGTCTCTTTTGGAGATTAATCCCTTGTCTGTCACTTTGTTTGCATATATGTTCTCCCATTGTGTGGGTTGTCTTTTTTCGTTTTGTTTATGGTTTATTTTGCTGTGCAAAAGCTTTGGAGTTTAATTAGGTCCCATTTGTTTGTTTTTATTTTCATTACTCTAGGAGGTGGATCCAAAATATCTTGCTGTGATTTATGTCAAAGAGTGTCCTGCCCCTGTTTCCTCTAAGAGGTTTATAGTATCCGGCCTTACATTTAGGTCTTTAATCCATTTTGAGTTTATTTTTGTGTATGGTGTTAGAGAATGTTCTACTTTCATTCTTTTACATGTAGCTGTCCAGTGTTCCCAGCACCACTTATTCAAGAGACTGTCTTTTCTCCATTGTATATTCTTGCCTCCTTTGTCATAGATTTACTTTTGATAATTTAATTAAAATGTGTCTTTGTATGGGGCTCTTTTACTTTAATTGAAATATATTTGAAATGTAACATTGTGTAAATTTAAGGTGTACCCGTTAATTTGATAATTTATGTATTGTAATATGATTGCCATTAAAGTGATAATTAGCACCTCTATCACATTACATAGTTGTCCTTTTTTTAGTAGTTGGAATAATTCATTTTTAGTCTCTTAGCATATTTGATGAATATAATAGTTTTCTATATTCACTGTACTGTGCATTAGCTCTCTAGGGCTTACTTACTACTTGTTGTAAGACTGTACCCTTGAACAACATCTGTCTTATCCTCTAACCCCCATTCCATGGTAACCACCATTTATTCTCTGTTTTTATGAGTTTGGCTTTTTAGATTCCACACACAGTACTTGTCTTTCTCACTTAGCATAATGTGCCCAAGGTCCATCCATGTTGTTGCAAATGGCAGGCTGTCTTCCTTTCTCATGGCTGAAAAATATTACACTGTGTGTGTAAGTATAAATCCCACTTCTTGTTTTAGTCATTGGTTGATGGCCATCTAGGTTGTCTCCATATCTTGGCTGCTGTGAATAACACTGCAGTGAATGTGGGAGTACAGATATCTCTTCAAAATCCTGTTTTCATTTCCTTTGCACATATACACAGAAGTAGAATTGATGGATCTTGTGGTAGATTAATTTTTAATTATTCGAGAAACCTCCATATTGGTTGCAGTAATTTACATTCCCACCAACAGTGTATAAAGGTTCCCTTTTATTCACATCTCCCCAGCACCTGTTGTCTCTTGTCTTCTTGATGACATCCATTCTAACAGGTGTGAGGTGATAGCTCACTGTAGTTTTGATTTGTGTTTCCCTGATGATTAGTGATATTGAGAATCTTTTCATGTGCCTCTTGGCCATTTGGATGTCTTCTTTGGAAAAATGTCTAGTTTTTCTGCCCTTTTTTTAGTTGGATTATTTGTTGTTGTTTTTTTTCTTTTTGTCTTTGAGTTTTATGAGTTTTTAAATATATTTTGGATATTAACCTCTTATCTGATACATGGTTTGCAAAATTTTTCTTGCATTCTGTAGGATGCATTTTCATTTGGTTAACTGTTTCTTTTGCTGTGCACAAGTGTTCAAGTTTGATGTAGTCCCATTTGCTGATTTTTGCTTTTATTGTTTGTGCTTTTGGTGTTATATCCAAAAATCATTGTCAGTACCACTGTTAAGGAGCTTCCTCTCTATGTTTCTACTAAGTTTTATAGTTATTAGGTCTTGTGTTAAATCTGTGATCCATTTTGAGTTAATTTTTTGTGAGTGGTAAGATAGGGGTCCAATTTCATTGTTCTGCATGTGTTTATCCAATTTCCCCATTACCATTTGTCGAAGAGGCTATCATTTCCCCATTGGGTATTCTTGGCTCCACTATCAAATATTAGTTGACTGTGTATGCAGGGGTTTAATTCTGGGCTCTCTTCTGTTCTGTTAGTCTGTGTCTATTACGCCAGTATCCTACCCTATTTAAAAAATTACTGTAGCTTTGTAGTATAGTCTGAAAACAGGATGTATGATACCTCTGGCTTTGTTCTTTTTCCTGAGAAATGCTTTGACTATTTTGCAGACTTTGTCACTTCATATAAATTTTAGGATTTTTTTTTTCTATCTCTGTGAAGAATGCCATTGGTTTTTTGATGGGGATTGTGTTGAATCTAAGGTGACTTTGAGTAGTACAGACATTTTAACAGTCAGTTCTTATGACCCATCAGCATGGATGTCTTTCCATTTGTGTCAACTTCGATTTCTTTTAGGAAAGTCACGTAGTTTTGATTGTACAGAACTTTCACTTCCTTGGTTAAAGTAATTTCTGGGTATTTCATTGTTTTTGATGTTATTGTGAGTGTGATAGTTTTATTTTTCAGACATTTCATCCTAGTGTACAGAAATGCAACTGATTTTTGTATGTTGATTTTATATCCTGAAATTTAGTCAAATTGTTGATTAGTGCCAACAGTTTTTTACTGGAGTTTTTTATATACAGAATCATATCATGTGCAAATAATGACAGTTTTACTTCTTCCCTCACTATGAGTTTGGAGGTATTGCCTCTTCCTCACTTGGTTTGCATGTATTTGGATAACTCTTATTTGTAACTCTCTGGGCTTCCTGGATTTGGGCATCTGTTTCTTTTCCCAGGTTAGGAAAGTTTTCACTCATTATTTCTTCAAAAAGTTTTCTGACCTTGTCTGCTTTTCTTCTTCTGGGACACTATAATGTGAATTTCAGTCTGCTTGATGTTGTCTCATAAGTCCCTTTAGCTATCTTCACTCTTTTTTTATTTCTTTTTTCTTTTTGCTCCTTGATGGGATGAATCACTGCCCTGTTTGTGAGTTTACTGATACTTTCTTCCACTTCATCCAGTCTGCTATTTGAACTCCTCACTACTGAGTTTTTCAATATAGTTACTGTATTGTATTCTTTGGCTCTGTGCCTTCTGTTTGGTACTTTCCTGTGTTTTCTTTGTTGAAATTCTCAGTTCACGCATTCTTGTCCTGACATGGTGACCATCTTTATGACCAAATTTTGAACCCTTTCTCATGTCAGTCACTCTTCTCTGTTTTATTAAGGCCTGTTTGTGGAGTTTTATCTTTTTCTTTTAAAACATATTTTTCTGTGTCTTCATTTTCCTTGACTCTCTGTGTTGGTTTTTGTGCATTAGATAAAAGAACCACCTCTCCTGGTCTTGAATTGGCTTTTTCTTCTTGGCTCCCCATAGTTGAGGACGTGCTAACATCTGTCAGTGTTCCAGTGGGGAAGACCTCAGTCAGCATCAGGTACAGGCTGACTGGAGGCTGGATTCTCAGGCAGCAGCTCTCAAAGCATGCAAAAAGACCTCTTTCAGGGAAAGACTGAGAGACGGGCATTTCTCTCCACTCCCTCTGTCCTGAATTCTGAGGGGACAGCCAGTTGAGAACTATTTGTTTGCTATGGTCCAGGATCCTTTGGTGCTTGTGAATGCCAGTCCTGCTGGTTACCAGAGCCAAGTGATGAAGGGGTGTGTCCTTTGGGCAGCCACCTCAAAGGCCAGGATGCCAGGTGGGTTTACAACCTCTTTTAGGAAGGCACCACTGACCTGGAGTGGGACAGAGGGTCAGTAGGCATAGCCTACCCCTTCCCCTGTCTCCAGGGAGTCTTGCAGTAAGCCCCCAAAGCTGAGCTAAATTAGAAGCCTTACTTGCAGGCAATAACTTTTAAAGTATGCAAATAACCTCTGTCAGGAAATGATTGGGAGAAGTGCATTTCTCTTGGCTCCTGTTTCTCTGAGCTTTGGAAGGATAGCCATGGTGAGTCCTTGTGAATCTGTTAAGAATTGTTTCTTTGTTGGCTATAGTCCTGTGGGTCTCATGGACACAAGCGCCATTAGGCGTTCAGAGCTAGGAGTTTTGGGGGCCCACCCCTCCGTGAGAGTCCTAGGGTGACAGATGTTCAATCTAAACCCTTCACTGCTCAGGGAGAAGCTGGGTGTTGTGATTTCCCTTCTAATTTTATGTTGCTGTGCTGAGTGTGGGGTTGATGGAGATAGAGTTCCTCAGCCTTTCCTACCCATTTGGATGTATATTACGTTTGCCCAGTGCATAGGGGTTGCTCATCTACTTTCTAGATGTCTTTCAGAGGGAATTGCTCTGTTTATAGGTGTAGATTTGGTAGGTCTGTGGGTTCGGGTGAGTTTTAGGCATCCTATGTTGCCGTCTTGGACCAGAACCTCAATAACTCACACTTTTATATCTTCAGCCCTGAAAGCTCTGCTGACCTCCACATTCATTGATCACTATCACCTCTCCTTCTGATCCTCAGAAAGATCTCAAACTTGTCCCCAAATATTATTTTTCTGAATGACACTTCTAGGAGTAATGGATCAGGTCAAAGACAAGTCATCTGTGATATTCCTCCTTTTTTTCCTCGAATCTAATCTATCAGCTTGTCCACTTAACTCTAGCTTCAAAATATAGCTCCAAACTTACTACTTAAAATTGCATGTCCAAATTACCATTACTTCTTGTCTACACTCCTGCAAAAGCTGTCTCACTTGTCTCTCTGCTTCTACTCTTGCCCTTTAACAACTTTTTCTCCAAAAAGCAGTCTTCTTAAAACCGTAAATCAAATCCTTTCGTGCCCTTCTTGAAATTTCTCAGAACAAAATCCAAATTTCTTATGAAGGCCTACAAAGCCTTAGGTGGTCTGCAGCCTGGCTGCCTCTCCATCTTCATCCTATATCCCCCCCCTCCCCTCACCACTCACACGGCTCCGATAACACTAACTTTCTCTGCAACAGGTCACGGTATTACTGTCTCAGGACCTTTGCACTTCCCCTTCTCTTTGTTCAAATACCTTTCCATTTAGGTAGGTTAACCAGGTAAACAAACAGGGTGCTGAGTTACATATGAACTTGAGATAAAAAGTTATATCTTAGTATAAATGCATCTTAAATATCTCATGCATAGAAGAATGGCCTGATACATAGTAGGTGTACTGTAAGTACTTGATAAATGAGCAGTGTGTACTCAAATAAAGCACTGCATATATTGATTGGTTAGAAACACTGTAAACGTAAAATACTAACTTAAAGGCTTAATTGTCATTTCACCAGGAGAGCTCCCCAGTTCTAGTTAAGTAAAGTATTAATTTGATGGAATGGAAAATTAGCACACATACAAGACCCATTGATGTATTAACGTAAAATACATCCTTATGTTCTAGAAATGTTATGGAAAGAAAAATATTCTCTCTGGCTCTGCTTCCATTGTTTTTATATTTCTAGTGTTTTTTTTTTTTTTGGGGGGGGGGGCGGTTCATTTCCTCTGTGTGATGATGAGATATGTCTGTTTCAGTCTGGGAGGTGGTAGTTCAGATAACTTATTTGGAGTCCCTGAAGTCTGCACGTAGATGCACACTGAAAAATCTGTCCCTTCAGTTTCCTGATCATGTTTTCTCATGTGTTTTGCATGGGCAACCACATCTACCAAGACTTGTAATTATTATATGAAAGTAAATTATTAGATACGTTCTAAAAACATTCTAAATCACAAATGCATAGATGTGGGAGAAACCTCAGCATTTTTTCTATCTTAAAGAAAGAGACCAAAATCCCACTAACAAACACCATGACCAGAAAAATCACTCTGATTTTTAAAGAAAGATTATTGTAGTAGATAATAATAACAGATTGGTAGCTGGTTTCAGCTTAAAATAGTAAAGGGATACAGTGTCAACATTATATACATATGTTTTAAAATGAGTAATTTAAAATTTTATTTTTAAAATTAAATAATTTTTAAAATTAAATAATTTTAAATGAGTAATTTTAAAATATGAGTAATTTTATTTGATTTCCTTCTAGGGATCTCTTTCAAAATACTCTTAGTAAAGATATCAACTAAGAATCCCTCATTCTTTTTTTCTTTCCCATTACTACTTAAAAGAAAAAGATGTCTAAACCATAGTTATATTCATGATTTCGCCCCAAAGCTTACTTTTTAAAACCATGTATACTAGTGAGTAAAATCCTCTTCATTTTTCTCTTAGACAAGTATTACTAAACCCTTACTCTCCCTTTCTTTCCCCAACCAGAACCTGGGGTGACTAATTGCAAACAGTAAGAGTTCAAATCACTGGTAAAAACATCCACCGAAGGATAGCTAACTTTTGAATTTAGATAGGTCTATACTTACGTCACCCACAGCAGCTTCAAAGAAAATGCATATTTAAAATTATTTAGGCAGGTAGATACTACATGTAACTCTTTTAATCAGAATAAGATCCCTAACAAATAGTTTCCTACAGAGAACCTTAACACACTTACCACATTAATTCATGAGGTGGGTTTAATGTATGTATGTGTATACATACCTATACACACATTTATTCTGCATATTCATTTTTCATGTACCCAGTAACGTGCATTTATCAATTATGGTTGCATAAGATAATGAACTTCCTCAATAGTACATGTTATTGGCTTGCTGTACTTTCTTCTTTGATAAACTTTAGCTTTATTTTTCTTTGCCACTTAAATCTTCAAAACCATTATTTTATTATCCCAGAACAAATTTAGTTTTTTCTGACACTCCCTCTGCTTCTCCACTTTCCCCTCCTCTGATGGGCTCACTGCATTTATAGTAATGGCCACATCTCCATCTAGTGGTTTCCTAACCAATGAATACCTGGACAGCGATGAAGAAAGAATACAACAAAAGTGGTCTAGTTACAACAATCATGATTCCAGACCATCAAAAAAGAAACTGCAAAACTGTAAATGGAGCCCTGAATGTAAACTCAGGCCCTAAAATATCTATTCAGTTGTACTGAGTATGTAATTCAGAAATTTGTCAAAGAGTAACAAATAATGATAATCTTGGCCTAGATAATGTAAGTTATACTAAAGCACTTCACTAAGAATATCAATATCTAAAAAATCTAAAAACACTGTTTAAACCATATCTGTTTGTTTAGAAAGGAAAAGAAAAATTACATAATGAGCTTTGAAGGTACTGAATAATGCTTAATAAAATTGAAACAGATCATTAATTTTATGTTAGCATCTTCTGAAACAAAATTGATGACCAACTCTAATAATTGTCCTTAGGGTATTTCTCTTAAGTAAAAAGTAAGACAGCGTGAAGCATATATAATTTTTTTTTCTCCACACTGACTTAATCTTTATACAAAACCTTATGAGAAATTACTGATTTTTAAATAAATATAGGAAACTGATATGCTCTCTTCAGGATTAGAAACTTCTGTAACATTTGAAAGCTGCTATTCTCAAAACAACATTACTACTGGCATTTTAATAACCTGGTTTCAGGACATTTATTATAGTGGATTTAGGGATATGGGTTACTTTTTAAAATTTCAAGCCAAATGCAAAAACAAAGAAAAATTAGAGAAAGTGACTGACCATCCACCCCACATGAAAACTTGCAGTAAAATGAAGATAGATAGGAGCTGACATCACGGTACAGGCACGACGCGTTGTGCATATAAGTTGATCCTATTAATAACGGGCAAAGTAGCAAGTACAGGAAAAGGAAGGAAAACACAGAAGACATACAAGATGAGCTTTCATGCAATTTGCTGGCAGTTAGCAGTTTATGTGAGCCTCGATCCAGAGCAGATTCACAGTGACCATTGCAAATAAGTATTACCAAAATATTCCACTGCCAAAAAAACACAAGACATTATTAGCACATTAAGCTACTGAGCAAAAGTTGTACTTTCACACACAATCCACTGTATAATTTATAGGAACTTGAGTATTAGAAATTTTTGTCTTTGTAAAATCTTCATTATGCTTTGATCAAAGAGATAGAGTTACCTATGGTGAAAATATTGGGGGTAATGGTTTTTATATAATCTTTCAAGTGCATCTGAATAAATTTAATCTCAGTCTTTGGTGACAAATAATTGATGAGGGAAGTTTCCCTAATGTTTGATACTACCCTTGGGCCCACAAACAGCACTCTTTGGGGAATGATTTGACGTGGCCAAAGCTCCTGAAGGTATATAGTAGACAGAACAACAGAAGTCCTCATATCTGGATTTCATTTAAGGCTCACTGTAAAATGAAAAAAAAACCAAGTAGCTGCAACTTTGAATCACTTTTCCCCTCAGAGAGGAATGATCAATAATAGTCCTTACAGAGATAACTGGGATTTACTGGCTAAAACATTTTGCTTTTTTAGCCTTATTCCCCATCACTGATTTTATTTCTTCTTTGCTCCACTTTATATTATCTACTTGCATATTATGCATCTATGGAAATGCCTTATTCTTTTTTTGGAACAAATGTGGCTATGTGTATTTGAGTAAATAAGTACATACTAGGTAAATCTGTTCTAAATAAACAACCACCTCTAGAAATGCACATTAATCAGTAAATGATCTGACATGTTTTTAGAATAAACAGTTCCCAAGATGATAACGCTTTATGTTTGCAAGCCACTTTATGCAAAGACACATGACAGATTGGAGAACTGAGAAACATTATTTTTAAAATTTTAGTTCTTTATAAGTGGTGAGAAATTTTTATATGGGCTTTATGCTTGAGAATAAAGCTTCTTAAAAATTAAAATAATTTGAAAAGCATAAAGCTGCTTCTATACACAGTAAGTCCAAATAGTGTTTATGAGAGGAAGACAGCTGACCTACAGGAAAAGTAGTAGTCATCTTAAATAACATACATTAAATATGCTTTGTAAAATTATACCAACTTACTTAACCCTGTGTTATTGACCTGGCCTAGCTTCAAACAATATAAAAAGTAATACAATTAAGAGAAATAATACAAACCTAATAGGTGGCAGAATTAGAAACCATGTAAAGTACAATTACAAAATAAGGGGACGATAGTGATTTAACAGGTTTTTAAATACACTGAATGAAGAATAAACACAAAAAATGTTATAATAAAAATAACTGTTATATCTTCAGGATTGGAATATAAATGAAGGTGGGCAACTCATATACCATTAGTAACGTTTACTGTCAGTAATTGGTCGGCATTGTGTTTGAAAGTACAATTTCTGTGGAAAGGACAGAAGAGGCAACTGTTAAGCTTATGCTAACCACGAAAAATACTGAAATAAAAAATCTATATACCAGCAAGTATGTCATGTTAATGAGAAACACTATGGTTATGGTTAAGACATTACACTGGAGTTAAAACTACAATTTGTCTCCTTAAATTATTGTGACCACTGAGTTATATATTTTAATAGAGCAAATGTTTGTTTGGTCTTATTTACCAAGGCATTGTTATCAAAGCAGACATCAGGTCCTTTTCGGTATCTGGGTTGCTTCACCATATCACAAGGATCTGGACCATCAGCTAAAGAAACTTGTTAAGGAATATGAAGTTACTTTTTTTTTTTTTTACACAATTAAAAAAATACAATGCAACACACTTATTTCTCAAAGCAAGCCAGAGAAACCAATGCCATTATTCTGGTCCCACACAACCAGTTCAAGTACCATGGGATTTAAAGTACTGAACTGCCACAAATTTTCTCCTGTCAGTCTAGGGCCTGTGTGAAGAGATCAACGCTTTACACAGCATGGTCGCTGGCACAGAGGAAGTACTCAGTAAATATTTGTACAATACAAGTGGATGAAATGTGCAAATGACGTAGCATATAAGACAGGGTCATACACGTAAGACCATAAGGGAGGGCCTGGGTGCCTCCTATTTAGCAAGACAGAAATAGAAACTAATTCCTAGTACTAAACATCAGTTCCAAACATAGGTGAGGACTATTTTTTTTCCCCAGAAACAGCAAAAACTAGAGGCAGTCTACCGAACCTCTGCCTGCAGTGCTAAAATAGTCATTTAGCATATTTACTACCCGAAGTCTTTTTAGCATTACTGCCATGGCAGTTCTAGCATACAACAGGATTTACCTTCTTTTTTAAAGGCTGAATAATATTCCATTGTAAGTATAGACCACATTCAACTCCATTTTCGATGACTGGCTGTTGACAGCTTCAAGCCACAACAATCCCTTTTCCCTTCTGCCCCACACCTGGGCGAGCTGACAGGGAAGACTGAGTGTCCTCTCCTTTGGCGCTGCCTGGAAGTTCGGGCCAACAAGCCCCAGGCAGCACTGGCAAAAGCCCAGCACGGTCCCCAACCACCATAAAACCCCGAGCCAGGTACTTCTCCCTGCTCTCTCTAGCCATTTTCAGGGCTACTCGGGAACCTGCACTGCTCTCTCCACCAAGACTCACTGTGCCAGTATGAAGCCTTTCACATCCTCTTGGAGCATGTGTGGCGTCATCAGTCTGTCTTGACATCCAAATGAAATTTTGTGTGGAGGGTCCATTCTGCCTCTGTGAGGTGATCTCAGCGCTCTGTGGTATT